>NC_090298.1:78464342-78778157 GCF_039906515.1 Pseudorca crassidens
GTACATAGTTCTGTTGTAATTAATTGCCAATTTGGGAAATGCTTTTGAGATAAAGACTTGAAGAATTCATACATAGAAGCTTTTCTTGGCAAATAATCAAGTGACAATAGCTATTGGTAAAAAAAATGTGGTTACAATCCCAGACTTATGGATAATCACTATTTAAAAAAAAAATAGGTTCATGATAATCAAACTGACTCTCAGTAAGTTGTATATGGACAGTATTTGCTATAGATTTGGTACTATCATTTACTTTGTGTTTTATCATTCTGATGGAGAAATATTTCAGAATTATTAATAAAATAATTATTTGTTCAAATCCATCTGAGATCAAGTTTAGCAAATTTATTCACCAACTGAAGTATTATCTAACTCATAAGCATTCTGTATATTGAAGAGTTCTTAGAAACTTCTGCAGATCTCATGCAGTGATATGCACTCTCTGTTAAATCACTCATAATAAACACTCATAATAAAACTCATAATTTATTATGCTGAATGCCGTTTTTCATGTTAACTAAGGAATTATGCAGTTAAGATTTTTTTTTTTTTTTTTTTTTGCGGTACCCGGGCTTCTCACTGTTGTTGCCTCTCCCGTTGCGGAGCACAGGCTCCGGAGGCGCAGGCTCAGAGGCCATGGCTCACGGGCCCAGCCGCTCCACGGCATGTGGGATCCTCCTGGACCGCGGCACGAACCCGTGTCCCCTGCATTGGCAGGCAGACTCAACCACTGCGCCACCAGGGAAGCCCCAGAAAATTTTTTTTTTTTTTTTTTTTTTTTTTTGCGGTTGCAGTTAAGATTTTTTTGAAACAATATCCAGGTAGTTGATGGAATTAAAGATAAACTTTTTAGTTTTAGATTTTACAAAGGTATGTAGCTTTGCCCGAGAGATTAATGAGCATAAATATTTAGTCATCAATGACATTTTCAATTACTTTTTATAGCTAAATCTTTCTAAGAGGTGCCCTGAGGATTGTCAAGGACTGTGGGACCTATGTTATGAGGAAAAATTTTTAGAAATATTTTGTAAGATAAAGATTATAAGTTTGACTGGAGGACATATTTGATATAAATATAAACATTAGGATAAAATAATTAGCCTAGAAAAGGAAAAGAAAATTGAAAATTAAGCTAAAATAATTTTATTTTCCCCACAAGGATATTAGCTAACTTTTAAGTGACTAAAATGGCATATCTTTATGTGAATTCTGATCATTGTCATAATAATAAATATAAGGATAAAGGAACTAAATGCTCTCAGTATTCTGAACTGGTCTATTTTTAGTCCATGTACTATTGCACTGTTGCACTGTTAACTTGATGCTTTTTGGTGTCTTCTAGCCAGAATTGTTTAACTAGATTATTTCCTCTGTGGAATTGACACTGTTTTTGAGTGCTATTCAGTAGAATTAAATGGTTATTGTTAGAACCTTGTACATTATTGTAAATTTTATATTTTCTCTTTGTTCTGTATTAATTCCACTGTGGATAACAACCAGAGAAAATAAATGCAGAAATATATAGTACAAAAAATTTTGTAGATGAGTGCTTTGGGCTTAATTCTTTTTCACTGAAACCAGGTAGTGCTGGGGTTCAAATCTACTTAATTATTTTCTTCTCTTTTTTTTGTTGTTGTTTTCCCTTTTTCATTTTGAATTTCTTCCTGTTTACATCATGCTAATAATTTTTCTTCACCTCTTATTTTTATCACCAAGATTAAAAGTATAACAAACCAAAATTAGTTTTCCATGTCTCCTTGCTGCATTCTTCTGCATTGGGGAGTCAGGAGTGGGGGTCAGAGAAGAAGCATACTGTGAATGTTTTAATACAAATTTTCTTGCATACCATTTTAAACTAGCTCAGTTAACAGATTTTTTTTTTAATTTGTCTTTGACACATCCCCACTTAACTCTTTTTTAAAAGATACTCCCTCAAATAAATACCTTCACTGTATGCTAACTTAGTCCAAGCTTTATTCTTAAAGCTGAAGTACAATATGAATGAAGAATGGTCTCTGCCCTTGAGGAGCTTATATTCCAGTAGAATTAATTTTTTTTAAAGGTATACGGATGCACAAATCAGTATACTCTCTTCAAAGACTATCAGACTTTGAGAAGGACAGGTCCCATCCCACACCATTCTCCTTGGGTACATTTGGTTTTGTACTTTTATTTCTTTTTTTTTTAATTTAATTTTTTATATAGCAGGTTCTTATCTGTTATCTATTTTATACATATTAGTGTATATATGTCAATCAGTACTTTTATTTCTTCATTTTGGAGATCTGTCCATGAATCTACCTCATTTCATAAGACTACTGCATAGTGTAGCATAATAGTGAAGGGCAGGTCAGACTGCTGCATTCAAATCCTAACTCCTCACTCACTAGCTCTGTGATTCTTCTTTAAGGATATTACCGAGATGTTTTAATATCTTTAGTTAAAAAACTAAAATATGCACAGAAACTCAAAATTTTTTCTGATATTCACTGAAGTTTAAGGTACATGATAGTTTGGCATATTCCAGCCATGGTGAGATTTTGAAATGGTATTTCTTGTATCTTGTTTACTAAAGGCTTGAGGCTAGTATAAGGGAGGATTCTTTCCATTTTGTATTTATTAACCATTATTATGCATTTGTAACACTTTCAGGGAAGTGTTGCCAAACTAGAGGAACTACTCATTTCTACATCCAATTTAATTCTGGCTTAGATGTGTTTTTCCTGTTCCTTCAAGCAAATGTAATATGCAACATCTCATTATTCGTACAAGTAGAACTTATTTCAGTCTTAGGTATTATATATATTTTGTCTGTTAGGTGGGGTTGAAATGGTGATGAATTAAAGACCAGAAGGGGTAGTGTTAACATGAGGATATAGAATAAACATACTTCGTTTACTGGTAACAAGGCCTACAAATAGCGTCACGAATGCAAACAAACATGTCTATAATATAATGTGTATTTAAATTCATACCTATTTTGTTATGTTTCCTCACAGGAAGCTTACTAAGAAGATAGTTTTACTAGTGAATTTGTATTTCTGCTAGTGACAGTGACACCCTTATTTTATTATTATTTTTGCTGAATAAATGTAACTTGGCAGCAGCTTTTGGCTCTAAGAATCTATTATGAATTATGGCAGTTTACCTCCTTACTTCCACCCTGCCAGGAGGCTCTGGATCTGGATTTTGTTTGTTTTCCTCACAAAGATAACATTTTGAACTTCTGAAACATACAAGGTAGTGATTTTGATCAAACATCAAGGTAAAGGATGTAAGAAATAATCCTTCAAGTGTTTGGTGGCTATATGGATGGATTGCATGGGAACGAGTAGAGGTATTCCTCATCTTGGGCTATAATTGCCCCTGGGATATCTCAGGGTTAAGAAGATAGTGTTTTCCCACAGGAATAAGTTACTGGAGTCCACATTTATTCCCAGGAATGCTCAAAGAAGGATAAAGTATGTTATGAAAGCAGAGGTACCACTAGTTTAGGATTCATGTTCTCAGTGGTTAAAACCACATTTCGAATTCTGTGTAAAGAACATGCATGCTTGTTCAGCCAGGGACTGTCAGTTACATTTAACAGATTAAAAACACAGTTCTCTTGTATTTGGTTGCTACTAGAGTTGGCATCTAATACAGTGTTTCATACACATTGGATATTCAGTAAATGTTATCTAAGACTAATATTACATCAAACAACTCTAAAACATTTAAATAGCAATTTTGTTTTGTCTGTGCTCTTTTAATTTGGAGGGTTTTTTCTTTTATTTTTTGCAAGTAAAGTTGAATTTCAGTGCTCTTCCTTTTTCTATAAATATCTCTATAACAAATAGAGTAATTTCAAGGCGCTTTTTTTGAATATTCTTATCAATGTTCATTCAGCTTCCGTTTCCATTGAAATGCATTTTGAGCACTTGCTGTGTTTCAGACCCTGTGCTTTGTACCGGCAAGATAGCGCTAAATAAGACATGGTCCCTGTGTTTGAGGGGAGGGAAGATGATGCTTAGAGAGAGGGTGTCTCTTACTCTGAAGCATTTTCAAAATCAAAATTAAAGAATGACCCAACATTTTCCTCCCTTGTCCTTTCATCTTATGTGCCTTTTTCATAGCTAGAGAGCTACTGTGCATTTGAGACCAAAGTGGTACAGTTAAATCAATTTCTTTTCCTGGAGTGCTGTAGGGCCTTCTGGCTGACCTGCCATTGGGCTATTTTGCCCTTCATTAGAGAGCCACAAAAACAATTCCCAAGCCAATTAGATTTGACTTTTAGAAAGGAATTTCCTAATATCCCACAATTGGTAAGAGGCATGAATTGGTTATGCATAAGCATTCAGCTGGCCTTACGGAAAGAGTAAAGGAGGTGAAGCTGTGTCATGGCTGTCAGGTAGGTAAAGCCATTGACAGGCAGGGCTCTCTTGACAAAATAGAATAACTAATGGTATGAGTTAATTATAGTATGAACTGAAATATGAAAGCATGAATTTTAGACCTGACACTAACCAGTAGGAAAAAATGTGGATGTTTCTGTCCTGATATTAATCAAAGGTAAAAAATAGGTGACATTTTGAGAAGAACAACACTTAAACATCTGCTTAGTGGCCACGTAACATAAATAATGGTGTGTGAACTGTAAAGACATTTATTCAACATCTCCTTCCCATTTAAAAACTCTCCTTTTCCCCCTCTTACTCAGTATATTTATGGAGTGCTTACATGGAAACAGAGTATAGGCAGGGTACCACAGACTGGGTAGCTTAACAAAAGTTTTCCAACAGTGTGAAGGTTAGGAGTTCAAGATTAAGATGCCGGCATGGTTGGCTTCTGGTGAAAGTCCTCTTCCTGGCTTGCAGATGGCTGCCTTCTTGCTGTGTCCTCACATGGCCTTTCTTCTGTGTGTATAGAGAGCCCCTGGTGTCTCTTCCTCTGCTCAGAACACCAGTTCTGTCAGCCTGCTCTTATGACCTCATTTCACCTTAATCACTTCCTTAAAGGCCCTGTCTCCCAAAACAGTCACAATGGGAATTAGTGCTTCAATATATGAAGCTGGGGGCGGGGGAGGAACAATTCAGTCCATAACAGGCAGCCTTCGTTTTGGACAATTTTTTTTACCTGAAGGTAAAGAAGGTTGTGATTTTTCATAGGGACAAATTATTGAAGTCCACGTTCCTGCCTGAGGATGCTCAAAGGAGCATATATGGTTAAATTCAAGTAGTTTTTTCTGGACCCAGGAATCCAGGATGATCCAAAATCCCTTGTCCCTTCCGGCCCTACTATAGAGTGATTCAGACCTTCTATATTTACTTTCCTCACTTTATGTGTTTACTCTATATACATTTTCTAACAATATACTGAGACGTCCATGCTTGAATCAAGATCTCTGGAGAGTTTGGGAATTTTTTTCTTTATCTTTGAAGGCACAGTTAACGCTTCTCAAACTTTTTCGTCTCAGGACCCCTTTTATATACTCTTAAAAATTATTGTGGACCCCTAAGAGCTTTTGTTTGTGTGGGTTATGTCTCTAGATACTTACCATATCTGGATACTTAGAACACTGAGAGATTTTTTTAAATGTTTATTAACATATTTCATAATAATAATAAAAAGCCTTTTACATGTTAACATAAATAACATTTTAAATAAAATAACTATTTCCAAAACAAAAATATTAGTGAGAGACATTATTTTATATTGTTGCAATTGTTTTTAATGTCTGGCGTAACAGAAGACAACTGGATTTTCACATTTGCTTCTGTGTTCAGTCTGTTATATAAAGCATCATGTAGCCTATGGAAAACTCCACTGTACACTCATGAGAGAATGGGCATGAAAACAGCACATAACATCTGATTATGCAAATAGTTTTGACCTTGAAGACTGGCTGAAAGAGTATCAGAAATTCCCAGGGGTACCCATACCACATCTTGAGAACTGTTACTCAAAACGTTAAACCTGTCTTTTATAGAGACTAGGGTGGAATACCTTAGGAATCCGCAGCAGGTAGAAAGTGGGGCTGTTGGAATTGGGCAGCAAGTTTCTTAAGACAGATCTAGGTCACAGGAGAAGGAAATGTTCTAGCCAGGCATATCTGACAAACCACACATCAGATGCCTTTGTTATTTGAGTATTCTACAGTCATTTATTTCATCCCTGGATGGTTCTAAACTAGGGAGGACACAGAATTATTTAAAATTTTTTAATTAGCTTTAAAAAATAATTGATTTTTATCTATTTTCTGTTTATACCTGAAGGGTTTTCTTCTTTTTTATTATTAAAAAAAAAACCAAACAACTTTATTGTTATTTTTTGGTGGTTGCCAAGCCATGATGTTCCATTTGGATCAATAATTTTACATTTATTAGTTCCTATCAGACCTATCCATTTATTGAAGTATAGTTGATTTACAATATTGTGTTAGTTTCAGGTGTGCAGCAAAGTGATTCAATTTGTTTTATATATATATATTTCAGATTATTTTCCATTATAGGTTATGACAAGGTACTGAATATAGTTCCCTGTGCTATACAGTAAATCCTCGTAATTAATCTATTTTATGTATAGTAGTGTATATCTGTTAATCTCATATTCCTAATTTATCCCTCTCCCCCTACCCCCTTTTCCCTTTTGGTGACCATAAACTTGTTTCCTATGTCTGTGAGCCTGTTTCTGTTTTGTAAATAGATTCATTAGTATTATTTTTTAGATTCCACATGTAAGTGATATTATATAATACTTGCCTTTGTCTGACTTACTTCACTAGTATGATTTTCTTTAGATCCATTCATGTTGCTACAGGTGGCAATATTTCATTCTTTTTTATGACTGAGTAATATATATATACATATATATATATATCCACCACATCTTCTTAAACCAGTTGTCTGTTGATGGGCACTTGGGTTTTCAACAAGCTGCCCCTCTTTCCCAAAACCCTCTCCTTCCAACATACACATAATGTGGAAATATCATTTAACTTCTCAGTCCTTTGGTGATTTCTTAGACTTATCTTAATTTTGATGAATTAAAGTCCTACAAGTTTAAGTTTAATTATTTTTTTCTACTTGTCCTGATCTACTGAGTCCAGAATGATAGAAAATCCTTTGTCCCATGCCTGTCCCACCATAGAATGATTTAGACCTTTAAGAGAGCTAGAATCAACTCTCTTTTTTTCTGTGGGTTCTTTGGGACCATGAATGACTAGGATTGATCTACTTAAACTGTCTTCCCCTTCAAAAAATATCTGTGCCCCCCATGTTCATAGCAGCATTATTTTCTGTAGCCAAGACATGGAAACAACCTAAATGTTCATCTATGGATGAATGGATAAAGAAGTTGTGTGTGTGTGTGTGTGTGTGTACATATATGTGTGTGTATATATACACACATGCAGTGGAATATTATTCAGCCATAAAAAGAGGAAATCCTACAATTTGCAACAACATGAATGGACTTAGAGGCTAAGTGAAATAAGTCAGGGAAAGACATATACTGTATGATCTCACTTATATATGGAATCCAAGAAAAAAAAAAACCCACACACAAACACACATCAAACTCATAGGAAAAGAAATCAGATTTGTGGTTACCAGAGGTGCAGGGTAGGGGGAGGGGAAGTTGGAGGAAAGTGGACAAAAGGTACAAACTTACAGTTATAAGGTAAATAAGTACTAGGGATATAATGTGCAACATGATGTCTGTAGTTAAGACTGCTTTGTGATATATAGGAAAGTTGTTAAGACAGTAGATCCTAAGAGTTCTCATCATGAGGAGAAATTTTTTTTTTATTATATCTATATGAGGTGATGGATGTTAAATAAACCTATTGTGGTAATCATTTCACAATATGTGTAAATCAAACCATCATACTGTATACCTTAAATTTACACAGTGATGTATGTCAATTATTTCTCAATAAAATTGGGGAAAAAACTATCTTCTCTTTCTCTACCCCCCAAATAAGACGTATGGTGAACTGTGATGAAATGCAGACATGGACATCCTGGCATGTGCATGTATGTTAAGCCAACTGAACTTAAAAGTTCTGTAAAACTTCTGTAAAAGTATATGATATACCCACCCATCCTAACCCATCTATTTAAAGTACCTTGAAATATTTGTATACTTACTAACATTATAGAGAATTACCCCTTCACTGTGTTCGTGTTTATAGTGTCAGGAATATTTTTTAACAGAAGACCTTTTATGGTTCCTTTGGGTTAGTGGACAAAAAATAATTGTGGAACAAAGGCCTGGAGTGTGGCATGTGAATGTGCAGTAATTGTTCAAATGAATAAGCCTTTCAGATTGGTCTTTGTATAATTAAAATCAGAGTACCGAAATGTTGGATATTCCTGATTCTTGGTGTTACATTTTTTAAAGTCAAAGAAAATAAAATCCCTCCCTCTTTCCCCATTCCTAGGCAACCACTGATCTGTTTTCTCTCACTATAGATTAGCTTACATTTTCTGGAATTTTACGTAAATGGAATTATATAGATTTTACATAAATGGAATCATACACTATTGTTTTTGGCCTGACTTCTTTCACTCAGCATAATTATTTTATTTTGAGATTCATCCAAATAATATCAGTAGTTCCCCCCTTTTTTGTTTTGCTTTTTTTTATTGCTGAGTAGTATTCCATTATATGGATAGATCATAATTTGTTTATCCATTCACCTCTTAATGGACATTTGTTTCCAGTTTGGGGTTATTATAAATCTCCTTTGATCATTCAAGTACCAGTCTTTGTGTAGACATTTGTTTTTGTTTCTCTTGGGTAAATACCTAGGATATGATTGGTTGGGTCATCTAGTAGCTGTATGTTTCAACTTTTTAAGAAACTGCCAACTGTTTTCCAAAATGGTTTTACCACTTCACGTTTCCATCAGCAGTGTATGATAATGCTTATCCTTCACATCCCTGCCAAAATTTGGTATGATTAGTCTTTTTAATTTTAGCCAATCCAGATGGGTGTGTAATGGTATCTTTGGTTTTAATTGGCATTTCCCTGATGACTACTGATGTTAAGCATGTTTTCATGTGTTTTTTTGGCCATTAGTTCATTTTCTTTTGTGAAGTGGCTGTTCAAATCTTCTGCCCACTATTTTGAGTTGTAAGAGTTCTTTGTGTATTCTGGATACTAGTTTATGCAAAGATATAAATATATTTGTGTAATATATATGTATCATATGTATTGTACAAACATATATAATAGTTCCATATATATAAAAACACTAAAGACTCTGTCATTTTCTGATCTCCATAGTTTTTTGTTAAGAAATCAAGGTATTTGAATTATTGTTATCCTATATGTAATATGTCACTTTTTTTTTCCTAGCTGGTTTCAAGTTTTCCTTTGCTTTTTTTTTTTTTTAATCTTTATTGGAGTATAATTGCTTTACAATGGTGTGTTAGTTTCTGCTTTATAACAAAGTGAATCATTTATACATATACATATGTTCCCATATCTCTTCCCTCTTGCATCTCCCTTCCTCCCGCCCTCCCTATCCCACCCCTCTAGGTGGTCACAAAGCACCGAGCTGATCTCCCTGTGCTATGCGGCTGCTTCCCACTAGCTATCTATTTTACGTTTGGTAGTGTATATA
Organism: Pseudorca crassidens; assembly: GCF_039906515.1. Lineage (NCBI taxonomy): Eukaryota > Metazoa > Chordata > Mammalia > Artiodactyla > Delphinidae > Pseudorca > Pseudorca crassidens. The sequence continues at coordinate 78,473,953 of NC_090298.1, forward strand.
TGTCCATGCCACTCTCTCACTTTGTCACAGCTTACCCTTCCCCATCCCCATCCCCATATCCTCAAGTCCATTCTCTAGTAGGTCTGTGTCTTTATTCCTGTCTTACCCCTAGGTTCTTCACGACATTTTTTTTTCTTAAATTCCATATATATGTGTTAGCATACGGTATTTGTTTTTCTCCTTCTGACTTACTTCACTCTGTATGACAGACTCTAGGTCTATCCACCTCATTACAAATAGCTCAATTTCGTTTCTTTTTATGGCTGAGTAATATTCCATTGCATATATGTGCCACGTCTTCTTTATCCATTCATCCGATGATGGACACTTAGGTTGTTTCCATTTCCTGGCTATTGTAAATAGAGCTGCAATGAACATTTTGGTACATGACTCTTTTTGAATTATGGTTTTCTCAGGGTATATGCCCAGTAGTGGGATTGCTGGATCATATGGTAGTTCTATTTGTCATTTTTTAAGGAGCCACCATACTGTTCTCCATAGTGGATGTACCAATTCACATTCCCACCAGCAGTGCAAGAGTGTTCCCTTTTCTCCGCACCCTCTCCAGCATTTATTGTTTCTAGATTTTTTGATGATGGCCATTCTGACTGGTGTGAGATGATATCTCATTGTAGTTTTGATTTGCATTTCTCTAATGATTAATGATGTTGAGCATTCTTTCATGTGTTTGTTGGCAGTCTGTATATCTTCTTGGAGAAATGTCTATTTAGGTCTTCTGCCCATTTTTGGATTGGGTTGTTTGTTTTTTTGGTATTGAGCTGCACTGAGCTGCTTGTAAATTTTGGAGATTAATCCTTTGTCAGTTGCTTCATTTGCAAATATTTTCTCCCATTCTGAGGGTTGTCTTTTGGTCTTGTTTATGGTTTCCTTTGCTGTGCAAAAGCTTTGAACTTTCATTAGGTCCCATTTGTTTATTTTTGTTTTTATCTCCATTTCTCTAGGAGGTGGGTCAAAAAGGATCTTGCTGTGATTTATGTCATAGAATGTTCTGCCTATGTTTTCCTCTAAGAGTTGGATAGTTTCTGGCCTTACATTTAGGTCTTTAATCCATTTTGAGCTTATTTTTGTGTATGGTGTTAGGGAGTGTTCTAATCTCATACTTCTACATGTACCTGTCCAGTTTTCCCAGCACCACTTATTGAAGAGGCTGTCCTTTCTCCATTGTACATTCCTGCCTCCTTTATCAAAGATAAGGTGACCATATGTGCGTGGGTTTATCTCTGGGCTTTCTGTCCTGTTCCATTGATCTATATTTCTGTTTTTGTGCCAGTACCATCCTGTCTTGATTACTGTAGCTTTGTAGTATAGTCTGAAGTCAGGGAGCCTGATTCCTCCAGCTCCGTTTTTTGTTCTCAAGATTGCTTTGGCTATTCGGGGTCTTTTGTGTTTCCATACAAATTGTGAAATTTTTTGTTCTAGTTCTGTGAAAAATGCCAGTGGTAGTTTGATAGGGATTGCATTGAATCTGTAGATTGCTTTGAGTAGTAGAGTCATTTTCACGATGTTGATTCTTCCAATCCAAGAACATGGTATATCTCTCCATCTATTTGTATCATTTTTAATTTATTTCATCAGTGTCTTATAATTTTCTGCATACAGGTCTTTTGTCTCCTTAGGTAGGTTTATTCCTAGATATTTTATTCTTTTTGTTACAATGGTAAATGGGAGTGTTTTCCTGATTTCACTTTCAGATTTTCATCATTTGTGTATAGGAATGCCAGAGATTTCTGTGCATTAATTTTGTATCCTGCTACTTTACCAAATTCATTGATTAGCTCTAGTAGTTTTCTTGTAGCATCTTTAGGATTCTCTATGTATAGTATCATGTCATCTGCAAACAGTGACAGCTTTTTTTTTTTCAAGTTTTCCTTTACTTTTGATTCTTAGGAGTTCGATTGTGTCTTGGCTTGGTTTTCTTTGGACTTAGTTTTTTTTGATGTTCATTGAACTTCTTGAATCTGTAAATTCGTGTCTTTCACCATATTTACAAAGTTTTGGGCCATTGTTTCTTTGGATAATATTTTTGCCCAAGTATTTTTTTTTTTCCTGTAATTCTGGGACTCCAATTACATATGTGTTTTTAGTTCTTTTGATATTTCCTAACGGTATTTGAGGCACTGCTTATTTTTTCTCAATCATTCTCTCTCTGTTCTTCAAACTGAATGATTTCTGTTTTTCTTTAGGAAATGTTTACTGTCTGCTATGAGAATCATAATCAAAATTGACCTTCAGTTGAGCTTCTAATCCCCTGAAAAATAGCTGGAGTTAACAGCTGCAGCGAAACTTGGTTCAATGAATAAATCTAAATTATAACTTTTAAAAAATCCTATGCAGTATGATTTGTTGTAAACTTTGTTGTGAATTGAAATGCATTTTTAAGCAAGTTGGCCAAATTATGAGGTACAGGGGTGTCACTTCCTATATTGGTACTCTTATCATCCAGCACACTGAGTTCTATGTCCCAACAAGCTTCAGTGCAGTTATTGTTTCCCACTGATGACCATATGTTACCTCTAGTCTTTGTAAGAAGGTGGGAAAGTAGTAAAATGTGTTAGAAATATTTGCATCCAAAAACAAAGTTTAAAAATTAGTAAAGTTTCATCACTTAGCCAGAAAATGCCTGTATTAGTAATTATACAAATTCTCTCATCTCAGTGATCATGTTTTACTGTACCAGGATTCAACTAGTACTACAGGGAAAAAAGGAGACACACACAGATACATTTTCTCAAAAAATCAACTACAAGGATGACATGAGAAATTTCTCTAAAAATATAATTTTTCAATACATATCTGATCTCTGTTTTGTCTGAGATCCGGATGAAACCATGCTGCTCAGTCTTGAACTGTCAGCTTGTCTTTTCCTTTCAATGACTTTTATTCTTCTGGTTTGGTCTTAAAGTCTTAAGAATTCATTTTATTGTAAATTGTAAAAACTGATTTAAAAATTATTCTCTTTGTTCTTTTTAAAGGAAAGAAGGATATCTAGATTAGTGTAATAACTTGTAGCATCTTGTAGACCTGTTATTTTAGCTGATGTGTGCTTGGACAATGTTAAGATGTTGTATTACCTAAAAAGGACTCAGTTTTTTAAAAAAAAATGTCTCCCACAGTGCAAGAACACATGACTTCTCTGAGGTTGCTTAACCATTTCCTTTAAGTCTGAGAAAGTGGTTATTTTCAAAATCACCCAGCTGAAATTTGGGTCGAACTAAACTTAGCTGAACAGTTCTGTGGGTTAAACTCACTTACTGTTTCACTTCCTTCTTCCTATAGAAAAGTTAAAGTTTAAAAATTAAAAAAAGAAATCTCCTTGGTTCCAGTCATTTTTGCTAATCAGTTGAATGACTTTGGACAAAAGTTTATTATTTTATCTATAAAACATAATAGGTTTAGAGGGTCTCTAAAAAAGCTTCTGTTCTTCTGAAATAGCAAACAATAAAGTTTCAGTAAAATGAGCACGCATTGTTTTATATTTGGATAATTTCATAATCGTAATGAGCCAGGGGAGGGAGGGAGTTTAACGTACTGCCCATAATGGAATAGTAATACAGTGAATGCAGTTGGACTAAATCAAACAGCACTCTTTGAGTACCTACTAAGTGCTGGCTCAGAGAATTGTGGAAACCACAGTGCCATTGTCTGACACATTGTTGTGTTAATCTCTGAGGCCATCCTGAACCTCAGCTCTTCAGCTCTGATCTAGAGGTGGCTCTGTGATCACCCTTGCCCAACTCCAGAGGCTGTGAAGACATGGAACATGTCCCTGGCACAAGGAGTCTGGTTTGACACTCCTCGGCTACTTTAAGTTATGTCACATGGTTTAGGGTTTGGCTACTGCAGTTCAGAAAAATGTGAGTTTGGAACTCAGTGCCACTTCCTAGCAAGTCCTTCACCTCCCTGACACTTCTTCATCCATAGAACGTTGTGGGGATTAAATTAAATGAGATGACACATGTAAAATGTTGATTACATAATACAGAAAACTAATCATTATTGAGCACTTACTGTATGCTAGGCTCTGTTCTAAATGTTTTACACGTATCTCATTTACTTCTCACAACTCAGATAGATACTGTTATTATCTCCATTTTACAAATAAGCAAACTGAGCTTGGAAAGATAAAGTAACTTGCTCAAGGTTACACAGGAAATGGCAGAGCAGTGTGGATCCAGAGACATTCTTAACTACTACGCTGTGTTCAGCTCATTGCTAGCATGTGCTAAACCTCTCAGTGAATGTTGAGTTTTATCATCTTCATTATTGGTGGTGGTGTTAGAATGGTGGGTGGTGATTATGAACTTGGTTTTACTTTTTTCAGTGTCTAACCTGGTCCTGTTTCTGGGACACCAGGCAGAGCAGCCTCACATCCACTGATGAGGGAGTGAGAAACTATGAAGTCAAGTACATCAAGGCCCTTGGGCTTTGGGAGAAAAGCCCACAGCTGCACACAGGATTTTTGTATAAAGAATGTGAAGTGTTCTGAATTCCCAGTGTTCCATTCTCTCCTTATGTGTCTGAGTTGGAATCTAAAATAACCATGAGGCCCTGCATATGTTCCATTTCAAAGATGCCAGAGAATCATAGAACTAGTATGTACAGTATAATCTTAATTTTGTTTTAGGAGGATAAATTAGTCTATAAGAATAGTACCTCCAAAACATGAATAGTTTACTATGTGGATGGGAAAATTAGTCATCTTTTGCTGCATAATAGATCACAGAACTTAATGGCTTAAAACAGCAACCATTTATTTGCTCATGATTTTGTATGTCAGCAATTCGTGCTGGGCTCAGCGGATGTTTCTTCCACTGTTCTTGCCTGAGGTCACTTGTAGAAGCCATCATCTGGAGCTTAATTTGGAGCTGGAAGATTCACTCCCATATCTGGCAGTTAGCACTGTCTGTTGGCTGGGCTTGTTTTTCCATGTGGTTCCTCACCCACAAGGAGGCTAGCTCAGATTTCTTCTCACGGGGTTCCCAGGGCAGCAAAAGAGAAATAGTGAAAGCTACAAGGCCTCTTAAAACCTAGGATTGGAAATTTTACAGTGTTGCTTCTGCTGCATTCCATTGCTTAAAGCAAGTTACAAGGCCAGTACAGATTTAAGGGTTGGAGATACAGACTCCAAGTTCTAATAGGATGTCCCATGAGAGATTAATAACAAATTCTATCCTGGTATCCAGGTTTGTTGATTTCACTATCTAGGGCCATTTCTAAGACACCTCAACAATGTTAACAATTTTTCATTAATTTAATAAATTAAATTGACACATTAAAACATGACCTGTACATGTTGGAAGGCGTTTCCTGTTTTCTACATATGAAAAGTAGAAAATATAAATAATAAAAACACTCAAAATACCTATAACTCCACCTTTCGGAAATAACCACTAACATTTTTATTTACAGTGTATCCAGCAAGATGAACGTTCATTTAAAATTCTATAACCTGCCTCTTAATACTATATTTTGAACACCTTTTCAAAGGTGTTCAAAGGTGTAAAATAGATGTAAATAATTTTTATGTATGCATAATACTTTATTGGGTGTGAATACACCTATCCCCTGATGTTACACATATAGGTTTTTTCCTTTTTGATTGCTATGTTAACAAAACTACTGTAAGCACTCTTATACATGTGTCTGTGCAGTTACTCTTAGGAGAAATTCCTCATGGAGTTACTTGTTCAAAGAACGTATTTTAGGCTTTTGACGTGTATTGATGAGACATGATTTTTAAAATTACCTAGTTTCAACTCACTAATGAGTATAACATTGCAGAGCTAGGTTCTTAAGTGTTATAGTAAAATTGTTCTTTAGACGTTCACAAGTAAATGCATACATTATAGTTTGTGTTTGGGGAAACGGATGTGTGCTCTTGACTGTCAGGATGAACTCCTAGGTGTGAGCCTTAGACTTATATCAGCGTCCCTTTAACATGATCTCAAACATAATAAATAATTTTTAAAAGCTTGTTAAAAATGGAAACATAAAGAAAACTACATTCCTTTAGCATTTCAAGTCAAAATGTGTAAACTTAGTTGCTAATACATTTTATTGGCTAAAGCTTTTATTTTGCATGTGGGTCCACTGATTAGAGTTCTACTTCCATCTTCTTCCATATGTATGTGCTACCCATGATACATCTGTCATTTCCAGGTCCTTTTTTTTCTTTTTTCTTTTTTTTCAAGTGGTTTGAGAACTTTGGAGCTTGGGGTAAACATTTTTCGAGGACACCCTCTCGCCCAATCTCTTTTGTTTTTCTTGCTAATACTTAATTTGGCAGCAGTGTTAATTTTGGGGACTCGCCTTTGTAGAGTCTTTCTGGTGCATAGCTCAGTTTTCATAGGAACAATTTTCTTTTTGTATTTTTTTCATTTAATGCAATACTTAATTATTGCATAACTGTAATTATAATGTTAACTAGCATAAACTGACTTGCGAGCAGACACTAATTCTTGGTGTCTGCTTTGGTGGGGGAATAAGTGCTTGAATCTTCTAGAGAGTAGCCCTTTAGTTGGAGACATTCAGTGGGCACTTGGCATCAGAAAATGTTGCACAGAGGGAATGGGGAACGTTGCTTAATTCGGAGTTTTGTTAAGTGGGCATAGGTTAAAAGAACATATACCTTGTTTGTTGAGGTAGAAAATGTCCTTCCTTTACTGAAGGAAATGACTCCTTCCTCATTTTTTAATTCTTGTTTTACAGTTAAGGTTTGTACTAAACTTCAGGTGTTTATTTGTTCCTCTTGTTGATCCTTTACATTAAATTCTATATCTGAAGCATTTCACTGTGGGATTCTTTATGTGCTATGGCTCTTGTTTCTGTTTGGTACTCTCCTTGGTCATTGGCATTCTCTGGCGAAACACCTCCTTTTCATCTTAAATGTTCTCCTTGATATTTAAAATAATGTACTTCATAGCTGCAACATTAAACTAGCAAGTAGTTCATCTTCTTTACTCCTTCCCTCTAGCAATGAAATGTTGATTTTTGCTCAAAGGACCACAAAACTGCACAGAAAAATAGCAGCTGTGATTAGACTCAGTAAATATAATGCAGTGTAGAATTTGAAAATGGTAGAAAATTTATCGACTGAATGTTTTAGTTTGGTAAAGTAAAATCAGTGTCTGTGTAATGCTGCCTTTTAGGTTATTTCAGCCAGAAAATGTTGAGCATTATATAAGTTTAAATTGCCTTCTTACAAATTGTAGCTGTCATTGGATATCTGAGTTTTATTGTGTAAGTGCAGTTATAGCAAATGAGTGTGGCCTTTAGATAGGCTTAATCCCTAGGGATATTTTGGGAAGAGTTGTAGTGTCTTTACAATCAAGGGAACCATTTGACAAATGTCTTAGGAGTCAGATGACTTAAAATGTAAGACCTGGGTATTAAAATCTCTGAGAATCAGATACAATTATCTGAAGTTATCCTGTTCCACACTGGCTGACGTCCTCTATGGACATTGCTGTTGCTGAGCGTAAAAGACATCAAGAGGTCAGAGTTGTTGCTTATGCTGTCATTTGATATTTATGGTATAGAAGACAAAATGAGGTTTCCAGACTCTTCTTATTTTATGAATTTATTTACTGATATGTGCCGGGAGTGACATTTAAGCATCGTATTTTATAATAAAAGATGTGAGGGGGGAAATTTTACTGATGGCTCTTAAAGAGAAATACTAGTGTGCTTGGCTGAAAAGTAGAAGATACATTTATTTGCTTATGATTTTGAAATTCCTACCCTAATTATGTAATATGTTAGCAATAAACTATTAACGTAACACTAAATAATTTGCATAGTGTTATGACCCACTTACCTTATTTGACCCTTATGATAAAGCAGACAGGTAAGTTGTTATTCCCATTTTAACAAGGAGGAGAGTGAGGTTCCAACACACACTAAGTGGTGGAGCCAGAGCTAGAACCCCCCAGCTTCTCTTCACTATACTTTATGCCTCCTTAAACCATAATTGATTTAAATTATATGCTGGCTTTGAGGAGTGAAGAGGAAATGTAGTCTGTAGAATCAATGTCCAGTAAAAATGAAGTGCAGTGACTCAGAGCTCATAATCACTGAAGTACTACTAAACCTGGCCTCATAACAGGTGTTAGAGAAGGACTTCCTTAACCTCATAGCTAGCATATTAATCCTGTCTTATTCCAAGCTTCAGTAAACCTGGGTTTAGCTCTCAAAGAGTTTATGAACGGACATGGATGTAATTTTCTTTAATTAATACTTCATTTTAATGTGTTGGGTATTGCTGCTTTGATTTCAACATTTATTGCAGCCTTCTTCCCTACTAGGCACAGGCATACAAAGATGAATGAGATAAGAGCCCCTCCCTGGAGCAATTATCTAAGTGTGAAGCAAAATTTAAAATTATAGTTCACTTATGCAGAAATTCTCCTCCCTATAGGATAAACCAGACCTTGAAAATTTTCTAAACCTCTCTTCCTCAACCTGTAATTCTTTGCTAAGCAAAAATTTACCAGGATTAAAATGTATTTTAGAAAGTATATGGAACAGGTTTTGGAACTTAGTATTTCATCCTAAATGTGAGAGGCTGTATAAGCATGTAGTGTACACAACTTCCATTTTCCAGGTTTGAGAGGCTGCCAGTGGTGTGTAGTGTGGAGAGGCTGCAATGACTCATAACTAGGGAATGATTGTTTTGATCTCTTGCTGTAGTCTCTGTAGAACATTGGCAGAGCAGCCAGCATAATTAACACTACACAGTCTAATAATAAATAAAACGTTATGGACAATGGCTACCAAGAAGCAAGCCTGCCCTGGATAATCTTCCAAGTTGGCAGAATTACTTTAGAGAGATGACCAGATAATGTCAGGTTTACTATAAATCAAGCTGCTTTTCCTAGCTTGTCCATGGAGTTACCGTTGTGGGGGGAAAGAGTATCATCTGTGGAAGTCTCACTGGGTTAATTTTTTCAGGACTCATTTAAGCATTTTATTATTGCAGTCCTTCTAACCTTTTCACCCTAAGAGAACAGTTAGGCATCTTAGGTTTTTTTTTTGCAGTACGCGGGCCTCTCACTGCTGTGGCCTCTCCCGTTGCAGAGCACAGGCTCCAGACGCACAGGCTCAGCGGCCATGGCTCACGGGCCCAGCTGCTCCGCAGCATGTGGGATCTTCCCTGACCGGCGCACAAACCCGTGTCCCCTGTATCGGCAGGCGGACTGTCAACCACTGCGCCACCAGGGAAGCCCCATCTTAGTTTTTTACTATTTTAGGGAAGGTAGTGGAACAGGTCAGAGTAGGACATTTGTTGAATTGATTTTAAAAAGCTAAAAGAAACTAGGGATTTGAAAAGATTACATTGGACTAATATATTAAAGAGGGAGAAAAGAGAGACCTTTGCGCTGAGGAGAGTGGAGAGGTTGGGATACGGGTGCAGAGATGAAGTGGCCACACCAGCCATGCGTGTTTGAGAGAAACTGAGATGTTTGCAACATGTGATGGTCTCACATATGGGTCAGAGGCAGAGCAGGCACTGTGCGTGGCGGCTGTGTGTCCTTTCAGGATTTGAGGAAGCATGGCTTAGAGCCGAGGACCGACTTAGTTTATATATAGGTTTGGCCATTGGGTCACTGAGATTCAGAACGAAGGTGCTAGCTATGAAGATTCCTTTCACATAACTGTAACCTGAACTACTGCAGGATGGTTATATTTCGGCATAATGAGACCCAGAGTTGTGATTACCCTAAATGAAGTGAGTACTTTAAATCAAATGCTTAAAAATGAGGCCAGTTTTTTTTTTCTTTTGCATTTTCCTATTGAGAAGCACTCAATTAAAATTTTAAATGGAAACTTAAAATAAAAAGGGATTTCCCTTTTTAAGAAAAAATGTACAAAAATCTAAATACAGAAATAGTTAAGTATAGTTTTTTGCTTAAGAATACTTCTGAAGAGATCATAAGAGGTTTCCTTTAAATAGCAGCTCTCTAATCCATTTTAAATACTAGGATTTACCACTGTGCCCCCCCCTCAAAGAAAAAAAATACCCCAGTTTTTTATTTAAGAGGAAGGGTAGAACATATGTTTTTTCTAAATTTGGGTATAGCTAGCATTATCACTGGCTAAATGGTTTTGTGTTTGCCAGGTCTTCTTGAAAGAGGGACAGAGATGTAAGACTGTTGGGCTCTCTGCCTCTAGCTTAGGAGCTAGTTCTGATCTGTCTCTGTAATGCAACTAGACTTTTGAGGAGTAGTAGAAATTCATCTTAGAGATCCACCAGGACTTGATATATGTGGATTTTTAGGCAAGTTTCTGGGAGAATATGAATTAGAGCCAATAACACTGATTTCTTGCCCTCCACCAGCATGTTTTGTTTAATTTTCTATTGTTTCTCTGTTTTCTATTTCATTCATTTCTGCCCTTTATTATTTCTCCTTCTTACGTACGTTTAATTTGCTATTCTTTTCTAACTTCTTAGGGTGGAAACTTAGATCATTGATTTTAAGCCTTTTTCTTTTTCTTTTTCTTTTTTTTTTAACATCTTTATTGGAGTATAATTGCTTTACAATGGTGTGTTAGTTTCTGCTGTATAACAAAGTGAATCAACTATACATACACATATATCCCAATATCCCCTCCCTCTTGCGTCTCCCTCCCACCCTCACTATCCCACCCTCTAGGTGGTCACAAAGCACCCAGCTGATCTCCCTGTGCTATGCGGCTGCTTTGCACTAGCTATCTATTTTATATTTGGCAGTGTATGTATGTCCATGCCACTCTCTCACTTCGTCCCAGCTTACCCTTCCCCCTCCCCATGTCCTCAAGTCCATTATCTACGTCTGAGTCTTTATTCCTCTCCTGCCCCTAGGTTCTTCACAAATACATATATATATATATATATATATATATATATATATATATATATATTTTAGATTCCATATATATGTGTTAGCATACGGTATTTGTTTTTCTCTTTCTGATTTACTTCACTCTGTATGACAGACTCTAGGTCCATCCACCTCACTGCAGATAGCTCAATTTCGTTTCTTTTTATGGCTAATATTCCATTGTATATAGGTGCCACATCTTCTTTATCCATTCGTCTGTCTATGGACACTTAGGTTGCTTCCATGTCCTGGCTATTTTAAGTAGAGCTGCAGTGAACATTGTGGCACATGACTCTTTCTGAATTATAGTCTTCTCAGGGTATATGCCCAGTAGTGGGATTGCTGGGTCGTATGGTAGTTCTATTTATTATTTTTTAAGGAACCTCCATACTGTTCTCCATAGTGGTTGTATCAATTTACATTCCCACCAACAGTGCAAGAGGGTTCCCTTTTCTCGACACCCTCTCAAGCATTTATTGTTCTAGATTTTTAGATGATGGCCATTCCGACCGGTGTGAAGTGATACCTCATTGTAGTTTTGATTTGCATTTCTCTAATCATTAGTGTTGTTGAACATACTTTGATGTGTTTGTTGGCAAGCTGTATGTCTTCTTTGGAGAAATGTCTGTTTAGGTCTTCTGCCCATTTTTGGATTGGGTTGTTTTTCTGATATTGAGCTGCATGAGCTGCTTGTATATTTTGGAGATTAATCCTTTGTCAGTTGCTTCATTTGCAAGTATTTTCTCCCATTCTGAGGGCTGTCTTTTGGTCTTGTTTATGGTTTCCCTTGCTGTGCAAAAGCTTTTAAGTTTCATTAGGTCCCATTTGTTTATTTTTGTCTTTATTTCCATTCCTCTAGGAAGTGGGTCAGAAAGGATCTTGCTGTGATTTATGTCATAGAGTGTTCTGCCTATATTTTCCTCTAAGAGTTTTATAGTGCCTGGCCTTAAATTTAGGTGTTTAATCCATTTTGAGTTTATTTTTGTGTATGGTGTTAGGGAGTGTTCTAATTTCATTCTTTTACATGTAGCTGTCCAGTTTATCCAGCACCACTTATTGAAGAAGCTGTCTTTTCTCCATTGTATATTCTTGCCTCCTTTATCAAAAATAAGGTGACCATATGTTTACCTCTGGGTTTACCTCTGGGCTTTCTATCCTGTTCCATTGATCTATATTTCTGTTTTTGTGCCAGTAACATACTGTCTTGATTAGTGTAGCTATGTGGTATAGTCTGAAGTCCGGGAGCCTGATTCCTCTACCTCCGTTTTTCTTTCTCAAGATTGCTTTAACTTTTCTGGGTCTTCTGTGTTTCCATACAAATTGTGAAATTTTTTGTTCTAGCTCTGTGAAAAATACCATTGGTAGTTTGATAGGGATTGCACTGAATCTGTAGATTGCTTTGGGTAGTATAGTCATTTTCACAATATTGATTCTTCCAATCCAAGAACATGGTATATCTCTTGATCTGTTGGTATCATCTTTAATTTCTTTCATCAGTGTCTCATAGTTTTCTGCGTAGAGGTCTTTTGTCTCCCTAGGTAGGTTTATTCCTAGGTATTTTATTCTTTTTGTTGCAGTGGTAAATGGGAGTGTTTCCTTAATTTCTCTTTCAGATTTTTCATCATCAGTATTTAGGAATGCAAGAGATTTCTGGCCATTAATTTTGTATCCTCCAACTCTACCAAATTCATTGATTGGCTCTAGTAGTTTTCTGGTAACATCTTTAGGATTCTCTGTGCATAGTATCATGTCGTCTGCAAACAGTGACAGCTTTACTTCTTCTTTTCCGATTTGGATTCCTTGTATTTATTTTTCTTCTCTGATTGCTGTATCTAAAACTTCCAAAACAGTGTTGAATAATAATGGTGAGAGTGGGCAACCTTGTCTTGTTCCTGATCCAAGTGGAAATGGTTTCAGTTTTTCACCATTGAGGACGATGTTGGCTGTGGGTTTGTCATATATGGCCTTTATTATGTTGAGGAAAGTTCCCTCTATGCCTACTTTCTGGAGGGTTTTTATCATAAATGGGTGTTGAATTTTGTCAAAAGCTTTTTCTGCATCTATTGAGATGATGTATGGTTTTTATTCTTCAATTTGTTAATATGGTGTATCACATTGATTGATTTGTGTTTATTGAAGAATCCTTGCATTCCTGGGATAAACCCCACTTGATCATGGTGTATGATCCTTTTAATATGCTGTTGGGTTCTTTTTGCTAGTATTTTGTTGAGGATTTTTTCATCCATGTTCATCAGTGATATTGGCCTGTAGTTTTCTTTCTTTGTGACATCTTTGTCTGGTTTTGGTATCAGAGTGATGGTGGCCTTGTAGAATGAGTTTGGGAGTGTTCCTCCCTCTGCTCTATTTTGGAAGAGTTTGAGAAGGATAGATGTTTGCTCTTCTCTAAATGTTCGATAGAATTCACCTGTGAAGCCATCTGGTCGTGGGCTTTTGTTTGTTCGGAGATTTTTAATCACAGTCTCAATTTCAGTGCTTGTGATTGGTCTGTTTATATTTTCTATTTTTTCCTGGTTGAGTCTCAGAAGATTGTGCTTTTCTAAGAATTTGTCCCATTTCTTTCCAGTTGTCCATTTTATTGGGATATACTTGCTTGTAGTAATCTCTCATGATCCTTTGTATTTCTGCAGTGTCAGTTGTTACTTCTTCTTTTTGATTTCTCATTCTATTGATTTGAGTCTTGTCCCGTATTTCTTGATGAGTCTGGCTAATGATTTGTCAATTTTGTTTATCTTCTCAAAGAACCAGCTTTTAGTTTTATTGATCTTTGCTATCGTTTCCTTCATTTCTTTTTCATGTATTTCTGATCTGATCTTTATGATTTCTTTCCTTCTGCTAACTTTGGGTTTTTTTTGTTTTTCTTTCTCTAATTGCTTTAGATGCAAGGTTAGGTTGTTTATTTGAGATGTTCGTTTTTTCTTGAGGTAGGATTGTATTGCTATAAACTTCCCTCTTAAAGCTGCTTTTGCTGCATCCCATAGGTTTTGGGTCATAGTGTTTTCATTGTCATTTGTTTCTAGGTATTTTTTGCTTTCCTCTTTGCTTTCTTCAGTGATCTCTTGGTTTTAAGTAGTATATTGTTTAGCCTCTGTGTGTTTGTATTTTTTACAGATTTTTTCCTGTAATTGATATCTAGTCTCACAGCATTGTGGTCAGAAAAGATACTTCATACAATTTCAATTTTCTTAAATTTACCAAGACTTGATATGAACTATCCTGGAGAATGTTCCATGAGCACTTGAGAAGAAAGTGTATTCTGTTGTTTTTGGATGGAATGCCCTTATCAGTTAAGTCCATCTTGTTTAATGTATCATTTAAAGCTTGTGTTTCCTTATTTATTTTCATTTTGGATGATCAGTCCATTGGTGCAAGCAGGGTGTTAAAGTCCCCTACTATGATTGTGTTACTGTCGATTTTCCCTTTTATGGCTGTTAGCATTTGCCTTATGTATTGAGGTGCTCCTATGCTGGGTGCATAAGTATTTACAATTGTTATATCTTCTTCTTGGATCAATCCCTTGATCATTATGTAGTGTCCTTCTTTGTCTCTTCTAATAGTCTTTATTTTAAAGTCTGTTTTGTCTGATATGAGAATGGCTACTCCAGCTTTCTTTTGATTTCCATTTGCATGGAATATGTTTTTCCATCCCCTCACTTTCAGTCTGTATGTGTCTCTAGGTCTGAAGTGGGTCTCTTTCTAGACAGCATATGTATGGGTCTTGTTTTTGTATCCATTCAGCCAGTCTGTGTCTTTTGGTGGGAGCATTTAATGCATTTCCATTTAAGGTAATTATCAATATGTATGTTCCTATTACCATTTTTTAAATTGTTTTGGGTTTGTTATTGTAGGTCTTTTCCTTCTCTTGTGTTTCCCACCTAGAGAAGTTCCTTTAGCATTTGTTGTAAATCTGGTTTGGTGGTGCTGAATTCTCTTAACTTTTCCTTGTCTGTAAATGTTTTAATTTCTCCATCGAATCCGAATGAGATCCTTGCTGGGTAGAGTAATCTTGGTTGTAGGTTTTTCCTTTTCATCACTTTAAATATGTCCTGCCACTCCCTTCTGGCTTGCAGAGTTTCTGCTGAAAGACCAGCTGTTAACCTTATGGGGATTGTATGTTATTTGTTGTTTTTCCCTTGCTACTTTTAATATTTTTTCTTTGTATTTAATTTTTGACAGTTTTATTAATATGTGTCTTGGCGTGTTTCTCCTTGAATTTATCCTGTATGGGGCTCTCTGCGCTTCTGGGACTTGATTAACTATTTCCTTTCCCATATTAGGGAAGTTTTCAACTATTATCTCTTCAAATATTTTCTCAGTCCCTTTCTTTTTCTCTTCTTCTCCTGGGACCCCTATAATTAGAATGTTGGTGTGTTGAATGTTGTTCCAGAGGTCTCTAAGACTGTCCTCAATTCTTTTCATTCTTTTTTCTTTATTCTGCTCTGCAGTAGTTATTTCCACTCTTTTCTCTTCCACGTCACTTACCATTCTTCTGTCTCAGTTATTCTGCTATTGATTCCGTGTAGAGAATTTTTTATTTCATTTATTGTGTTGCTCATCATTGTTTGCTCTTTAGTTCTTCTAGGTCCTTGTTAAACGTTTCTTGTATTTTCTCCGTTCTATTTCCAAGATTTTAGATCATCTTTACTATCATTACTTTGAATTCTTTTTCAGGTAGACTGCCATTTCTTCTTCATTTGTTTGGTCTGGTGGGTTTTTACCTTCCTCCTTCATCTGCTGTTTCTCTGTCTTCTCATTTTGCTTAAGTTACTGTGTTTGGGGTCTCCTTTTCACAGACTGCAGGTTCATAGTTCCCATTGTTTTTGGTGTCTGCCCCCAGTGGCTAAGGTTGGTTCCATGGCTTGTGTAGGCTTCCTGGTGGAGGGGACTAGTGCCTGTGTTCTGGTGCATGAGCCTAGATCTTGTCGTTCTGGTGGGTAGGACTGCAACCTGTGGTGTGTTTTGGGGTGTCTGCGACCTTATTATGATTTTAGGCAGCCTCTATGCTAATGGGTGGGGTTGTGCTCCTGTCTTGCTAGTTGTTTGGCATAGGGTGTCCTGCACTGTAGCTTGCTGGTTGTTGAGTGGAGCTTTGTGTTAGAATTGAGATGGAGATCTCTGGGAGACAGTCTCTGCCCTTTAGTTGGAATGTTTAATCCACTTACAGTTCATGAAATTATTTATGTGGTTGGGTTTAAGTCTACCATTTTACCATTGTTTTCATTTGTCCCTTTTGTTTTTTTTGTTTGTTTGTTTGTTTGTTTTGCGGTACGCGGGCCTCTCACTGTTGTGGCCTCTTCCGTTGCGGAGCACAGGCTCCAGACGCGCAGGCTCAGCGGCCATGGCTCACGGGCCCAAACGCTCCGCGGCATGTGGGATCTTCCTGGACCGGGGCATGAACCCGTGTCCCCCGCACCGGCAGGCGGACTCTCAACCACTGTGCCACCAGGGAAGCCCGTCCCTTTTGTTTTTGTTTCTTTCTCTTCTAATACCTTCTTTTTTGGGTTGAGTATTTTTTTAATATTTCCTTTTATTTACACTATTGGTTTCATACCTATGCATGTATTAAACTACTTTTTCATTGATTATTTTAGGGCTAATAATATGCAACCTTAACTTTTTAAAGTCTTTTTATAGTCAGAATTGTACCACTTCACATTTTACACCTGACCTTTCTCATTTCCTGCTTCACAGCTACTACTCCTCAGTTGACACGTCCATTTCTCCTTCTCAATTCACAAATATAATTTAATTCTTATTCACTGTCTGCATTTTTCATGCTCTTGTTATCATACCTTTTATTTCTATATATGTTCAAAACTGCTCACATGTTATTCTTGTTTTATGCAGATAGTTTTAAAACATAGTCTTTAAAAGAAATTTAAGAAGAATAAAAAATATAAACTTTTATTTTTTAATAACTTATTCATCATTTTTTGGTATCTTTCTTTTCTTCCTGAAGATCTGAGTTTCCATATGGTATCATTTCCCTCCAGCTTGAAGAACCTTTTTTATAATTTCTTGTAGTGCACATCTGCTTGAGAAGAACTTTGTCAGCTTTCATTTTATTTGAAAGTACGTTTATCTTGTTTTTGAAGGATTTTTCACTAGATATAGTATTCTGAATGGACAATTTTTTTTTCTTCTAGCCCCTTAAAAATGTTGTTCTATCATCTTCTGGTCTCCATTGTTGTGATGAGGAGTTAGCATTCTTTGAATTATTTTTCTCCTGTATGTAACATATTGTTTTGGGGCTCCTTTAAAGATTTTCTCTTTATCTTTAATTTTCAGTAGTTTAACCATGATGAAGCTAGATATGATTTTCTTTGTATTTATTGTCTTGGAGTTTGATCAGATTTTAAGTTTGGGATCTGGTAAATAGTGTTTTCATCAAACAATAAAATTTTAACTATTATTTCTTCAGATATTTTGTCTACTTTATTCTCAGGGTCTTCTTCTGGGGCTCCTATTACATATGTGTTAGACCATCTGATATTGTCCCACAAATCTCTGATGCTGTGTTCATTTTTCTTCGACTCTTTTTTTCTCTTTATTCCTCAAATTGGTAATTGATAGTGATCTGTCAAGTTCATAGACTCTTTCTTCTGCTATGTCCAATCCAGTATGAAGTCTCTTCAATGACTTGTTCATCTTAGTTATTGAACCTTTCAGTCCTAGAAGTTCCATTTTTTTCTCCCATTTGGTTCTTTTTCCTAGTTTTGATTTTTCTGCTGAGATTCCCATCTGTTCATATATTCTCCTCTGTCATTGTTTATAAACACATTTTCCTTTACTTTTTGAGACATGTTTATAATAGCTGCTTTAAAGCCTTTACCTACTTTAGATACTGTATTTTTAAGAAATTCCTCTGTAGAGTGTTGATTTTTGTTTCAGTAGGCAGTTTAGTTCCTGGCTGATCATCTCGTATAGGCTTGGCTTTATATTTTGCTATGGCGGATCTGTGGAAAGCTCAAGGTTTCTTCTCAGGCTCCTGTAACCTAGCAAGACTCATCATCCATGTTCTGTTTCTACTGTGGATTCTTATTAGGGCTTGGTTTCAGACTTTGTTAATGTGGATCTAGAGTAGGTCTTACTCTGGGTGTGTCTTTACTCCTAAAGTGAAGCCTTTCCAGTGTCTCACGCTCAGAGTGTTAATGAGTTCTCTTTGTTCGGACTGGGTTAGACTGCCAGTGTTTCCCTTAAGCTGCTTGACCTCTCGTATTTCTATTCCATATTAACCTTAATACAGCCACTCTTTTGTAAGCCTTATGTAATTATGTGTCCTGCATTGGTTAAGGACTCTCAGGAAACCCTTATACAAACTTCTGTGGTCCCCCCTCTGTACAGCTCCCTCCTCTGCAGTGCCCTGTCTCTGCCTCCCAGCCCTGCTCTGCTTGGACTCCAGCTCACTGTACTAAAGTTAGGAATATGTCCCAAGGCAGAGAACGAAGCAAATGTGGGCTCACACTTTCCTTCTCTCAGAGGTCACATTCTTACTCTGTCTGTTGGTGGGTACCTGAAAATAGTTGCATCATTTTGTCCAGTTTAATAGTTGTTTATGAGAGAAGGGAATGTCTGGTACCAATTACTCTGTCATATTGGAAGTGGAAGTCTCCCACAGCATTTTTATATGTATTGAAGTGAACTTTAGGGTAACTTGAAAGGGAAAAATAAATCTTAGTCTCTCTTAGAGCCAAATAGGTAAAAGTGAGCTTATGGTGCTCATGAACTGAATCATTTCTCTCT
The DNA here is from genome assembly GCF_039906515.1 of Pseudorca crassidens. Taxonomy (NCBI): domain Eukaryota; kingdom Metazoa; phylum Chordata; class Mammalia; order Artiodactyla; family Delphinidae; genus Pseudorca; species Pseudorca crassidens. Next base: position 78,492,594 of record NC_090298.1, read on the forward strand.
GATCTTCCCACCTCCCACCCCCAATTGTCCATTCATTTCTCTTCTCTCTTCACAAGGGAGACAAGGGGGGTGAGGGGAATGGAAGAGAGAGGGACCTTACTTGGATCCTGCATCCTGGGCTATGACCTTGGGCCTGTCAACTGGAAAATTAAATGAGGTTTGTGAAAATGCACTGTTATTAGTGGCAAAAGTAAGAATGTATGCAGGACTTTCTGTGTTTGTATTTTATGACACTGCTTATACTTTGAGGTGTAAGCAAACAGGATGTGTCAGAGAAAGGAACTACAGTACTTAAAACTTCTTCCAAAGTTATTCAGTGTTAATGACTGCCCTTCAGATTCTGGTGAGAAAATGATATATCTAAACTTATAACTTATTAAAGTGGGCATTGTGGTTCATAGGAAGAGGTTTTCTTTGATTGTGGTCTGGGGGTTGGGTAATGTTTTGCCAGATAAGACTTGTATAGAAAAATCACTTTTTTGTTATAAATTCTAGTCTTTTTCTTTTCTTTTTCAGTTTAAACTTCTTTAAAATAAAGCCTCTTTTTGATGGAAAAGGATTGCTCATTAGAGAAATAGTTACTTTATTTGATAATTAGCCATCCCTTTAGAAATTTAATGAAGTTTCCATTTGGAAATGGTCTAGAAGATATAAATGCTGTCTCACACATAGAGCTTTTAGTTGTATTCAAATATGTCTTAAGGGCCTCAGAAGAAGAGTAATCCTTTATTGTTAGGGCCTAGTTTGAATATAGCAAGTTGCTATAGTATACCTAATTGAATATACCAATTCTTGTATCTGCCCAAGAAGCCTTATTTAGATTAGGCTTATTCTTTAAAGTTGTTTTGCTTTGTTGATTTGAAAATACATCCCATTTCATTTCATTTTCTCAGAAAATGTGATAGCAGTTTAAAGGGACTAATGTCTGTGGGAAGTTTGCTCCTTTTATTCGAATCGTTCACTATGTTGTTTGCCATAGCTTTACTTTTTGTCCCCTTTTCTAAACTGAACCCCTCATTTAAGCACTTACTCTCTTGCCACCAATGCCTCTGTGCATTTTCCCTTTAGCTTCTCATCACGTCCTCCCTACATGTTTAACCCTGGATTAACCATCTGCTTTCTCTTTTTAAATTTTCATTTTTAAAAAATTTTTAATTATGGTAAATTACTACATATAATACGCTTTCTCTTCTTTTAGTCCTGGGCTGGTAAGCACTCTAAAGACATTTATAGAGACTGGAGGTATGACAAATTCCGGTGGGCTTACTGAACTTGCAGGCATGCTTTGTCCCTGGGTCACCCCTGCCTGGTCCTCTCCCATAGCATCTGTTTTTTTTCTCCTCAAGCCTCCTATGCCTTCTCCACAACTGCCTTGGCTCTGGGCAGAGGGCCTTGCCACCTCTGTCACAGAGAACATGGAGGCTCTCTGCTGTTCACACCCTCAGCTTTCTGTGCTCCTGTGTATCCACACTTCTTCCCTAAACTCCACCCTCTGTCCTCCAGGCCTGCAGGAGGAGAGTGCCAAGCTCCCAACGAAGTTAAGTCTCTCTACTGGAGTTCTTGATGTCTTCCTAGCCCTCTGGAATATTCCTCCAGCATTTCCTCTTGTCTGCTCCACCTTCACATTTTGTTGTTCTTTGCTTTTCCATCCTCACAAAAATACACCTTAAGTTATTTCCATCTTAGACACAAAAACAAAAGTATTTAACACTTCCCTATGCCATATTTTCTTTTAGTTTGACCCTATGTTTTCTCATGGTACACAGCTGTGTACTGTGGAAGAATTTTCTGTAGCATTTGCTTTGCCTTGTTAACTTCCCATTCTTTCTTTGGGCCACCGAAGTCAGGCTTCTGCTCTTACTGCTCCACTGAAAGTGCCTCATAAAAGTCACTGATTCTCTGGTTGCCAAATCTAGTGGCCTTTCTCAGCTTCATTGTACTTGACCTTTCTTTCTTTTTTTTTTTTTTTTTTGGCCACACCCCATGGCATGCAAGACCTTAGTTCCCCAACCAGGGATCGAACCCGTGCCCCCTGCACCGGAAGCGTGGAGTCTTAACCCCACTGGACCACCAGGGAAGTCCCCTGTACTTGACCTTTCTAAGACATTTAACACCAACCACTTCCTTCTTCATGAAACTCTTCCTTTGCTTTCTACTGTCCTGATTTTCCTGCCTCTGGTACATTCTTCTTCTCCTTTGTTGCCCCTCTTGAATGGTGATGTTCTCTGACTTACTTCCCTTTCAGTAGTCTCATCTATCTGCATGATTATAATTATCACGTATACACAGCTGATTCTGAAATCAGAATTTTCCACCCAGATGCCTCTTTTGAGTCCAGGCCCACATAACATAATCCTTATAACAGTCCTACAAAATAGTATTGTTTTCCATACGTATAGGTGAGGAAATTGAAGCTAAGGGATGTTTGTTAACCAGTTTGAGATCAAGCAGTCAGTGGAAGAGCCAGGATTTGAACCTCTGTCTAAAGATAGGCTTTTAACTCTAAAGTATGCTATTAATCAAACATCTCCATCTGGCTCTCTGACAGATAAATATGTCATGTCCCATACCAAATGCCATCTCACAACTCCATTCTCAGTCCCCCACCACCACACACACACACACAAAACCAAGAGGGAGAATATGAAACCTGTATTCTCATCTTAGTGAGTGGCATTCCTCCTTCCAGTTATCCAAGCCAGAATATCATAGGGAATTGAATAGACTTCCCTCTGTCTCCATCCTACAGGCCTGTCCAGCCCAACAGAGCATCAGTTCCTGTGTATTCTCACTCTTTAACATAACTTGTACTCATTCCCTCCTTTTCACTTCCACTGCTACTGTAATAGTTGTTAACTTTATATCCACCTGGATTGCCGTAATAGTGACAATCCAGCCCATTGCTTCTCATGTTATCTGAGCTGAAGAATCAAGGTTCCTTGTTTTTTTGTTGCAGAAATTTTGTAGCATATAAAAAAATGAATCATTGGAAAACTGAAATGAAAAAACACATGTAAAATATAAGCTCCATTTTTAAAATTACTAAATTCGATAGACATAACATTACCGTCAATTAGCTATAAAAGTTTTTAAATACCAATTTTCTGTGTGTATCCTGTAGCAGACGGGTAACAAACAGTTTGTGGATTGGCACTGGTCCACAGACAACAACCGAGGAGCACCCGTTCACGGTATCTGATGAAAAGAAATATCTTCAGTTTCCTTAGATTATAACCACATGGGCCTACGTTATTTAAAACCGAAATATTTCAACTAGGACGTCCTTTGTTTTGGGCTTATAGATAGCTTGTATATGTGGAATTAAGAGGTTTTAGAAAATTTCCTGTCTCTTTAGGATCCCTTCTTTCAATACAAATAAATCCCTTTAGAACAAGGGGTAGTCATGTGTTACATTAAAATTTTAATGCTGAGATCAAAGAGTACTCACTTAGGAATCCAAAGCAAGATTTCTTGAATAGACTTGAAGTACAGTCTTCACGGGCTACCTGTAATAAAGGTGTTTTCCCTTGGTTTGATGTATTTAACTTGATACGATTGTACACACATACAAAAGTTCGCTTCTAATATGCAGTAAAAATACAGCAGATGGGTTGATGTGTTCCATTTACGAAAGATTAAAATTCTACATAGGTATTAACCTGATTGGGTGATAAATAATTAAAGTAAGTTATCTGGGTGTTGCCAGGCATCTGACTAAGCCCTGGTCAAAAGATTTGGAAGTTAATGAAGTGCAGACAGGAGATGCTAAAATGGTCAGACTGCAGAATACCCCTTGGCGTTAAACAGGGCATGGCTGAGAAATCAAAGACAGAAAAGCCAAGTTCTAAGCGGGTGGAATTCAGGTATGGGAATGCTGTAAATATTAAGCTGAGATTATATCTACAGTTAGTTTAGAAATTTATTAAATAAAACCGCTCAGACCCCATAGTTGTCTACTTCAGGCATCAGGTCTGATAAAGAACAGAACGCATGGGCAAATACCTAAGAGAACATAATCTTCCCATATGAGGTAAAAAAGTCAGAAAGGCCTTTCAGACATTGTAAAGTGAAAAAGCAAATTAAGTAACCTAATCTGCATTACTGTACCAGGTACTTAAAACTACCACAGAAAATTTCTAACCACTGAGAGTTCATTAATAATTTAAGAAATTTTTTGAGTTCAATTACAGCAGTATTTACTCTGTTAATGAAATGAATGAGTCTCAAACACAATTAACTATCAAAACAAAACAAAATTATGTCACAAGAAGTTGGGGCACTATAGGAAGTTTAGGAGATCAAATTCCCAAAGCAGAATGTTATAACTGTCACCCTTCTTACATTTCTAGACAAGTCACAGGAGATGGGTAGACGGCAGATTGCTGAACCCACACACCTGGAAAGTGATTAAAAGTTTTATTCCGGGCTTCCCTGGTGGCGCAGTGGGTGAGAGTCCGCCTGCCGATGCAGGGGACACGGGTTCGTGCCCCGGTCCGGGAAGATCCCACGTGCCGCGGAGCGGCTGGGCCCGTGAGCCATGGCCGCTGAGCCTGCGCGTCCAGAGCCTGTGCTCCGCAATGGGAGAGGCCACAACAGTGAGAGGCCCGCGTACCGCAAAAAAAAAAAAAAAGTTTTATTCAAAGAAAACTTTTAAAGCAGCATAGCTTTTATAAATTTGGGGATGGAGAGGAGGTAGGAAAAGGCAACCTCATTGGAGTCTCTATGCTCCCCAAAGCTAAAAGGAGTGAGATGAAGTGAAAAGAAAATGTATTTTTGAAAGGCAATGAAGAGAAAGGAAGAAACAAAAAGAAAATAACTTTTTAAATTTACACTGTAGCAAGTTAAGATGAGTTATGGGATAACAAGTGTTCACTAGGTGGACTGGGGTGGGAGAAATGATGACATTGCAGGCAAAGGGAACAGACAGGAAAACAGAAGTGGAGCATGGCATAGAAGAGCAGCCTGTCTTGTCTCAGATGAGCGAGCAGTTGGGATGGCCAGAGCACACGCAAGGATGCAAAGTCCAATGCTGCCCGGGATCTGACCATGGAGAAGGCTTAGACCAGTGCTTCTCAAACTTATGTGCACATAAATCTCCTGAGGATTTGTTAAAATTCAGATTAAGGGAAGGGACTTGAGAGTCTGCTCTTCTAAATAGTTGCTGTGTGATGTAGATGCTTAGGTTCGCAGACCACACTTGTAGTAGTAAGACACTAAATTTTATCCTGATGTTTATTGGTACTTGGTTTCATGTATTATTAGTTGCCACTCTTTAGTTAGTACTTATTGAGTAGCACTAAACACATGGCATTTATGTCAAGCTAGATATTAAGGAATTTTATGTAAGTTTTGCCTTGCTGATGGTGAAATAATACTCTAAGCAACTTCATTGCCAAATACAAAAGAAATAAATAGGTACAAGCTCTCATCCTTTGAGCTAGTTGAGTAGGGAGATGCAATATAATAATGGAAAGAATCTAAAATTTGGGTTCAGAGTTTTAGACCTGAGTTCTAGTATCAGTTTTGTGACTAAATAACTGTGACTTTGTGAAGGTAAATTAACTCCTATTTCTGTTTTTGGCTTGTTTGTTTTCTTGTGTCTGAAATAGTATAATACTTGCCATTTTATAGAATTATTGTGAGGATTAGAAATGATCTGTATAAAGTACCTTGTAGGGAAAGGTTAATGAGGGTTTCACTTGTCAAACTTTCAATCTAGCCCTAGGAATTATTGATCTGTATGCTATTATTTACTCCTCTACTTTTTGAGTCTTTTTTTTTTCTTAGTGATTCCTGGCAAGTTGGAGAGTGCAGCTTTTTTGTGTGGTTTTAAAAGTTCCCACCACTACCCCACCCCAGGATCCACTTACACTTATGGTGTATTATGTGGTTGTTACAGAGGGGAATCTCTTGTACTTCTAAATGCTCTGGAAGCATGAAAAGACAGGTTGGATTGTAGTTTTATCTGATTTTTATAGTTCTTTTGTCTTTTTAAAAATTATTTCTTTTTTTTAAAATAAATTTATTTATTTATTTTTGGCTACATTGGGTCTTTTGTTGCTGTGTGTAGGCTTTCTTTTGTTGCGGCAAGCGGGGGCTACTCTTTGTTGCGGTGCCCGGGCTTCTCATTGCAGTGGCTTGTCCTGTTGCGGAGCACAGGCTCTGGGCGCGCGGGCTGAAGTAGTTGTGGCACACGGGCTCAGAAGTTGTGGCTCGCGGGCTCTAGAGCACAGGCTCAGTAGTTGTGGCGCACGGGCTTGGTCGCTCCGCGGCATGTGGGATCTTCCCAAACCAGGGCTCGAACCCATGTCCCCTACATTGGCAGGTGGATTCTTAACCACTGTGCCACCAGGGAACTCCTAAAAATTATTTCTTGATTATGGAAATTTCCTATATAATTTGACCCTTGCAGTTTGCTGTGGAACAGAAACATCCCTCTTCCAAGGGGAACTAAGTAATCCAGCCTGTTGCTTACCCATCATTCAAGCTATGAATGGGCATTCCAACTGTGGTCCTCCCTAGGGAGAATGGGACTCAGAGAGGAGACCCACAAAGGCCGTAGAAGCAGGTTTGAGCCTTTCAGGCAGGAATTCTGGGGATTCTGGTACCTAGACTGCAGAAGAGGGCCATGGACTATGGATGGGCATTCTTTGATCTTACTGACTCCTCACCCTGTTGGGGACGTGCACAGCTAGAGGCAGGCAAAAGCAGGGCCCTCTAAAGCTCAGGACAAGGGCCCAGGTTGTTGGGCAGGAGTGTATTAAGGAAATCAGTATTTAATCTCAGCTGCCTTTTTACTAGCCTGTTTGTTTAGCTTTCTTATTTTAAGACTGTGATATGCTCTTATCTATGCTTGAGTTTTTAATGGATGACACAAGAATATTATAAACATTTAATTCAGCACCTCTGAGATGGAAATAAGTCTTAGTGATTAAAAAAAAATCCTTAGATTAAACGTGGTATTATGAGCTTTTTTTTTTTTTCTAACTCTGTGCCTGGTCCTTATGTTTTGGTTTTTTTAGATCGGCTTCAGCTCCCCAGGAATATGATTGAAAACAGCATGTTTGAGGAAGAACCAGATGTGGTGGATTTAGCCAAAGAACCTTGTTTACATCCTCTAGAGCCTGATGAGGTGGAATATGAGCCCCGGGGTTCACGACTGCTGGTGCGGGGTCTTGGTGAGCATGAGATGGATGAGGACGAAGAGGATTATGAGTCGTCCGCAAAGCTGCTGGGCATGTCCTTCATGAACAGGAGCTCGGGCCTTCGAAACAGTGCAGCCGGCTACAGGCAGAGCTCAGATGGGACTTGTTCAGTACCGTCTGCGAGGACCATGGTGGTCTGTGCTTTTGTCATTGTGGTTGCTGTTTCTGTAATCATGGTGATTTATCTACTGCCCAGATGTACCTTTACTAAAGAAGGCTGCCACAAAAAAAACCAATCAATGGGATTAATTCAGCCAATTGCAACTAATGGGAAGTTGTTTCCATGGGCACAAATCAGGCTTCCCACTGCCATTATGCCAGTACGCTATGAACTTAACCTACACCCAAACCTAACCTCGATGACATTCAGGGGCTCTGTGACGATTTCACTCCAGGCTCTTCAGGCCACATGGAACATAGTTCTTCACAGCACAGGCCATAATATTTCAAGAGTGACCTTTATGTCAGCAGTTTCAAGCCAAGAAAAACAAGTCGATGTCCTGGAATATCCATTTCATGAACAAATCGCCATTGTTGCCCCTGAGGCCCTTCTTGAAGGGCACAATTATACCTTGAAGATAGAGTATTCGGCAAATATATCTAGTTCTTACTATGGGTTTTATGGCATCTCCTACACAGATGAAAGTAATGAGAAAAAGTATGTAGCCCTCTTAAACGATTCTGCTTCTTTGCTCTCTGATGACTTCTGCAATATGGATCCCGTTGCCCACACTAGAGACATTAACTGCAATTTTTTTTTAATTTAAGAGGTTAGGTGAAAAATAGTAGAATGGTGATTTGGAAGAGTATACTCTTTCTCTCTTAGTCAAAGCCTTGAGTATGTATCATATATATGATATGTCACGGTGGGGCTGGGGGCATGCTGACGGAAGGAGATGGACAAGGATTATATCAGTTACATTCTCTATCACAAACACTTAAGTTATATTGAGCTTTTCGTATCTTATAAGATGAATGTAGTTTTCTGTCACCTTCAAGGTCTCCATGTGAACCAGATATAGAAGAACACAGGTTATTCTTTCAGTCTTAGTTTCCTATTGTGTGGAACTTTTAGGAGGTGCTTACTGAGATGGAGAAAGAAAGCATGAAGAAGTGTTGTATACTTATATATGTAATTTTTAGTATCCTTAATCTTTGCTGGGTTTTGTCTTTTTAATGCCATTCTATTTTGGATTTCTGATGGAAAAGTAAAAAAAAAAGAAATCTTGGAGAGATTCATTTTAAAAAAGCGACTTAAAACATAAAATTATTCAGCTCCCCATTTAAACCATATATTTTGTTCTTTAATCTTAGTATTCATAGATGTAGTTTGAATTTCTGGAAAGATGCAGTGCACAGTTGCATACAGACTATTCTTAAGTAGCAGTAATGTCACTTCTCTTACGTGTGCAAAGTCCTTGTCAGATCTGCTTAGTGCATTGGAGCATTCTCTCATGTTCCTCTGCAAACCGGTGTGTGAATTACCATTGAGGTCCATTTGGCTAATGTATGTTGGTATACTGAGAAAAATAGAAATGAATATTTTAAATCTGTCTTAAGTTTTTTGATCCTTCTTAACTAGAGAAAGAGACAAAGCAAGATCTATAGTCCCATTCAGATAAGTAATATTTCTCTTTCCCCTTAACGTAATACTTTTAAAATAAATGGCATGCTGGCTCTTGCCATGAGATCTGACATGAAAAGCAAACTGATAATTGCAGGGGTAGCTTGGGGCTTCTAGGCTTTACTTCTCCTTCTATAATCTCCATCATCTCTAGGAATTATAGGATATACATAAAAACAGTGTTCTTAGTATGCAATCAGACCTTTACGACAAATACCCTAGTCATCTCTTCCAATCAGATTATTGCCCTCGGATCCTCTTGGGCCTGCCTGTATATAATGGGAAGAGTCAATGTTGTGTGGCAGAGTGAGGTGGTTTTGGACAGGGTTACTTGTTGACCCTTTTGCTGTGGGCTGGATTGAGTTGTGGAAAATGCTAGAAAAATGGAAGACATTCTTTTTTTTTTTTTTTCTCACACATACACACTGTATTTTATTTTTACGGGAGATAAATAAACTGACACCAAACATTGTAAATGGATGACCACAACAAAAGCAACAATGATTGCAATTACCAAACACGAAACACACTCATACTATGGGAAGACATTCTTAAAATTATGAAATAGAGTATTTTTTTTAAATAGTACTTTAAAATTTGTGAAACTCTGCTATTACAAAAACTATATACATCCATTAACCTACCTGGTTCCATAAAATGGATACCCCACATGATTGTATATCTTGATGCAAGATAGAAGTTTAAAAGATTATTTATACCTTTCAAGAGGTCTGAAAACTAATTCAAAACAAGTAGATAAAGTAATTAAGTATTTCTACCTTTCAAGAGGCCTGAAAACTGTAATTCAAAACAAGTAGATAAAGTAATTAAGGGATATATTTCCTATTGATTGGAAAATCAAAGTAAGTGTAAATGTCAAACGTACTGACACTGCTTGTGGTAAAGGAACTTTACCTGTGTCATCTAAGAAGTGGAGATGGTCAGTAACCTTGCAGTTAAATCTAGAAGTTGTTGACCATAGATTTAAGGTTCTAGATAACAAACTGATACTAAAAAACTAGCAAAGGAATTTAGGCTGGAGATGTGTTTTATTTCTTTGTTCTTCAATCTCTCAGTGTCTTTTTCTCGAACTCTTGAGTCATCTTCTTAACTGAACCCCTGACCTCTAATCTTACTACAGCTTTCCCCCTCCTCTTTCCCCCATCTTCCACACTGCTGCCAGACTATTTCTAGAAGTACAGATCTGACCATGTTGGTCTTTGGTTTATGATCCTTCAGCAGTTCCTCATTTTTAACAAGATTTAGTTCAATTTCTTTCAAGATCTGGGCCTTTTTTTTTTTTTTTCCTCTCACAGCCCCTCACCTGCCTTAATGAACTTCATGTGCACTTTCCTGAGTTCCAGTAGTAATGGCAGCCCATATTTACTTGAGAACTGAAGTGCTAGAAACTGTTGCAAGCATTTTATATGTTTAGTCTTTTATCTTGTCAAACTCACTAAGAGGTGGAAATTATATTTTATTCACTTTACAGATGAGGAAGCAGAGCCACATGAAGTAATTCATTCAGCATCTTATGGCTAGCAAGTAGCAGAGGGGAACTCAAACCCAAAGTCATTTTAACTACAAAGACCACATTCTTAACCACTGTGGTGCACCAGCTTCCTTAGTTTTCACCTCTTTACCCATTGTTATCACCAGTGCGTAGAATTCTCTTACTGACCCTCAGCTAATTCATAACTGTCTTCAGTGCTCCTGGAGGTGGTGCTCAAACTGCAACTAGTATTTCTGAAGGCAAATGCAGTCACTAATGAAAGAACAAGCTTTGAGGTATTCAGCTTAGATAGAATAGCTTATAAGTATCATCAAGCAGCAGCCTTTTCAAAGGGGCTTCTATGTAAGATAGTTCTTATTGCATCTCTTTTAATAATAATTTAAGATCTTATTTGTCTTAGAACATTATAATCCAGTTTTTATCCAAAATGATGGTCCAAGTAGACTCTCATATGAATAGTAAAGATGTCATCAAACTTTATACCTTGGTCCCCTGTGGCCCTCCTCCAAAATCTTCAGTTAACTGGGTAAGAATTTGGGAGTTGGGTGAAGAAATGGAATGTTCGAAACATATTTTTAAATTGTTTCACATATGTTGATTGCTGTCGTTCTTGCAGTTTACCCTAACAAACAGTTATTTGGGCAAATCCTTACTAGGACAGAAGCACAGTAATTCTAAGCATGAAGGAAGAGTTATGACTATCCAGCATTTATAATAGACATCTGTGTAGGAATTTATGGCATACAAGTGGTTGTTACTATGAATAGTCTTATTCGATTCTAGCAAAAACCCTAAATGTTTGGTAGGGGATCCTACCTTGACCCTAGTTTAACAAATAAGGAAATGAGATGTAGATCACTGATTTGCTGAAGTCATATGGCTGGTAAGTTGCAGAGTTTGGGTCTTCTGACTCTAAATCTTACACTCTTTTCTACTTGCCTTTTTTTTTTTTTTTAACATCTTTATTGGAGTATAATTGCTTTACATTGTTGTGTTAGTTGCTGCTGTATAACAAAGTGAATCAGCTATACGTATACATACATCCCCATATCCCCTCCCTCTTGCGTCTCCCTCCCACCCTCCCTACCCCACCCCTCTAGGTGGACTAAGTCCTAAGCAAGCGAGGCAATCATGTCCACAGTGGTGGTTATCTATGTACCATATTGACTGGTAGCTGATATGTGCACACCAGGGCCACACTTGTCCTGATTCCTTATGACCATGTTTGTATGATTTCCCAAATGCAGATCTATTTCATTCCTCTGCTTAACTAAAAATCTGCATTTCTCCTCTTCTTATGCTTTTCTCCCAACCTTTAATTGAGGACTTATAGTTAAATTCTCAAGTGTTGTTGCTGTAGGAGAGGAGGAAAATTTTTGATTCGTTTTTGAAGAGAGTAAAGAACACCAGCATACTATAGGACACCTAGTTTTTTCAGTCCTCATGAAAGTGCAGGTTGTGAGTTTGAGGTTTAGTGTTATGAAGCCATCGTCTGTACAGAGAATAATGGCAATGGATGACAATCTTTTATAGTGATCTTTCATCAGAAACCTTTTTAAGACCTCAGTGGCCAGCTGTATCCTATCTTTGTGGCTTCATCTCCAGCCACGTTGGACACCCACCCCCAGTCCCTGAATATGCACTGCTCAGTCCTTCCTTGTGCTTCCTACTCTTTCTAGGCTGCACTATCTTCCTTTCTCTACCTTTTCAAATATTCGTCATTTTTAAAGGCCCTCTTCATATTTTATCACCAGTTTCCTTACAGTGTCTCTACCGCTAGGCAGATTTTTTTTCCTACCCTTTGTTTCCACTGCTTTGTTCGCACTATTAGGATGTGATTCCCAGCCTGATAACTTTCTACTGTATCACCTCTGCCTCTCCCAGTTGATTGAGAATCCTTTAATGTCTGGGCTTGTATGATATTTATCTTAGTATCCCTAGAACTTGGCAAGGTGCCTTGAATAGTAGGTACTCAATAACTATTGGATGGATTTGCATTTGTTTTAGGTACTTTGCAGCAACTCAGTTTGAACCCTTGGCAGCAAGATCTGCTTTTCCTTGTTTTGATGAACCAGCATTTAAAGCCACATTTATCATCAGGATCATAAGAGATGAGCAATACACTGCTTTATCAAATATGCCTAAGGTACTGTTCTGTTCCTTGAATGTAAAATCTTTGAGTGGGTCTCTTTGTTTTGAATACTTGAATTCTTCTTTGCCATACTGTTGAGAATGATTAAAATCATATACATTCTTATTCTTTCTTAAAATGCTTAAATAAAAGTAAAATATGTATTGGAATCAATTGGAAAGTCAGCCTGAGAAGCACTTGAGGAAAGAGAAAGACTGGATGTGGAAGGTATGGGCAGGAAATGTGAAGTCTGTGCTATTGTACTAAAGTTCTGCAAATATTAATACTGTGAACTGCTACTAAAGAGCACAGTGATATTTTCAAAGACGTGGTGAATTTGCTATTCTAAACAGTGATATTTGGTAGTGTTGAATCATGATTGACCTTGGTGTTCTACTGGTTACTGAGAAATCGAGAAGGTAACATGGAGGTTGAACAACAAGAACATGGACATCTTTCTTGGCTGTGGGCTCTGCATGGAAGTAGTGGGGGCGAAATCAGGCAGAACTGTTTTTATGCTGAACAGAACTTGGGGGGGGGGTCCTTTTGTTACACCTGAGAGCTGTGTGCAGCTGATAGCAACCTCTCAGAAGCCATGTGACTGGCGGGGAGGAGCAGCCACATCTCACAGACTATGAGTCAGCCCTTGAGTCAAGGAGAGGACATGGTCTGTCCTTCAAGAAGGACGTCACTTCAGCAGCTCTACTCTTAGCTGTACTCTTCACCTTAATCTTTCTCTAAGAGAGGTCAAATGCTTACTTGCCTAGTAACCCAAAATATATTTTAAATTCATGGTTGGAAAATCCTGGAAGGTTACCCGCCTTCCCTCATCTTGTGTGTACTGCAGACTTCTCTAGTGACTTATCACCTTTAATCCCACTAAGCCTTCTTGTGGTCATCAGCACGGTCCTTTACGAAGCCATTTCAGATCACTTGGCGGGATTAACCAGCTGTAGCTCATTCTTGTGTGAATGTATTTGTAGCAGTAGAATGGAGTACTCCTAGGTCATAAGGAAGGATTTTTGGTTTTGATGGTGTTTTAAAGGGGAGAAACAGAGCCACTGCTACTTACTGTTTCTAACTTACATTTATTTATTTAAAGCCATTGTTTGAGACTAGGAACTTCTTAAGGATTTTTACTGTACTCAGTATGTCCTCATGATGAAGGATGGTAGAACAGACTGAGACTGAGGGCCGTGTTGTTTGGAAACTTGTGCTGAGGGATTAAAATATGCCAGCATCTTCACTACTTATTTCCTATTTGAGTCTTCAGTTTCCCAGTTTATATGTCACTGTCATTTATTCTCACAGTTACAGAACTGTCATTTTCCCCATTGCTTGTAGAAGTCATCAGTCATTATGGAAGATGGACTTGTTCAGGATGAGTTTTCTGAGAGTGTGAAGATGAGCACTTACCTGGTTGCTTTCGTTGTGGGGGAGTTGAAGAATCTGAGTCAGGACATAAATGGAACTCTGGTATGTATGTTGTTGTGGTAATTGTCTTGAAAACCTGTATTCACAGGAGGTTGAGAGGAATCCTTTCATATCTGGTAACTGCTTTATGAAGGAAAACAATCTTTTGGTTCACAACTCTGACATTTTATACCAGCAGTGTTACTTTTTACTTAGTTGTTATTTACTGTTATTATTTGAATACCAAAAAAATCAATAATTTTTAAGTTCCTTTAAATTTTACTTTTATCAGAGAATTTCAGTAAGACAATATATGTATGAGAAAGCCTCTAGAACTGTGCTGTATAATATGAAAACACAGAAAGACAATTTAATTAAATCAAGAAACAGTACATGAACAAAATGAGATGTTTAACGGAAACATAGAAATCATAAAAAAAAAAAAGAACCAAACAGAAATTCTGGGTCTGAAAAATACAGTGAATGAAATGAAAAATGCAATACAGACCATCAGCAGCAGAATGGATCAAGCAAGAAAAAGAATTTGCGAGTTAGAAGACAGGAAATTTTATATTATCTGGTCAGGGAAGAACAAAGGAAAAAAGGATGAAAAAGAAGTGACAAAAGCCTACATGATTTGTGGGACACCACCAGAAGAAACAATTTGTGAATTATTGGAGTTTCAGAAGGAGAACGTAGGGAACAGGGGGCAGAAAGCTTACTTAAAAAAATAATTGCTGAGAACTTAGCAAATCTGGGGAGAAATTTGGATATCCAAGTTCATGAAGCTCATAGGTTACCAAACACACTCAGCTTAAAGAGGTCTTCTCCAAGACACGTTATAATAAAATGGTCAGAAGTCAAAGAGAATCTTAAAAGCAGCAAAAGAAAAGAAGCTTATAACTTATAAGGGAACTACCATAAATCTATCAGTGGATTTCTGAGAAGAAGCCTTAGAACACAAGAGAGAAGCAAATGATATATTCAGAGTGCTGAAAGGAAAAAACTGCCAACCAAAAATACTTTATCCAGCAAAGTTATCCTCAGAAATGAAGGAGTGAGAAAGACTTTTCCATACAAGAAAAAAAAGCTGAGAGAGCCCCTTACCCCTAGACCTGCCTTACAAGAATTGCTGAAAGGAGTGCTTCCAGCTGAATTGAAAGGACACTAGCTAGTAACATGAAAACATGAAAATGTA
Source organism: Pseudorca crassidens (assembly GCF_039906515.1). NCBI lineage: Eukaryota > Metazoa > Chordata > Mammalia > Artiodactyla > Delphinidae > Pseudorca > Pseudorca crassidens. The sequence goes on from NC_090298.1 coordinate 78,507,678, forward strand.
CAACACACTGGAAAAGGTATTTATATAGTAAAATTCAGAATGTTCTAATAGTATAATGTGGTATATGCATTCTATGGGATGTATCAAAAGCAGTTCTAGGAGGGAACTTTAGAGTGATAAATGCCTACATTAAGAAAAAAGAAAGATCTCAAATAAACAACCTAACTTTACACCTCAAGGAACTAGAAGAAGAATAACAAACTGAGTCCGAAGTTAGCAGAAGGAAGGAAATAAGCAAAGATCGGAGCAGATAAATGAAATAGATACCAGAAAGAGAGTAGAAAAGATCAACAAAACGAAGAGCTGGATTTTTAGAAAGGTAAATGAAATTGACAAACCTTTAGCTAGACTAACTAGTGAAAAAAGAAGACTCAAAATCAGAAATGAAAGGAGACATTACAGCTGATACCACAGAAGTACAAAGGATCATAAGAGCCTACTGTGAATAACTATAGGCCAAGAAATTGGATAACCTACAAGAAATGAATAAACTCCTAGGAACATACAATCTACCAAGACTAAATCATGAAGACATAAAAAAATCTGAACAGATCAGTAATATAAAGAAAGATTGAATTAATAATCAAAAACATCCCAACAAAGAAAAGCCCAGGATCAGATCAGTTTCTCTGGTGAATTCTACCAAGCGTTAAAAAAAATCTGTAGATTCAATGCAATAGAATTCTAATGGCATTTTTCACAGAAATAGAAAAAAATAATCCTAAAATTTGTATGGAACCGCAGAGACCTCAAATAGCTAGAGCAATCTTGAGAAAAAAGAACAAAGTTGGAGGTATCACACTTCCTTGATTTCAAACTATACTACAGAGATAAAGTAATCAAAATCATATGCATAGTAATAAAAGAGTGTGGTACTGGCATAAAAGTAGACACAGACCAATAGAAAAGAATCAAGACCCCAAAAATAAACTCTGCAAAAATGGTCAACTAATATATGACAAGGGAGCCAAGAATACTCAGTGGGGAAAGGGTAGTCCCTTCAATAAATGGTGCTGGGAAAACTGGATCATCACATGCAGAAGAATGAAATTGGACCCTTATCTTTCACCACTCACAAAAATTAACTGGAAATGGATTAAAGACTTATATGTAGGATTTGAAAGTATAAAACTCCTAGAAGAAAACATAGAGAAAAAGCTCTTTGACATGGGTCTTGGCAACAATTTTTTGTATATGACACCAAAGCACATGCAACAAAAGCCAAAATCAACAAGTAGGAGAACCTCAAACTAAAAATTTCTGCACTGCAAAAGAAACAGTCAACAAAATTAAAAGGTAACCTGTGGAATGGAAGAACATAACAAATATCTGATAAGAGATTAATATTTAAAATATATAAGGAACTCATACAACTCAGTGGCAAAAAACCAAACAATCTGGTTAAAAAAGGGCAGAGGAACTGAATAGACATTTTTCCAAAGAAGACATGCAGATGACCAACAGATACATCAAAAGGTGCTCAATATCACTAATCAGAAGGAAAATGCAAATCAAAACCTCAGTGAGATACCACCTCACACCTGTTAGAATGACTGCCATCAAAAAGACATAAGTAACAAGTGTTGGTGAGAATGTGGAGAAAAGGGAACCTTTGTGCGCTATTAGTGGGAATGTAAATTGGTGTAGCCACTGTGGAAAACAATATGAGGGTTCCTCAAAAAATTAAAAATAGTACCATCATATGATCCAGCAATCCCACTTCTGGGTATATATCCACAGGATATACATCAAATCAGGATCTTAAAGAGGTCTGCACTTCCATGTTTGTTGCAGCATTACTAACAATAATATTATTATTCATAATAATAACTTAAGTGCGGATGAATGGATAAAGAAGATGTCGTCTGTGTATGTGTGTGTATATACACACACATACACACACACACACACACACACACACACACACAATGGAGTGTTATTCAGCCATGAGAAAGAAAGAAGGAAATCTTGCCATTTGGGACAACATATATGGACCTTGAGGGCATTATGCTAAGTGAAATAAGTCAGACAGACAAAGACTATATGACCTCACTTATGTGTGGAATCTAAAACTGAACTCATGGAAACAGTGGACTTGTGGTTGCCAGGGCCTGAGGGGTGGGGGAGATGGGGAGATGTTGGTCAAAGAGTCCAAACTTCCAGTTATAAATAAGTTCTGGGGAGCTAATGTACAGCATGGTGATTATAGTTAACACTGTATTATATATTTGAAAGTTGCAAAGAAAGTTGCTTAAATGTTCTCACCATGCAAAAGAAATGGTAGTTATATGAAGTGATGGAAGTGTTAACTCGTGCTACTGTGGTAAGCATTTCACAATATATAAGTGTATCTAATGAACATGTTGTATACCTTAAATTTACATAATATATGTTAATTATATCATTAAAGCTGCAAAAATTAATTAAATTTAAAATTCACTTCCTTAGTCTCAGTAGCCACATTTCTAGCATTCTTGTGGCTAGTGGCTACCTTATTGGATATCAAAGATATTGAATATTTCCATCAATGCAGAAAATTTTATTGGACAGCAGCAAATCTAGAATATTGTGCAGACTTAAAAGATAGCATAAAAATTTAGTTAGAAGAAAAACTCCAAGTTGTAAAAGTCATTTGAATGCACCTTTTGAAAAAGCAAGTCCTGATTGAATTTTCTTCATCTTAAAGAGAGAAGATTGTTTAAATGTCTGCTATGTCTGTAATTTGTCAAGATTGACCCTTTGTTCTAATTAGGCTCCTCTGCTTTTCTTCGTTGTTTGAATCTTCTGTAAATGATTGTTTGATTGGATTTTATGCCTTAATTTCACTGTAAAGACCTTAAAAAGCTAATATCTTCACATTACTAACAACATAGGAGAAAAGGGTCTTTTAAAGCTAAAAATGATTATTTTTCATGATAGAAATATGATGGAATTTTTTTTTCATATTTTTGATCCCCACCAGGGTATGTTTTCTACCCTTTGAACACATTCACTTGGATTTGGGCTTCCTTTCCAGACCAAAGAACTTTATTTTAATCACATTGTATTTGGATCTTATTATTTGCTAATTAAGAGGGGCATACTCCTTCTGTTAGAAAAGATTATCATGTCTACTCCATTAACTCTTAGAGAGAAGGGGTGAGGTAAGGATTATCTGGCTCTTCATAAGCAATAACACTGCCATATGACTTCATGCTCAAAGGATGGAGACCTGTTCGTGTTCAAGGGTAATGTGGACTACATTGAGTAAGTGCTCAATATCATTTACTCACCTTTGGGTTTAAAAGAGTTTTGGGCAAGTCTAAACCAAAGAGTTTTTCGGAGTCCTTTCGAAAGGATTTTAAGACTGGTTTAATTCTGAAAAAAATTCAATTAATCTCTCTTCAAGTTTTGCACCCCAAATTTAGCCCTTGATGCAGATGTTGCAGCCTTGATAAAACCTAAAAGGTTCAATCTTAAGTCAGGTTGCTTCTTCAAGAGCCAGCTGAGTACCACCCTCTCCTTGAAACTTTTCGTTCTTTCCCCAGCTGGGATTAATCATTCCCTCTCTGATATTTCATAGCACTTTAGTTACATCTCTGTTGTAGTTCTTATCACACTCTTTGATATAAAATCCCCAGCACTTTTTATTGTATCTCAAAATGTATGTAGTCTTGGCTTTTTATTTTCCCTCTCTTTCTCTCCCCCTCCCTCCCTCTCTCTCTCTTTCTTTCAACAGCTATGCTGGCTTCTTACTGCCTGTAGGATTACATTCAAACTCATAATTCTGTGATATTCAAGGCCCTCATAAATTCGGTTATATTTCCAGTTGCTCCAGTGGAATTCTTTCATCTAGTAAGGCTGAATTATTCACTGCTCAGATATATACCTCATATATTATATATATATATCTTATATATAACATATATATATAACATATAACATATATATAACATATATGTATAACATATATATATAACATATATGTATATATATTTTGTCCACAACAGTTGACCCTTGAAGAACATGAGTTTGAACTGCACAAGTCCACTTATTGCAGATTTTTTTCAATAGTAAATACTGCAGTACTACACGATCCATAGTTTGAATCCTTAGATGCGGAAGACTTGACTATAAGTTATACTCAGATTTTCAACTGCTCTAAGGGTTGTTGCCCCAACCCTGTCATTGTTCAAGGGTCAACTGGAAAGAGAGAGAGATTGAAAGAGAGAGAGGAGTTTCAAGTGACTTTTTTTGCTTTTTATTTACATGTATTAGGAAGCAACATGGTTAAACATGGACTCTGGCATCTACCTCGGTTCAAATCTCTCCTATACAGCTTTCTACCTATGTGCCCTTGGGCAGACTGCTCTGTAATTCTCTAAACCTCACCTTCCACAACTCTAATACTATATTGTCTATATTAGCCTGCTCTCTCAAGGATTAAGTTTTTTAAATTCCTGTAAAATCTTCGGTACCTGGCAGATAGTAATACACACACAGAGAAACTCCCTTGTATGTATGTAAACTCCCTTGTATATATAAATATAAATAACCTTTATCATTTTTAATGCGACCCAGTAGTAAATGTGTTTTGAAAAAATTACAAATAAACAACTGTTTTATTAACTTTCTCTTTTTATTAGGAAATGGGGGAGACTCTAGCATGTGTGGAGTTATACTCTGTGCAGGCAGTTGTCTTGAGCTCTCATTTATAAACATCTTTTTATTTTATAAACCAAATGAGAGGAAGGCATTAGCCTCATATTGCTAATGAAGAAACAGTGTACCAGAGAGGTTAAGTAATTGACCTAGATTACATAGCCAGTAAATGATAGTCAGAATTCACTGTCTACCACAATATACTGCTTCTTACAACAAATGACGTGATTTCTGTAGGTATGGTGATGAGAAATTCAGACATAGAGTCTAATAAAGGATTTTTGTTCCACTAAAATGTAATCTCTAGGGTATGTTCTATTTTGTAATATTTGACATTAGGCCTATTTCACAAGATTCAGGAATAAGGCAGTAGGGCTTTACTTATTAATGTCAGTCATAGTAAACAACTGAAAATGTCAAAGTTGACTGTGGATTATTAAACGTGGCCTGTTCAGTGATAAAGATTACTATGTTGTCAAAGACCTAAAGAAAGAGAGAACATTTGTTTTATCATTTCTGTCCATTATTCAATGTTCCTTAAACCTCTCTCTGCCTTCAGGAATGCCAGAATTACCTAGAAAATTCGAGGCTAGTTTTGAAATACACTTTATCAGTTTGTCTTGAGGTTTTTATTTTGTTGTTGCCATTACCTGATTTTGTTTTTACCATAGACAGGTCTAATTTATAGAATCAGAATCCATTGGTGGTTAGTCAGATGTGGACATCATATCTGTTTAACATCCAAACAGAACCTTCAACACTATTATCCATGTGAAGTTATAATTTTAATTTATTCTTATTTAGTCAGGAACATGACTTAGCTCCACAAACAACATTTCCTCAAGTATCCTTCCACCAACTAGGGACATTATACGTAATTTATATCATTCTCCTAAAGTCTCAAGTCCCATGTAATCAATTATTCTGGATAGACTTCATTCTGGTGAGGTTTTTTTGTTTTGGGGTTGTTTTATTTTTTTAAGGAATTTATGCTTTTTGTATGTTCAGCTGTCTGTTTAGGAAAGCTGGTGTTTTTCAGGAAACTTAGTATTGGAAGATTCCAACATTTTCTGTCTTCATAAATCTTGCAGGCTGTATTGTTGTTCTTTGTGGGGGATGAGGTTTGGTTCTGGTTTTGCTTTTATCTAGTTTTTGCTTCTTATTAAATTAAGGAGCAGAGTAAGTTAAACCTAACAAACCTGCTGTTCCTCAGTCTTAACTCTTTTCTCTGAGAGCTGACTAGGAGACTTTTTTGTGTCTTTTATAAATCTCTCAGTCTTAGCAAGAGATGTTGTAGGAAAAGTTTTAAGTTGTAAGGCCTGAGCACCAGTTGGCTTGCATTTAACAGTGTTTAGAGTGCTCTTACCAAGTGCAGGGTGCTGGTCAAAACTTCTTTGTTGAACTAGATTGCTTTCTTTGTTTATTTCTTACTGCTTCTGTTGCTCTTAAAACAAGCATGATAATAATGTAATGACCTGACAATTCATCTCTAGTGAGAAATCACAGCACATATTTTAAAGGAAGAGAAGTAGAAGGAAAGAGAAAATGCCAAACTACCTTTCTTCCTAGTCATTGTATTCCGGAAATGGGACTCAGTGGATCATTTGGTCAGATTTCAGTTCCATGTGAACTTCTTTTTTCTCCCTTTACTTTTCATCTAATGAAAGATGTTTTCACACATAGTGATGGGAGTGGCCAAATGGTGTGTTTGGGAGAAGGATGTTTGAGGAGGAACCTGGAGTATATGGGTGGTGTTTCTATTAGGACAGCATCTTCTAGATGGTTACATTGACTGGAACATAAAATATGTATGTGTGGAAAGAGCAGGCAGAAATAATAAAGACTGGTCTCAAATTCCAAGTGATCTTGGTACAGTCATTTATAATGGTAGTTAGATTTAAGAAGAATATGTCAGACTTTGTTGTGTGTGCTTGTGTGCTAACACTTTCACAGGGGGAATGATGCAGGAAGTGTGCATGGTCCTTTGGCAGGTGGTGACTGAATTCAATAAGCTGTGGTCACAGTCCTGTACCAAGGGCTGCAGATGTTCGAGTGCTGGGCTGGTGAAGTACACTTGGCCACATGATGTGATATTAAATTTCTTCCATAGTTACTTTAGAAAGTAACATATTGTATATGGGCTAACTGTAACTCCTAACACTTCATTGTTCCTGTCACTGTTGCCACAAATGCTCTCCTCATACATATTTTACCCCATTTCTGATGGGATTCTATTTGTAGTAATGATAATAACTACTATTTATTGAACACTTCTTTTGTGTCAGGCACTATTCTAAGTTCTATACATATTAGTTCATTTAATCCTGACAGTAACCCTGTGAGGATAGGAGCTACTTTTATCACCATTTTATAGATAAGGAGATTGAGGCTAACTAAGTTCACACAACTAGCAGAGATTTGAACCTGGCAGTCTCACTACAGAGCTTGTGTATTTATTTTGTTGTTTGTTTACTTAAAATTTTTTCTTTATATTTAATTTTTAATGCCATGTTACCTCCATGTTTTTGTGATTAATGCATATGTTCTATAGACTAAGGCCCCACATAAAGACAATTAAAGCTGAAATTATGACCTCTGAGAAATTGTTGACTGTTTTTCAGTGCTTTAATGAAAGACCAAAAATAATTTGGGGTTAGAGTTCACCAATGTATTTTTTCAAATGGTGAATTATTCAATAGGTCTCTATTTCCCACCTGTTGGGATCTTTGAGGTTTTTATCTTCTGCTGTGTCTTGTCCATATCCTACTTTCCCAAGTTGAGTACAGAGGGATTTTTTCTTTCAGTCAATTGAAAAACAATAAATATTGCTTTTTAAAACCTGTTGCTTTTAATGTAACTGCTTAAATTTTGCCTTTGATACTTACTGATAAGACATGTATAGTTAGTTACATCATATGTATTTAACTTATGCACTTAATCAGAAAAAGAGGGAAAGAATAACAATTTAAGTCATGTGGGCAAATGTTTTTTCCCTGGAGCATGCTCCCTGAAGTGATTGGGCAGTGTGGGCATGAATCCCAGTATCCGCTTACCTGGTTTTAGTTACCGTGTGCCACTCACTGAGTGTTTCACTCTGCTGGGTATGGTTGTTTTTGATACAACATGTTCCTTAAAAACGAGCCAACAACTGCAGGAAAAAAAAAAAGGAAGCAGTTCCAAGGCTTCCAAGAAAAACTGGCTGTGCCATACTTGCTGAAAGAGAATGTGTTGGTCTCTAATAGGTTTCCCCAGGGTAATTTCAACATTTCTGTCTTAGGTGTTTATGTTAGAACTAACGCCCTTGTAAGCTGTGACTTCTCTGTATTGAATGCCTGCTCGATGCCAGGCACTGTGATAGGTGCTGAAAAGATGAAAACTTAGTTTTGGCCTTCAAATAATTCACAGTTTGATAGCTCATAGACAGGGAAGGGCCATTGTAGGTAATGGAGAGGAAGAGAAGAGTATCATAAAATTAAACAGGCAGATGCTTATAAATTGCTATATGATATAAAATAGTTTATTTCGAATATCATGTTAACTTTAAACTTACTGATTGCTTTTTTTTTTTAACATTGTTGTATGTATGGAAATGACTTGCTAAATCCTATAGGGGTTAAAAGAACTATAAGCGAGAGTTGCTGTCCTGAAAAATCTCATATATCTTTATGTAGTTCTCAGGTATGCTAATCTTGACAGTGTTCACCTGAATATCATGCCATTTTAATTGTACCTGTCTTTACATCATACCTGTTACCTTTTAGGTTTCTATATATGCTGTCCCAGAAAAGATTGGTCAAGTTCACCATGCCTTGGAAACAACTGTGAAGCTTCTTGAGTTTTATCAAAACTACTTTGAAATTCAATACCCACTAAAGAAACTGGGTAAGAATCAAACAGTGCCTCTGATTTTCATTATCATTATAACCTAGATTTATGTTGCAAATGTTTTTTTCGGAAGAACTTTTGCCGAAGTTATTTTAAAGGAAAACCAAGAAACACTGTTAACTGTTTGCCTTCAAAATTGTTTGTATTTGTTAAGATTATTTAGATTCCATGGATGTATCTGAAAGTGGAGCTTAAAACACTTAGAAGTTTATGGGACTATTTCAGAGGTGCTGTGTAAGTGGGGATTTGCTTAGGGCTTAGTCTGGAGTTTGACTAGTTCTAATTTTCTAAGAAATTCCTAATTCAAATAATAATAGGAGTAATGAGAGCTCAGGAAAGCAAGAGCATTTCAGTGCTGTTCAGCATGGAGCTGGTTTTAGCTAGAAGAACGTTGGTCCTGCCTCTTGTCCTCCTTGCTCTGGGAACTTCTTCACTGTGAAGGAATTAGGTATCTTCTCTTGCTCAGGGACAGAGCAACAGTGACTCTACAGGGGGTTGGTCAGGTCTTCCTCGACTGACAGGTAGGTGATGAGCATACAGGGCTAGGAGGGTTCATTTCCTTAGGCGTATAAATGAATTCACTGCCTTCTGATTCAGTGATAGACCAATGGGTAAAATATTTTGATTTAATTAGGGAGTGCCTTAGATGGGGTAAAGTTGATAACTTCTTTCTTGTTATGTCCAGATTTGGTGGCTATTCCTGACTTTGAAGCAGGAGCAATGGAAAATTGGGGTTTGCTCACCTTCCGAGAAGAGACACTTCTGTATGATAATAATACTTCTTCAGTGGTGGATAAAAAGCTGGTTACTAAAATCATCGCTCATGAGCTGGCCCATCAGGTATCAGCAGCCAAGGCTGTTATATCTCACACCTGTGGTCTGTTTCATATCCTAGAGTTTTAGAATACATTTAGATGCTAATAATAATTCAGCTTTTTATTATAGCATTGCCTTCTTTCATAATAATATGATGCTTTTCAGACAAACTTAATTTTCGGATAAAAATGCTATTTAATGTTTTGTATAGGGTTTTACAGTTTATAAAGCATTTTCACATCCATTATCTCTCTTACTTTTCGTAACTTGGTGGGGAAGAAACCTTTTCCCTGAGTTGTACTCTTCTTCTTACAACTCTTGGACTGTAGTTGTCAGAACTAGATTTATTGTTTTGTCTCCTGCTAAAACTGGGTTCTTAGTTAATTCTGGAGAGGGAAGGTACTCTGTATGACATAGAGAAAAAGAAAGAAAATTATATGAGTACATGAACCTCCCTCTTTCTTCCCCAACACCTTGTCTCTCTTGTGCCCTCGATGAGGTGTTCATCAGGGTAGGGTATGGTACGGGGGTGTTGTGATGGTGGGAGCATGTGGAGGAAGAGTGGGACATGCTCTGGCAGTGGACAGCCTACCTCAGACACAGTCTGTAGCCCACCCTGCAGCCCTCGTGAGGGCTTCATGACATGCTGGCATATGAAGCGTATGCTTATTTACTGTTACAGTTTTAGGCATGTAGACAAGTTGTTTTTTGGGGGATCTGCTCTAGGTCTGTTATTCTGGGTCCGGCCATCACGCCTGGGGGAGTGTTTCTCATTTACTTCTTCTTTAGGACTTACAAGTCATCTTCCTCTGAAACAGGTTTTAAGATAATATCTTTGAAAAATATGCTTTTGTAATTCTCAAAGTTGTTTTGTTTCAGTACCTAGTAACCCTGTCATTTTGCTGATGGCTCAAGACAAGCCCTTGGCCACACTGACTAAATTGCACACCCTTTATTTCACTCTTTATTTACCACTCTTTATTTCAGGGATTTTGAGATGCATTTTTTTTAAGGGAGTCTCGTATCGTTTTTTTTCCTTCTTCTTACCACCTCATGGAAAAAGCCATTTAAAGTTCTTTCTGATTTCATTTATTTGTATGCATGCCAAATTTCTTACAGAATGTTATTTGAATTCTGTTTTGAATTATGTAAATACTGCCCTCAACTTGGGTGACTGAGGAGAAACCTGCAGTCCAGGCTCTCTGACTATAGGAACATCCCTCACATAGAAATTTATTTTTTAGTTGTCATGATGATTGTAAATACAATGGAAAATAATATTACTAACTTGACATTAGAAAGTAGCATTTCATTATCTAAGAAATCTTACTTTTAATGAGGTGACTCCTTTTTGTTTACCTAGTATATAACGTGTGTTAAATTGATAAATATGCTAATTGTCTTTCTTGCCTGTTTCATTTAAGGTAAAATGTTAAATTTTTTATTTTACTTTTAAAGTGAATTTATACAATTTATGCAATTCTACTTTTAAAGTAAATTTATATTACAAATATCATTTATTTGCAAGTCTTTAATTTGAATATAGTTTGTGTTAACTGTAATAAGTATATTTTTCAGTAATTGTAATCTGGTTATAGGTGATTAATCTGACAATTCAATTATTAGAAAATTCTTGAGAGTGTAAAGTTGGTTAGTCGTTTGTTTTTTCCCACAGTGGTTTGGTAATCTGGTAACAATACAGTGGTGGAACGATGTATGGCTAAATGAAGGTTTTGCTACTTTCATGGAGTATTTCTCTTTGGAAAAAATATTCGGAGAGCTCTCCAGTGTAAGTACACTATTTGTTAGGCCTGCTATGAATGCCAGAGGGAAAAATAGCCAAATCATATTCAACATGTATTTTCCATTCATTTGGAGTAATGAAAATGTTTCTAGAAAGATATGATAAAATTGACCTTTGTTATTGATCTCTATACTTGAGATTTGACAGTGAAAATTGTGCTTTTATTTACTGATGTATTTCAGGAAGCTGAAATTTTGTGAAATTATTTTACACTTTGTCATTAAGATGAACATTTTAAATTGCTTTGCTACATTTTATTTTAATAGATGTGGCCCTTCTGCTTGAAGGAATTTAGATAGAGTTGAAAAGCCTCTTTTTGCAAAACAAAACTGTTTATCCTATGTTATTAAAGAGAAAAAAATTAAGACATTTTGTAGCAATGCTGTCTCTCTGTTATCACTGTGATCTTTCTTACAACAGTGATACATAAGTTGATACAGACAAATAATTTGCTCTTTTTAGGTACAAACCATATTTACAAAGACATGGAACACCATTTTGTTACAGGGAGCATGATAATATTGTTACTATGTTCTTAGACTCTCTGGAGATGTTTCTTATCATTAGAGATATTTTGACACACTAGGTCATATATGACAGATATTGCCAAATAATTCAAGCAGTAGGTGGAAAAGTATAAAGACCCCTTTCAACTCTAAAGTTCTGTGACTTTCTATTAAACTTCCTGAATATATGATCAAAGGTTGCTTCAAAAAAGGAATACTCTCTGTAATGGCCTATGTGGGAAAAGAATTAAAAAAAAAAAAAGAGTGGATATATGTATGTGTGTAACTGATTCACTTTACTATACACCTGAAACTAATACAGCATTGTAAATCAACTATACTCCATTAAAAATCAAAAAAAAAGAGAATACTGTTAGAGCTTTCAATTTGAAATTTTTATGTAGGGCCTGTTCAAAAATTTCAGGTGGTAAAATGAACTCATTTTAAGCTAGAATATTAATAAGCAAGGTATTCTAAATCTGTGTATGCTACTTAATTAAGCAAAGAGATACACAGTTTCACCACTTGGTGGTGCCCAGAATGTTAAAAAACTTCTAATATACATTCTAGAGGAGCTCATCTACTGAGCTCTCAGACTTCTTGCTGTTTAAGAGTTACATTTTACTTCGAATGAACCTTAGTTAAGGGAAATGTATATTATCTTAACAGAAAAGCTGGATTATGTATGAGAAATCAGCTTAAGGAACAGTTCCTATTTTTTTTTATTTCAGATTTTATTTTACAAATATACACTAGCCATTTTTAAATATTCATTTTGAATATCTGGATTTAGCATTTGGTTGCTTTAGTAATAAATTCTCAGCTTATACTGTTGTTTAGGAAACACTGTTTTCCATGGGGCCAGGAGGTTATAATTCTACTTTCAAATTTAAGGAATATGCATAAATGTCACATTCTTCCTACATTTTCAAAAACTTATTTCTGACGTTTAGTGAAGCTAGTTAATTTTTTATAATGACCTTAAACAGTAATTAGTCTAATTCATATAAATAATTACTATACTTGCCTCTGTCTTTAATACATGGTTTCTTAATCTGTTTCATTTTTTGCTAGTATGAAGATTTCTTAGATGCTCGATTTAAAACCCTGAAGAAAGATTCCTTGAATTCATCTCATCCAATATCATCATTATCTGTTCAGTCTTCAGAACAGATTGAAGAAATGTTTGATTCTCTTTCCTATTTTAAGGTATTGCTATACACAAAAAGTACCTGGAGTAGGTTACAAATTAATTTCATATGTGAGCAAGCTGCTTGATTTAGATTATTTTAAAGATTAAATAGGTGTTATTTTCAGGTACACTGTTAAAACTTTAAGAGGTTTGCTTCTATGTAAATCTTGGTCTTAACTTTATATGGGTTTTTCTTTCTTTCTCTGTCTCTTGTTTTAAGTTCTCTAACTAGTATTTTGGGTAGTTAACCAGAACTTATAGTAATGTATTTTTTGAAGTAGGATCATTGTCCAGATTTGCAGGTAGAATATGTCCAGGGAAGGTTCTAAGCCCTTGGCTGTGTTATTCAGGATTGAGGTGTGTTCCAAAGTCAGAATTGCCAAAACAAGTAAGTAAAAGGAGATTTTTAAGAATTGAAGATTTGTTGTAGAATTAGAAACATAGACTCCAGGTTTGGGGGTGAAGCAAAAACAGAAACAGAGAAACCTGATTAGGATCATTGTAAGAGAACAGGATAGGGATATCAGTGCCACTCACATTTGTGTAGGGAGGGAGGGCTGAATGTTATAGCTTGTTGACCTCCTTAGTCTGGCTATCAGATTAAGATCAATAAATTGAATTCTTGTCCTGGACAGAGAGGAAGATATACAGAACATATGAGTTCATGTCATCAAGAAACTCAAAGTTTAGGTGGTAAGTACTTGTGAAGCAGTAAGAGGTAGTACGTGCTAATTGAATGGTACAGAGTATTTTTGCCTGGGATTATGGAGAGAAATTTTTTGGAGGAAAATGGAAATTGAGATGAATTAAATAATAGGAAGAATATAGGTAAAGAGGAATGGGAACAGTAGAATAGGGCAAGAGTGGGATGATGAGGTCTGCAAAGAAAAAGTCAGGAATACTAATGGGCAGGGAAATTTTGTTTAGGTATCAAATGTTTGCAGTGGAAGCCACATGTAGAGTAGGGGAAAGATGAGAAAGGTAGGTTGGGGCTCAGTTGTAGAAGATCCTGAATGCCATCAGGAATCTGGACTTTTTCTGTAATCAGTGGGAAGCTTTAAAAGATTTTTCAATAGAGGAATGGCTTGATCAAGTGACTGTTTAGGAAAATTAATTTGTTTCAGTTTATAAAGTAGATTTAAGTGGAGAGAGACCTAAAATCAGGAAATTGCTGCTGAAGTACAAGCATGAAATGGTAAAAGTTTAAAATTAGAAGTGGTAGTGAGAGTAGGAGGGAAATGATGGGTGTGAAAAAACCCTGAGTGTAGGGAAGTACTTAAAGGACTTAGCGACAGGGTAAAGCAGGTAAAGAAGGAGGCAGAGGGCTTCCCTGGTGGCGCAGTGGTTGGGAGTCCGCCTGCCGATGCAGGGGCCGCGGGTTCGTGCCCCGGTCTGAGAGGATCCCACGTGCTGCGGAGTGGCTGGGCCTGTGAGCCATGGCCGCTGGGCCTGCGCGTCCGGAGCCTGTGTTCTGCGGCGGGAGAGGCCGCAGCGGTGAGACGCCCGTGTACCGCAAAAAAAAAAAAAAGGAGGCAGAAATGTGTTCCAGGTTCAAGCCTGACTGGCAGGGAGAATGGTAGTACTGTTAATAAATGAGGAAATCAGGAGTTCAATTGGCTATATTAAATGTATTCCAATTAGAGCTACTGCTATGTGTTGTGATTTTTAAATCCCATACTGGACCTGCCAATAAAGAAAATTTTACGACTTGCAATTCTTTTCTTATATAGAACAGTTATTTCAGGATCTCTTGCTACAGAGCTCTTTCTTCCTCTGACCCCCACCTTCCAAACCCAGAATTCAGTGTCTTCTGAGCATGTTGTCTCCACAGCATATCTTATCCCTGTCAGCATGGGAACTACTTATTTCAGAATTGGGAATCTGGCAAATATCCCACATAACAGAGAAAAATAGGACACTGGGTAATTTACCATTATTGTGTGCAAGAAGTAGTAAGTGTCACTAGGGAAATGTGTTTGACAGACATGTTCTATTTGATCTTCATGATCTGCAAGCCTAATTCTGATGCGGGTTGCCTTGTGAGAATTCAGTCATTTAGCAAATCGTACAAGTACCAACCATCTACCTAACATTGTCCTAGGTGCTGGGGATACATCAGGAAATAAGGCGGCCTATGTCACTTTTACCATGGAGCTTCTATTTCAGGGGTCAGAGATAGACACAGACACAATACAAATGAATAAATAAATAGATATTTTGTTTGGTGATTAGTGCTAACATGAAAATAAAGCGTGGTAAGGGAAATGAGAATGACAAAGGAAATGCTGTTTTATATAAGATGGTTGGGGAAGACCACTGATAAGGTGATATTTGAATACCATCTGGAGGATGTGAGGGAACAAGGCATGTGGACTTCTAGGGGAAAAATGTTCCAGGCAGAGGAAATAACCAGTGCATAGGGCTTGTGTGCAGAAATGAGTTAACGTAGTAGGCCTGAGACTGCTATCATTAGAAAGGCATAATTGTAAGGCTGGCTCTTGGCTGGTATCTGGCAACTTGGATTTGGGGAGAGTTTCCACCATTCCCTGATAAGAATGACTCACTGTGCCCACACTGTTTGTACAGACAATGTGGTTTATGCTAAACATCTGTTTTCCTTCTGGGAGTCTGGAGTTTTGGTACTTGCTAGGCAGAGGACACTTCCATGACTAGCCCCCAATAAAAATCCCAGGTACTGAGTCTCTGATGAACTTCCCTGATAGACAACATTTTATACATGTTGTCACAACATGTTCCTGGGAGAATTAAGTGCATCCTGTCTTACTCCACTGCAGAGGACTCCTGGAAGCTTGTACTTGTTCACACCATGAACTTTTTCCCTTAGCTGATTTAGCTTCATGTCCTTTCACTGTAATAAATCATAGTGGTGAATATGACTACTGAGTCCTGTGAGTCCTCCTAACACGTCATCATACCTGGGACTTGTCTTGGGGACCCACACAGCTTGAGATGAAGATTGGTTGGCAGGTTCAAGCACCAGCAAGGAGCCAACGTGTCTGGAGTGGAATAAACACAGGGGAAAGTAATAGATGAAGTGAGAAGGATTATAAGGGGCCACATCATCGTAGATCATCTTATTGGACGTAGTAAGGACCTTGATTTTTTGCAAAGTGGAATGAAAAGCCATTTGATGAGGGAAGTACCATAGTATGATTTTTTTTTTTTTTAAATCAGCCTTCAATATCATATGGAATCAAGATGACTAGTTAGGAAGTTGTTGTAATAGACCAGTGGCAAGATATTGGTGGCATGGACAAGGGTGATAGTACTGAAAATAATGAGCAATGGTTGGTTTTAGAATATATGGTAAACGTTAATCCAGTAGAATTTACTAATGGATTAGATGTGGAATTAAGAGAGGAGTCAAGGACGACTTTAAGATTTTTGCCTGAACAGTTGGAAAAATGGAGTTGTTATTTGCTGAAATGAGAAGATTATTGGAAGAGTAGATTTGGGGCAAGAAGAAAAAACTCAATTTTTGAGTAAGTTTGAGGTGCATAAGTGGAGATAATAGGCGTGTAGTTGGATATGAGTCTGGAATTGAGGGGAAGTCTGGTTAGATATATAAATTTGCAGGTCATTTAAAACCCCTGGCATTGAGAAGATCATCTAGGAAGAAATTTAGAGAAGAAAAGAAGTCTGAAGATTAAATGCCAGGGGCACCAAAATTTAGTCCTTGAGAAAATAAGGAGGATCCTACAAAAGAGACAGAAAGGGATGGTTAGTTAGGGGAGGAATCAAGAGTGGTATGCCAAGGCCAAGTGCAGAAAGACTTTCAAGGAGGAGTGGGTGATCACTCATATCAAATGCTACTAGTAGGTTGATAAAGGTGAGCCTGAGAATTGACATTGGTTTGACACCATGAGATTCACCAGTGACCTTGATAAAACCACTTTCAGTGGAGTGATGGTCAGAAGATGGCTCAAGAGAAAATGGAAACAGAGCAAATGGAGGTGGCAAATGCAGACAACTCTTTTGAGGAGTTTACTTCAAAGGAGGAACAAGAAATAGGGTGATAATTGGAGGAGGCACAGGGTTAAGGAAAGGAAGGGGATCTTATTTGTTTAAACTAAGGACTGATACATAGTTTTTGTTAATGGAATGTTACAGTAGAGAGGGAAAGTTAATGATGCAGGAGAGAACGGGTTCTATTGAGAACAAGAATGAGCATTTAGAGGACATGCCCAGAAAGGGAGAGACAGCACATCCAGAGGAGAACCTCTGGAGTTCTGGAGGCTGAAAGTCCAAAATCAAGGTGCTGGCCAATTTGGTTCTTAGTGAGAGCTCTCTTCCTGGATTGTAGACAGCTGTCTTCTTGCTGTGTCCTCACATGCCGTGTGGCTGACAGGGTCTTGGTGCTCTGGCGTGGTGTCAGGGCTGAGCTTCTGAGGTGGGAGAAGGGAGTTCAGGACATTGGACCACCAGAGACCTCCCAGCCCAATGTAATATCAATAGGTGAGAGTTCTCCCAGAGATCTCTGTCTCAACGCTAAGACCCAGCCCCACCCAACTGTCAGCGGACTCCAGTGCTGGACACCCCATGCCAAACAACTAGCAAGACAGGAACACAACCCCACCCGTTAGCAGAAAGGCTGCCTAAAATCATACTAAGTTCACAACACCCCAAAACACACCACCGGACACGACCCTGCCCACCAGAAAGACAAGATCCAGCCCCACCCACCAGAACACAGGCACCAGTCCCCACCACGAGGAACCTTACGCAAGCCACTGAACCAACCTCACCCACTGGGGGCAAACACTAAAACCAACAGGAACTACAAACCTGCAGCCTACAAAAAGGAGACCCCAAACACAGTAAGTTAAACAAAATGAGAACACAGAGAAATATGCAGCAGATGAAGGAGCAAGGTAAAAACCCACCAGACCTAACAAATGAAGAGGAAATAGGCAGTCTACCTGAAAAAGAATTCAGAGTAATGATAGTTAAAGGTGAGCCAAAACCTTGGAAATAGAATGGAGAAAATACAAGGATGTTTAACAAGGACCTAGAAGAATGAAAGAGAAAACAAACGATGATGAACAACAAAATAAAATTAAAAATTCTCTAGAAGGAATCAAGAGCAGAATAATTGAGGCAGAATACCGGATAAGTGACCTGGAAGATAAAATAGGGGAAATAACTACCACAGAGCAGAATAAAGAAAAAAGAATGAAAAGAATTGAGGACAGTCTCAGAGACCTCTGGGACAACAGTAAATGCACTAACATTTGACTTATAGGGGTCCTGGAAGAAGAACAGAAAAAGAAAGAGTCTGAGAAAATATTTAAAGAGATTATAGTTGAAAACTTCCCTAACATGAGAAAGGAAATAATCAAGTCCAGGAAGGGCAGAGTCCCATACAGGATAAATCCAAGGAGAAACATGCCAAGAAACATATTACTCAATCTATCAAACACTAAATACAAAGAAAAAATATTAAAAGCAGCAAGGGAAAAGCAACAAATTACATACAAGGGAATGCCCATAAGGTTAACAGCTGACCTTTCAGCAGAAACTCTGCAAGCCAGAAGGGAGTGGCAGGACATATTTAAAGTGATGAAAGGGAAAAACCTACAACAAAGATTACCCAGCAAGGATCTCATTCAGATTCGACAGAGAAATTAAAACCTTTACAGACAAGCAAAAGTTAAGAGAATTCAGCACCACCAAACCAGCTTTACACCAAATGCTAAAGGAACTTCTCTAGGCAGGAAACAAAAAAGAAGGAAAAGACCTACAAAAACAAACCCAAAACAGTTAAGATAATGGGAATAGGAACATACATATCGATAATTACCTTAAATGTAAATGGATTAAATGCTCCCACCAAAAGACATAGACTGGCTGAATGGATACAAAAACAAGACTCGTATATATGCTGTCTACAAGAGACCCACTTCAGACCTAGGGACACATACAGACTGAAAGGGAGGGGATGGAAAAAGATATTCCATGCAAATGGAAATCGAAAGCTGGAGTAGCCATTCTTATATCAGACAAAATAGA
Source organism: Pseudorca crassidens (assembly GCF_039906515.1). Classification (NCBI taxonomy): domain Eukaryota; kingdom Metazoa; phylum Chordata; class Mammalia; order Artiodactyla; family Delphinidae; genus Pseudorca; species Pseudorca crassidens. The sequence goes on from NC_090298.1 coordinate 78,526,552, forward strand.
CTTTAAAATAAAGACTATTACAAGAGACAAACAAGGACACTACATAGTGATCAAGGAATCAATCCAAGAAGATGATGTAACAATTGTAAATATTTATGCACCCAACATAGGAGCACCTCAATACATAAGGCAAATGCTAACAGCCATAAAAGGGGAAATCGACAGTAACACAGTCATAGTAGGGGACTTTAACACCCTGCTTGCACCAATGGACAGATCATCCAAAATGAAAATAAATAAGGAAACAAGCTTTAAATGACTCATTAAACAAGATGCACTTAATTGATATTTATAGGACATTCCATCCAAAAACAACAGAAGACACTTTCTTCTCAAGTTCTCATGGAACATTCTCCAGGATAGATCATATCTTGGGTCACAAATCAAGCCTTGGTAAATTTAAGAAAATTGAAATTGTATCAAGTATCTTTTCTGACCACAACACTATGAGACTAGATATTATTACAGGAAAAAAGCTGTAAAAAAATACAAACACATGGAGGCTAAACAATACACTACTAAAAAACCAAGAGATCACTGAAGGAATCAAAGAGGAAATCAAAAAATACCAGGAAAAAATGACAATCAAAACACAACAACCCAAAACCTATGGGATGCAGCACAAGCAATTCTAAGAGGGAAGTTTATAGCAATACAATCCTACCTCAAGAAACAAGAAAAATCTCAAGTAAACAACCTAACCTTACACCTAAAGCAATTAGAGAAAGAAGAACAAAGAAAACCCAAAGTTAGCAGAAGGAAAGAAATCATAAAGATCAGATCAGAAATACATGAAAAAGAAATGAAGGAAACAATTGCAAAGATCAATAAAACTAAAAGCTGGTTCTCTGAGAAGATAAACAAAATTGATAAACCATTAGCCAGACTCATAAAGAAAAAATGGGAGAAGACTGAAATCAACAGAATTAGAAATGGAAAAGGGGAAGTAACAGCTGACACTGCAGAAATACAAAGGATCATGAGAGTTTACAACAAGCAACTCTATCGTAATAAAATGGACAACCTGAAAGAAATGGACAAATTCTTAGAAAAGCACAACCTTCCAAGACTGAACCAGGAAGAAATGGAAAATATAAACAGACCAATCACAAGCACTGAAATTCAAAGTGTGATTAAAAATCTTCCAACAAACGAAAGGCCAGGACCAGATGGCTTCACAGGCGAATTCTGTCAAACATTTAGAGAAGAGCTAACACCTATCCTTCTCAAACTGTTCCAAAATAGAGCAGAGGGAGGAACACTCCCAACCTCATTCTACGAGACCACCATCACCCTGATACCAAAACCAGACAAAGATGTCACAAAGAAAGAAAACTACAGGCCAATATCACTGACGAACATAGATGCAAAAATCCTCAAGAAAATACTAGCAAACAGAATCCAACAGCACATTAAAAGGATCATACACCATGATCAGGTGGGGTTTATCCCAGGAATGCAAGTTTTCTTCAGTATACGCAAATCAGTCAATATGATAAACCATATTAACAAACTGAAGGAGAATCCATATGATCATCTCAATAGATGCAGAAAAAGCTTTTGACAGTATTCAACACACATTTATGATAAAACCCCTCTAGAAGTAGGCATAGAGGGAACTTACCACAACATAATAAAGGCCATATATGACAGACCCACAGCCAACATTGTTCTCAATGGTGAAAAACTGAAACCATTTCCACTAAAATCAGGAACAAGACAAGGTTGCCCACTTTCACCACTATTATTCAACATAGTTTTGCAAGTTTTAGCCACAGCAATCAGAGAAGAAAAAGAAATAAAAGGAATCCAAATCAGAAAAGAAGAAGTAAAACTGTCACTGTTTGCAGATGACATGATACTATACATAGAGAATCCTAAAGATGCTACCAGAAAACTACTAGAGCTAATCAATGAATTTGGTAGAGTTGCAGGATACAAAATTAATGCACAGAAATTTCTTGCATTCCTATACACTAATGATGAAGTATCTGAAAGAGAAATTAAGGAAACACTCCCATTTACCATTGCAACCAAAAAATAAAATACCTAGGAATAAACCTACCTAAGGAGACAAAAGACCTGTATGCAGAAAACTATAAGACACTGATGAAAGAAATTAAAGATGATACAAACAGATGAAGAGATATACCATGTTCTTGGATTGGAAGAATCAACATTGTGAAAATGACTATACTACCCAAAGCAATCTACAGATTCAGTGCAATCCCTATCAAACTACCAATGGCATTTTTCACAGAACTAGAGCAAACAGTTTCACAATTTGTATGGAAACACAGAAGACCCCAAATAGCCAAAGCAACTTGAGAACAAAGAACGGAGCTGGAGGAATCAGGCTCCCTGACTTCAGACAATACTACAAAGCTACAGTAGTCAAGACAGTATGGTACTGGCACAAAAATAGAAATATAGATCAATGGAACAGCATAGAAAGCCCAGAGATAAACCCACGCACATATGGTCACCTTATCTTTGATAAAGGAGTCAAGAATATACAATGGAGAAAAGACAGCCTCCTCAATAAGTGGTGCTGGGAAACCTAGACAGCTACATGTAAAAGAATGAAATTAGAACACTCCCTAACACCTATAAAAAATAAACTCAAACTGGATTAAAGACCTAAATGAAAGGCCAGATACTATAAAACTCTTAGAGGAAAACATAGGCAGAACACTCTATGACATAAATCACTTCAAGATCCTTTTTGACCCACCTCCTAGAGAAATGGAAATAAAAATAAACAAATGGGACCTAATGAAACTTCAAAGCTTTTGCACAGCAAAGGAAACCATAAACAAGACCAAAAGACAACCCTTAGAATGGGAGAAAATATTTGCAAATGAAGCAACTGACAAAGGATTAATCTCCAAAATATACAAGCAGCTCATGCAGCTCAATATCAAAAAAAGAAACAGCCCAATCCAAAAATGGGCAGAAGACCTTAACAGACATTTCTCCAAAGAAGATATACAGATTACAAACAAACACATGAAAGGATGCTCAACATCACTAATCATTAGAGAAATGCAAATCAAAACTACAATGAGGTATCACTCACACCGGTAAGAATGGCCATCATCCAAAAATCTACAAACAGTATATGCTGGAGAGGGTGTGGAGAAAAGGGAACCCTCTTTTACTGTTGGTGGGAATGTAAATTGATACAGCCACTATGGAGAACAGTATGGAGGTTCCTTAAAAAAATAAAAATAGAACTACCATATGACCCAGCAATCCCACTACTGTGCATATACCCTGAGAAAACCATAATTCAAAAGGAGTCATGTACCACAGTGTTCTTTGCAGTGCTATTTACACTAGCCAGGATATGGAAGCAGCCTAAGTGTCCATCGACAGATGAATGGATAAAGAAGATGTGGCACCTATATACAATGGAATATTAGTCAGCCATAAAAAGAAACAAAATTGAGTTATTTGTAGTGAGGTGGATTGACCTAGAGTCTGTCATACAGAGTGAAGTAAGTCAGAAAGAGAAAAACAAATACCGTATGCTAACACATATATATGGAATCTTAGAGGAAAAAAAAATGGTTCTGAGGAACCTGGGGCAGGACAGGAATAAAGGCACAGACGTAGAGAATGGACTTGAGGACATGCGGAGTGGAAAGGGTAAGCTGGGACGATGTGAGAGAGTAGCATTGACATATATGCACTACCGAATGTAAAACAGATAGCTAGTGGGAAGCAGCTGCTTAGCACAGGGAGATCAGCTTGGTGCTGTGTGACCAACCAGAGGGGTGGGATTGGGGCGGGGGGAGACGCAAGAGGGAGGGGATATGGGGATATATGTATACGTATAGCTGATTCACTTTGTTATACAGCAGAAACTAACACAACACTGTAAAGCATTTATACTGCAATAAAGATTAAAAACAACAACAAAAAAAAGAGCATTTAAATTTATAGTAGCACTGAAGTGTGTTACAGAAATAAGAGAGTAATAGGTATTAAGTAGTAGATATTAAGTTCAGTTATGTGTATCTGATAATCTTGATGACTTAACATTGCTACATTTTTATCAGAAGTGAAATTCATTCAAAAAGTATTTGAGTGCCTCCTCTGTACCAGACATTATTTTAGTTATAGGAATTGAGCTTTTCAGTTTTTCCCTAAATTAACTTACAGTCTAGAAGAGGAAATAAAAATATATCTATAGCAGATGCAGGAAGTATGGTATAAATTGCTTTTGAATATGGAGAAATACGATTTGTGTCTCAAATCGGGGAAGGCTTCACAGAGGAGGCGGTTATTTTAAGACTGGAGAAGATGACGTGCATCAGTGAGTATAGTGTGCCCTTTAGCAGTTGCATGTCTGACTCTGAATTTTTGGTGTATGCTTACTACCCTGTATGTACATTCATATATTCCAAACATATTTGAAGTGAGTCTGCAGGAAGAAGAGAGATCTTGAAAACAACTTCAGCATCATGACGTACTAAAATTTGAAATTAATGTACTCCCTAGCAAAGAGACCTTTGAGAGTTCAGCTAGTTTATTGTCTCCAGCAGTGTGCTTTAAGCATTGGAGATAGGGGTGGGTAATGCCACAGAAAATTTGGCATTTTTTAAATTAAAAATATATTTATACTTGTCCTACAGATAGGTTCATCTGTACCATTTTTCCAGAGTCCACATATATGCGTTAGTATACAATATTTGTTTTTCTCTTTCTGACTTACTTCGCTCTGTATGGCAGACTCTAGGTCCATTCATGTCTCTACAAATGACCCAATTTTGTTCCTTTTTAAGGCTGAGTAATATTCCATTTTATATATGTACCACATTTTCTTTATCCATTCATCTTGGTGCTCTGTGGTGATCTATATGGGTGGGATGGGGGGGGTGGGAGGGAGGTCCAAGAGGGAGGAGATATATGTATACATATAGCTGATTCACTTCATTGTACAGCAGAAACTAACACAACATTATAAAGCAACTATACCCCAATTTAAAAACATATATGTATATAAAAACACTTAACTTTTTCTTTTAAATTTATTTATTTATTTTATTAATCTTTGGCTTCGTTGGATCTTCATTGCTGCGCACGGGCTTTCTGTAGTTGCGGTGAGCGGGGGCTACTCTTCATTTCAGTGCACGGGCTCTCATCATGGTGGCTTCTCATTGCGGAGAACGGGCTCTACGCACACGGGCTTCAGTAGGTGTGCCACGCAGGCTCAGTAGTTGTGGCTCGCAGGCTCTAGAGCGCAGACTCAGTAGTTGTGGTGCCCAGGCTTAGTTGCTCCGCGGTATGTGGGATCTTCCCGGACCAGGGCTCGTACCCATGTCCCCTGCATTGGCAGGTGGGTTCTTAACCACTGCACCACCAGAGAAGCCCAAAACACTTAACTTTTTAACACTAACACTGAAACAGTGAGTAACTGAGAGACCACACAAAATGGCTCATAGAAGAATTAGTGCAAATAGGAATTTACTCCATTAATTCTTTTCAAACCTCTTAAAATAATTTTTAAGACAATTTCAACATAGTACACAACTGGTTATGTGAGACTAAATAACAGTGTATTATCACTGGGTTATGAAAGTATTTGCTTACAGTGATTGTATTTTGAATCTTAGATTCTTATCTCTATAAACCTATTGTATTCTATTATTTTCTTCCCCTTTTTGCTTTTTTTTTTTGAATAGGGAGCTTCTCTGTTGTTGATGCTGAAAACTTACCTTAGTGAAGATGTATTTCAACATGCTATTGTTCTTTACCTACATAATCATAGCTATGCATCCATTCACAGTGATGATCTGTGGGATAGTTTTAATGAGGTAAGTGACCTGGATATTTTATTTAGCTCTTAAACTAAGAAGAGAGGAGTTCTTATATTTATGTTTTTATCAAGTATGTAAATAAGCTGTGGTACCAAGGATAGTTATTTAAGAGAGAGGGGAATGGAGCTTAGTATATAAATATTTATGAATAAGAGCACAGAATTAAAAGTCATGAAATGGAAGTCCTGGTCTTAATTGTTGAAAAAATTGCATGAGGGCTTGTGTAAGCATCTTTAGTCTATATCTTAATCTCCATTACTACTTTGTAAGAAAGTTCTCTTTTCTGAATTAGTGTATATTATTATGTTTTCATTATTTGATTTTTTTTTCAAAAATCTCTTTTCCTTTCCTTATGTTTTTGCAGTCTTTCTACCTTACATTCATGATTTTTTGCTCTATACTCTGCCTTATGAATCCTCCTATCTTTTGTGGCCGTGTTCCTCTAACTTAGATGATGTATCATAGTCTGGCTGCCATGGCTCCATACTGCCCTTGGATCATTTTGCTGCTTGGATTTTGTTGTGCCTAGAATTCTAACAAGCAGTGTAATCGGTTACAAGTTATGCTTCATAACAGTGTGTGAACCCAGCCCGCATCGTGCACATATGCTGATGGCGTAGCCCTTATAAGCATTTGAATTTGTTACCCTGATCTAGATCAATGGTTTTTAACGTTTTGGAAGATCACAGACATATTTGAAAATTTGATGAAAGTTCTGGACATATTCCCCCAATAAACCACAGATAGGCAAAACATCACACACAAATTCAACGTTTTATGGATCCTGGGTTAAGAACCCCTGCTCTGGATCTTTTCCATGTGCTCTCTCCGCTCCCTTGCCTTCTCTGAAATTTGGTATCTTCTAATTGTTAACCCTTTTCCCAGAAGATATATCTTCCTACTGTCTGAGTTCTTTTTGAGAAGAACGATCAGTCCTTATTACCTAAGAGTTGCTTCTAAATCATTGTTTTTCCTCTTATCAGGTAGTAGCATTTCAAATGAAAGCCACATTATTTACTTTATACTCATTGTATTATCTCCTGACATTTAGAATATGTTTCTGCCTTCCTCACTGACTTCAACTTTTGCATCACAGTGTTTTCCTATCCAGATCTAGCCCCTTAACGTCATCCTCAGGTTCTTCAGCATCCACATCAAATTATGCACTGGACTTTTCATTTCAGTTCTGTTTCAGAGACCCAAAAGTGCCTTGCTTTGGGGCAAGCTTGTTTTCTTCCCAACCTCTTGTCCAGAAATAAATAGGTCAGAGCCATGAGAAACATAAGGTTAATCTCACAAAGCATTTGGGAAGATTTTCTCCATCCTTTTCGGCTTTAAATAAATAGGTGTATGTCGACTGAGGTGTAAGGCCTGCCATAGTGGCGCGATACTACAAAACATTTTAAGCACTTGATGATTTGAGTTGCTTGCAAATCCATAGGTAATCTAGAAAAATAATTTGAATCGTAAATTTAGCTCACCTGCTTCAAAGAGGTAGTTCAAAAATTGCTTCTTAATCATTGATACCAGATGTCTTAGGGACAGGGAGCTTTAGAGGGTCTGTGAACCTCTGACCCTGGATTCTAGATCTTGTAGATAAATTCATGTATTTTATAGGAAAAAGGGGTATGTGACCATGAAAAACATTCACTGCTGTTCTCTAGAGAGACCTAAAGTCCAGGCAGCCGACCTGTTTGTATCTCACTCCTCTGCTGCTGCTCCCAGGCACTCCCACAGGATGAGCTCTTTAAAAGATGAACTTTAACATTTGTGAAAGCAGAGGGTCTGGGGAATAAAGAGAAATCTGGACCGAGAAATCTGGACCTAGCTGATTCACAGGAGTGAGTAGCAGTGCTTCTGATTCTAGACTGCATATCATTATCCATACCTTCTAAATGTTAGTATTGTGACCTGAAGGAGTGCTTATATCTTCTTAGGGATTTTAATGAACACTCAGTTGGTTGATAGCATATGTGCTGCTTTTTCAACATAGTTCCTCTCTCACTCTCTTTAGTTATCACTTAGCTGTATTCCAGTTTACTTTCCTTTTAGCACTTGCTCAATTACCTAGAGTAAAAATGTAAATTCAACTCAGCATTTGTGCTTCTTTTTTATATTACCATTAAATGTAGTCGCCATAGAATGTGGTAGGGAAAGAGGGAAAGGTACTATAAAATTCTTAGACTGTTTAAGCAAAAATAATTTTTTTTTCTATAGGTCTCAAACAAAACACTAGACGTAAGGAAAATGATGAAAACCTGGACCCTGCAGAAAGGATTTCCTTTAGTGACTGTTCAAAGAAAAGGAAAGGAACTTCTGGTGCAACAAGAAAGATTTTCTTTAAATATGAAGCCTGAAATTCAGCCTTCAGATGCAAGGTGAGTGCCCTCTCTCTCTCCCCGCTATCTCTTTTGCACCCTCAGGTTAAAGTATTTTTGAATGTTTTGTAATCATAAGTTCTTAAGAAACCTAACAAGATTATCCCTTTCCGGGAATAGCTTGAAAAATGTCACCTTCCTGCTAAAAAAAAAAAAAAATAACCCAACAAGTTATGTGTAACTGACTGAAATATTGGAAAGAGTGATAATCTTCCAGTATTTTCTTTTTACAGCTCTCTGTGGCATATTCCACTATCCTATGTCACTGATGAAGGAAATTATTCAAAGTATCGATCAGTATCATTACTGGACAAGAAATCAGGTTTGGCTATATTTAACACTTTTCTGAAATGAAATTAGAAACAGCATATTTTCTAAAAATTGACCAAGCAGCAGAAAGGAGATTGCACTTTCCATTACACTTTCCAATGTACACAGCTCTCTGAGCTGGTTTTATGAGACACCTGTACAAAATGTGACTAAGGTGAGAGTGATTCTATGTATCCTGCATAAAACTGGTCTTTCTTAGTCATGTGAAATAAGGTATAAAAAATTGCACTGAATATGCTAGCAGTTGTGGTAGAAAATAGCGAATACTCTGTTTTTGTATCCTAGATAAATATTTTGTTAGAAGTAGTAGATCAGTTTCTTAAAGTATACTCTGCTGTCTACTCTCTAGGGGTGGGCTGAGGCGACTGCATTTTAATAAGCACCCTAGATGATTCTTATGCATGACAAACGTTGATTCATGAGACAGATTTGTAGTAAATAATTATTACAAAATGTCCTGTAGACACAGTATACATTTTTTGATAATGAGAAGATAGGGCAAGAAATTATGATTGTGGGGGGATAATAAAATGTAAAGATTGTATATGCTGACCCACAAGGAGTCTATAAAAAGAAATTGAAATGTAGTTTCTAACCATCTGTTAAATACCACTGAATGCTACACCACGTATCCTCTTAATTTACATCCTGAAAACATGAGGCTCTTGGGTTCTGCAGGAACCATTAGTGATACTTTAGATTTATGGATAGGGAAAATTTCTTGTTTGAATTGGATCTGTTGTTGTTCAATCCTATATCTTTGAGAGGGGAGTGTAGCTTAGTAACAGTCTGACTTTGGAGCCACATTGCCTGGTTCAGTTGTATGATTTTAGGTGAGTTATGTGACCTCTCTGAGCCTCTTTCCCTGAGCTATAGAATGGAGAGAGTAACTATACTTGCGTTATAGTGTTATGTGAGGATTAATTGAGCTCATTTATATGAAGCACCTAGAATAATGCCTGGCATATGTTATGTGCTATATAAGTGTTAGTTACCATTATTAATGTTACTATTGAAAAAAAATAATTTTTAAGCATAACATATGCACATTATATAAAATCCAGAAGATGGAGAACAAATCTTATTACCCTATTGTAACTACTCTCATGATTATTTCTTTCTAGTCATTTTTTTAAAATAATTTTTACTTGGTTGATATTGTATACATGTGATTTTTATATCTTACCTTTTTTTTTTTACATCTTTATTGGAGTATAATTGCTTTACAATGGTGTGTTAGTTTCTGCTTTATAACAAAGTGAATCAGTTATACATATACATATGTTCCCATATCTCTTCCCTCTTGCGTCTCCCTCACTCCCATCCTCCCTATCCCACCCCTCCAGGCGGTCACAGAGCACCGAGCTGATCTCCCTGTGCTATGCGGCTGCTTCCCACTAGCTATCTACCTTACGTTTGGTAGTGTATATATGTCCATGCCTCTCTCTTGCTTTGTCACAGCTTACCCTTCCCCCTCCCCATATCCTCAAGTCCATTTTTTAATAGGTCTGTGTCTTTATTCCTGTCTTACCCCTAGGTTCTTCATGACATTTTTTTTTCTTAAATTCCATATATATGTGTTAGCATATGGTATTTGTCTTTCTCTTTCTGACTTACTTCTCTCTGTATGACAGACTCTAGGTCTATCCACCTCATTACAAATAGCTCAATTTCGTTTCTTTTTATGGCTGACTAATATTCCGTTGTATATATGTGCCGCATCTTCTTTATCCATTCATCCGATGATGGACACTTAGGTTGTTTCCATGTCCTGGCTATTGTAAATAGAGCTGCAATGAACATTTTGGTGCATGACTCTTTTTGAATTACGGTTTTCTCAAGGTATATGCCCAGTAGTGGGATTGCTGTGTTGTATGGTAGTTCTATTTTTAGTTTTTTAAGGAACCTCTATACTGTTCTCCATAGTGGCTGTATCAATTTACATTGCCACCAGCAGTGCAAGAGGGTTCCCTTTTTTCCACACCATCTCCAGCATTTGTCATTTGTAGATTTTCTGATGATGCCCATTCTAACTAGTGTGAGGTGATACCTCACCGTACTTTTGATTTACATTTCTCTAATAATTAGTGATGTTGAGCAGCTTTTCATGTGCTTCTTGCCCATCTGTCTGTCTTCTTTGGAGAAATATCTGTTTAGATCTTCTGTCCATTTTTTGATTGGGTTGTTTGTTTTTTTAATATTGAGCTGCATGAACTGTTTATATATTTTGGAGATTAATCCTTTGTCTATTGATTCATTTGCAGATATTTTCTCGCGCTTGTCTTTTCACCTTATTTATAGTTTCCTTTACTTTGCAAAAGTTTTTAAGTTTCCTTAGGTCCCATTTGTTTATTTTTGTTTTTATTTCCATTACTCTAAGAGGTGGGTCAAAAAAATTTTGCTGTGATTTATGTCAAAGAGTGTTCTTCCAGGCTTCCCTGGTGGCACAGTGGTTGAGAGTCCACCTACCCATGCAGGGGACACAGGTTCATGCCCCGGTCCGGGAAGATCCCACATGCCACAGAGCGGCTAGGCCCGTGAGCCATGGCCACTGAGCCTGCGCGTCCGGAGCCTGTGCTCCGCAATGGGAGAGGCCACAACAGTGAGAGGCCCACGTACCGCAAAAAAAAAAAAAAAAAAAAAATGTTTTCCTCTAAGAATTTTATAGTGTCTGGTCTTACATTTAGGTCTTTAATCCATTTTCAGTTTATTTTTGTGTATAGTGTTAGGGAGTGTTCTAATTTCATTTTTTTACACGTAGCAGTCCAGTTTTCCCAGCACCACTTATTGAAGAGACTGTCTTTTCTCCATTGTATATCCTTGCCTCCTTTGTCATAGATTAGTTGACCATAGGTGCGTGGGTTTACCTCTGAGCTTTCTATCCTGTTCCATTGATCTGTATTTCTCTTTTTATGCCAGTACCATATTGTCTTGATTACTGTAGCTTTGTAGTATAGTCTGAAGTCAGGGAGTCTGATTCCTCCAGCTCCGTTTTTTTCCCTCAAGGTTGCTTTGGCTGTTCGGGGTCTTTTGTGTCTCCATACAAATTTTGAGATTTTTTTGTTCTAGTTCTGTAAAAAATGTCATTGGTAATTTGATAGGGATTGCATTCTATCTGTAGATTGCTTTACCCATCTCCCTATTTTCAAAAGGGACCAATAAGGAAATTTTGCAAACCTCCCAATGGTATATAAGTTTTTGGTGGTATTAGAAATAATTGGACAATAAGAAATCTACTTTTATTAGCCCTCTACTTTTTAGCTTAGTTCATATTGCCAGTTTCTTAAACTCTTTCTGAGATTCACACCCCAAAGTCTTGCTCATATTTTCCTGCTATTTGCCATTTCCTTCTAAGTCCTTACCTGGCACTCTCTGCTTCCACTGCACAAAAGTTGTTTCAGCAACTCAAACATGCCGCACTGCCTCTTGTCTCTGGGCCTTTACATGTGATGTTTTCTTTTCTGGAAGAACACTCCTGCCTCCTGATTCCTTGGTTTTACTCCTATGTACTCTTCAGATCTCAACTCATCCATTGCTTACTCTAAGGAGCCCTCCCTCACCCCAAGACAGGTTAGATGCCCTACTTATGTGTTTTAATGATATTCTCTACTTTTTATATACTATAAGTACTGTTTTGTTTATATTTATCCCACATTAGATGTATCCCCCATTGAGGGTGGAGATCTTGGTTACACCAATCACTTTTGCAACCTTAGCACCCTATAGGTACACAAAAATTTATTGAATAAATAAATTTAGTCTATAACAACGTGACTCAATTTCAAATCTCACTGTAAAAATTTCTAGGAAAAGCATTCCAACCTTGATAAAATGATACCTTCTGTTTCTCTTCATTTGAAAATATTCTTAGTAAAGGGAAATATATGAAATGCACTATAATATGATTGGTTTAATCTAGAGGTAGAACTGAGCCAATATGTGCTGAAAGCAGTGTCTGCTAATTCCTCTTCTCAACTGTGTTATTTACCTTGCTGCTGCAATTTTAATTCCCGGCAGTTCAGGTTTTGAAAGTCCACACTGAAAATGTCTGTCCTCACAAAAAGTGTTTGAGGACAGTTGGGTCTTCTCCGTTCCTGATGCTCCTGTGAGAACGAATTTTGGTTTAATTGAATTTTAATTTTTTCTTTTCTCAAAAGAAATATAGCCCAGACAGTGACTACAGAGGCTTATTTTGTGCCATATGACTTTAGTACAATGTGTTATCTTGGTGGTTTGTTAAATCTATAGTATATTTTCGTGCATTCTAATGTCAGGGTTGCTGGGTTAGTCCATTAGTTCAATCAAACATAGTTATATGTGGTCAATGCTTTTGTCACTTTTCCCCATGTACATGGATTTTGAATGGTTAATAGTTTTTTTTGCATAAGAAGTGCTGAATGGGACCATTTTTCTAAACTACCTATTGAGGAAATTACACTAAAATGTCTCCCTCTCCCTTCTCTTCCTTCCTTTCCCCCCTCCTCTTTCCTCTCTCTCTCTCTTCCACATTTTATTCAAACCTAATCTCTTTCACTATAGGAAATTTTTATATTAACTCTAACTTGGAACATTCATGTTTCTAAAAGGATATCACTGTGCCAGAAATATTTCTCTGAAACTAAAGGACGTGGCATTGAAATGAAAGGCAGTTGAAAACAAGAGGAAGGAGGAAGGGCATGTAGTTAGGATTGGATATTTATCATGTGCCATTCTCTGCTCTTGCCTTTTCCCCCTAATAAAATAAAGGGGAAGAAAGGAGTATTGGAGAACGGAATGCTTTTGAACAGAAGGGGATGCATGCAGTTCAGCTGCATGTATCATGCTAGCCCTCTGGAGCAAGCTACACAGGAAATTTTGCAGCTTTATAGTGAAAACATATTTTTTGTTTCTGTGCTTTAATGTTTCTTTATAAAACAGTAGTTGATTTTCATAACTCATTGACAAATGTTTTTTTAAAATCCCTATTAGATTACTTAATCTGGGCTTCTGCCATTTAACATTGGAGTTGCTCACTCTTGTTTTACTACTCAGTGGACTGTGAAAATTGAACTGTTAATCTGTTAATGATTATAATAAATTAAAAACATATGAGGATCGCCTCATCCACATTTGAGCTGCAGGATGTAGTTACCTCCCTTGTGTGCAAAGCTATTATTTTTTGATACCTGTGGTTTTAAGGTCCTCCATTCTGGATCACTCAGAAGACCTGAAAGAGACTAATATGTTGATTCTTTAAATGATAAATTTCCTCTCTATGCTGTCGCTGCACTGCTTTATATTCTGTCATCAAAATGACAGTAATAATTTCAAGCACACTCCCAGCTGTGTTCCTCCAATCTACCATCTGGACTTGGCTAGGTTTACAACATGGCAAGTTGCTTATCAGCGAAGATACTCTGTATTTCAATATTTTCCTGTATCTATCCAATGGGAATATTGCCATACTTATCATTCCTTGCCTCCTTTGTTGGGAAAGGGAGATATGAAGCTCTTTAGTTCTTCTTCCCAAGGTCCTTTCTTCATAAAAGCTCTGTAGGAAATTGTGTTTGGTGACCCGGAGAGTGTTGATATTTTTGCGTTAGCTAATGATAAAGTTAATTTCATTAGTCATAGGTTTGTTAAAAATATCTCCAACTTGGAGCAGCTACTGTTGCCATCACAAATAAACCTTAGAACTGCATTCTGCTCTAGAAAAGGAATAAACCCTATTAATGTAATTAATCTTTCCCATCTGTTGCTATAGCAGCAATAAAACAAATTAGTATGGAGTTGTTTTTAATGAAAAAGACTGATTATCTGATATGTCATGTTAAGACATGATCAGAATGTAAGTCTTTCCATCTTAAAAATCTTTTACAGTTTCAGTAGAATTAGAGTAACTAAGGCATTAAGAAAATCTGATAAATTTAAATAATTCATGCTTTTGAAGTTGATCAACCCTAAGACTTCAGGTACTAAAGGGTTTAAATGTGTTTCCAAAGCATTTTATGTGTAAAAACCTTTATATATAATTATTGTGATAGTGAATATTTTAAAACAGCCTAAATATTTCCAAATAGGAGATTGGTTAAGCTGTGGTAGGTCTTGAAATAAAATATTCTGAAGATACTTGAATACTGCATATGAAGACAGTGGGAAAATGGCAGGAGGTGAAATCTGATAGGTGAAAACGCAGTATAAAATAAATGTATATAGATCCAGTGTATTAAATATTAATTCAGTTAAAATGTTTATAGGAAAAATCTTGGCAGGAAATATGCCCCGTAATGCTTTTATCGTCTGAGTTTAGATTATTTTTCTTATCTCTACTCTTTCTCCTATAATTTAAAAAATTGTATTCTCTACTTTAAAATGGGGAAGAAAACTTACATCATAAACATCTACAAACTTTATTTAGATTTGTTTGAAACAGCTTACCATGACATAATTGTTTTGTTCATTCGTTAATTCACTGAGTATTTTTTGAGTACTTGCTAGGAATATTGTTCTAGTGCTGAGGGATTAGCAGTGCACAAACTAAAGCTCATGGGGTTTATAGTCTAATAAATATTAAACCTTAAGATGCTTAGAAGCATACCCTTAACTATTGTTTTAAATTCACGTCCTCACTGCCAACTTTGAAGGACATTTCTTGATTGGTAATTTTAAACGTTTTGAGAATTCCTATATATATTTTGTAGTCCAGCTTTTGTAGTAATATTTTTTATAGTCACATATTTTTAGCTTCTTGTTAATTGTATGTTAATTGAAATCATTCCATATAAATTTCTAACAATTCTCTCAGCATTTATATTTAATGGTAGGGGCCAAAAAATGCATTATCAATTTTCTATTATTTTAACTCAGTAATTTCTTATCTGTACTTAATGAGACCTTAGTCCTTCCCTAATGTTTATTTTGCTGTCTTTGAATTATGTGACTTTTTTTTTAACATCTTTATTGGGGTATAATTGCTTTACAATGGTGTGTTTCTGCTTTATAACAAAGTGAATCAGTTATACATATACATATGTTCCCATATCTCTTCCCTCTTGCGTCTCCCTCCCTCCCACCCTCCCTATCCCACCCCTCCAGGCGGTCACAAAGCACCGAGCCGATATCCCTGTGCCATGCGGCTGCTTCCTACTAGCTATCTACCTTACGTTTGTTAGTGTATATATGTCCATGACTCTCTCTCGCCCTGTCACAGCTCACCCTTCCCCCTCCCCATATCCTCAAGTCCGTTCTCCAGTAGGTGTGTGTCTTTATTCCTGTCTTACCTCTAGGTTCTTCATGACATTTATTTTTCTTAAATTCCATATATATGTGTTAGCATACGGTATTTGTCTTTCTCTTTCTGACTTACTTCATTCTGTATGACAGACTCTAGGTCTATCCACCTCATTACAAATAGCTCAATTTCGTTTCTTTTTATGGCTGAGAAAAGGGAACACTCTTGCACTGCTGGTGGGAATGTGAATTGGTTCAGCCACTATGGAGAATAGTATGGAGGTTCCTTAAAAAACTACAAATAGAACTACCATATGACCCAGCAGTCCCACTACTGGGCATATACCCTGAGAAAACCAAAATTTAAAAAGAGTCATGTACCAAAATGTTCATTGCAGCTCTATTTACAATAGCCCGGAGATGGAAACAACCTAAGTGCCCATCATCAGATGAATGGATAAAGAAGATGTGGCACATATATACAATGGAATTTTTTGTGTGTGTGTGGTACGCAGGCCTCTCACTGTTGTGGCCTCTCCTGTTGTGGAGCACAGGCTCCGGACGCACAGGCTCAGCGGCCATGGCTCATGGGCCCAGCCGCTCCCCAGCATGTGGGATCCTCCCGGACCGGGGCACAGACCCGTGTCCCCTGCATCGGCAGGCGGACTCTCAACCACTGCGCCACCAGGGAAGCCCGAATTATGTGACTTTTTAAATGGCTTTGTTTGTCCTTCCTTTGCTAACATAAACAAAGGCTGAGATGGAACACATTTTCTGTAGTTCTCTCACTGTCTTCCCCTGTGCCTCACCCTGCACACACTGCCCCTCTCCCTGCCTCTCTCCTCTAGCCACAGTGAACTTGGGAGCCAGTTCAGTGCATGGACTCCGTGTACACTTTCGCTCTGGGCCTTGAACACTCAGAGTCCCTCTTACTTGGCTAACAACACCTATATATCCTGAAGTCTCAACTTTGATGTCATTTCTTTCAAGAAATTTCTCCTAACCTTCCCTAGGAGGTGAAGCATTTCTACTCTGTGCTTCTACAGAATGCCATGTTTTCTTTTTCCACAGACAACATTTATATGATATTCTATTCACCTGGTTACATTAGATTGTAAGATCTATGAGAGAAGGCACATGTCTACCTTGTTTACCATTAAATAAATAATTGTTAAGTGAATGAGTGGTGATCTTTGTTAACATGAAAATAACTGCCCTGGGAGGCAGATGTTTAGTTTCTTAGTGGAATATTACATAATAATACCATATTAACTTTGAAACAAACAAGGTATCTGTTTAATATTTTTCTTTCCCTATTACCTTCTCTCTGTCTCATTTTTTGGTCTGTATTAGTTGTCATCAATCTCACAGAAGAAGTGAAGTGGATCAAGGTCAATACAGACATGACTGGCTATTATATTGTACATTATGCAGACAACAACTGGGAAGCACTGATCAAACAGTTGAAAATAAATCCTTTTGTCCTGAGTGACAAAGATCGAGCCAGCCTCATCAACAACATCTTTGAACTTGCAGGGTAGAGTATGCTTGTCTTGGGTCTTATTTTGTTTTGTTTTTAAATAAGTATTCTCGAGGAAAAGGACATTATAGAAAAGCAATTCAGAAGAACTAGCATGTATTGCCTGTTAGGTATAATTCATTTTGGAGGATTGGGAAGATATAAGACATATTCCTTGCCTTCAGGGGCTTTATAGTCTATCTAGAAACATCAGCTACAAACATATTGAACAGTTGTATAATAAGATTTAAAGAATATTTCAAGACTGTAGATACCAACAAGCAGGACACATATTTGCTGAATAAATTGATGTAGAAATTCCACGTTTGCTTTATTTCATGAGCAAATTCTTGTCAAGCGGCAGGTGGTTTCAGCATAAAGCTTGGTGCTCCCTCACTAGTTTGAGGGACACCTCTGAGAGCTGGAGCACTACTTAGCTCCCCAGCCATCCCACAAGTCACTGCAATGACTTACCTCTCCAGCCAGTCACTGCAATGGCAGTGACCCCGTGTATGAATATCCTCTGAATAGCAAGATTACTGGTTCAGGTTGTTAATGGGTCAGACACACAAGGAATATTCAAATGTGTTCCTTCTGACTGCTCTTGACCGTCCTATTTTGGTTCATATTTTATGAAGTGACCTTACATCATCTCAGCCACCATTGTTGTGATTTCTGTAAAGTGGTTAATTTTTTAAATGTGCTCACCATAAATTCACAGCAGACCTTGCCTTAGCAAGTTTGACAAATTCCCATACAAATAACAAATAAAAAAGTTCTTTCTGATTCAAATCCTCTTTCTGCCACCTGCTCTCACCTGATAAATAAAAGTAATTAATACATAAATAAAATTAGCACTCTTCATCTTTTCTCACCTAAAATATTATAATACTTTTCCTGAATCAGTAGTAATTTACAGGTGACTTATATAACAAAAGCTGAGCTATTGTTTATTTCTCCTGCGATGTGTCTTTAACCTTAAGTCACACACACGAACTAATCAAAGATAATATTTAGTCTAATTTTACAGAATACCACCCAAAGCTTAAAATTTAGGTCTTCAGGATCCCCCCACCCGCTATCTAGCCATTTGTCTCTCAGCATACTTACAGTTCAGCTGCCTGTCTTGGCATATTTACTTTTTTGTTCTTTTACCCTTTAGCCTAGGCAAGGTGCCTCTTCAGAGAGCTTTTGATTTGATTGATTATCTTAGAAATGAGACCTATACTGCACCCATCACTGAAGCCCTGTTCCAGACAGAACTCATCTATAACCTTGAAGAACTGGGGCACATGGATCTGGCCTCAAAACTGGTGGTAAATCTGCCTTTTTGCCAAGTTCTCTTTGTTGCTTGCCTTTCCTGGTGTTATGCATGTTCTGTTCAGCACTAATAGACTGAAAAAGCAAACAGTTGAATTGCATTTTCTTCACTTAGTTGTGAAATCTTTACTTTGAATCAAAATGTCATTTCTTACCCTGATGAGTTGATAAAGGGTTAGCATGACATGATCTTGTCTGAATATCAAAATATAGACTTCTGACAAAATGGGGCCACATGAAAAGAAAACGTCTCTATTCAAATCTTGGTTTATTTTTATATAATAAATGCTTGAAATAGGCCCTTTTGCAAAGTAGTGCTCCCCATTCATTTCCTAGTGGTCATTATAAAATGACAGTTATGTTTGTACTGAGAACATTCTGTTTTGGGAGTCCTCACTGATAACTGTCTTATGGATGGTGATGCTGGTGAACATAAGTTTCTCTGCAAAGCACTAAAGGAGCCTTGGTATTGGAGACTGTTTTACCTTTTTTAAAACCAACTGCCTGATCTTAACAGTTGTTATTTTAGACACTTTCAGTATTAAATTGTTGACAGTGTCTTTAAAAGTTTGGGAAGGAGTGATGAATTCTTTGTCTTATCTAATTCTCTGAATCACATTCTGACAACAAGGTTTGCTTTATAAACTAGTCAGGTTTTCCAAGGACCAGGCAAAAGGTAGCTTTCAGGAAAAAGAAGAAGGTGATGGGCCAGGAATTAGATTAAGTCTTTTAAGATTTTGGTGTCCTCACTGTTAAAAAGAAGGTGTTGGATTGCTTTTTTTTTTTTTTAATCCTCTTTTCTGCTGCTCTTTCTGTTAACGCCGCACAACCCCTGTGATGACTTCTCTCATCACGTGCGAGAGTCTCAGTGCGGGGAGGGAGCACAGGACAGGGGGCCTATGGAGTTTGAAAAGCACCTTTCCTACAAGTTTCTGATCTGACCCCAAAGGAGCCACCCCCCCATCCCTACCCGTAAGTGAGATGCTTCAGTTAGGTGATTTCTGAGGCATCTTCTAATTACTAAGATTTTTATCATTCTTCTATTTCATAAGGCTTTCAACTACCAGCCTTAATAAAAACCAGCACCTGCAATGTGACCTGGCCCATAGTGACACTCAATAAATGTTGAATGAATAAGTGAGTGAAACATACCAGAAACAAGTACATTTCGGTGCTTATTATATTCTGCACACCCTGCTTAGTGCTTAATGCAGATTACCTCATTTAATCCTCACACAATGCCAAATAGATATTTCTACCCCTGTTACATAGATGAGAAACTAAATAAATTCCCCGGAGTCACTTACCTAGTAAATGATAAAGCTGAGATTCAAACCCAGATTACTTTCATTCCAGACCCTGCTCTTTGTGTTATATGGCTGTATTTTGTTTTAGCAATGTCTTCTTTCAGAGGATACCCTTTTATTGGAAAAATCAAAGCCGTTTCTTGCTATCTTTTTTTCCCCTTTTTTAAACTGATATTTTAAATCAAACTAGTTTGAAGGCTTGTTAAAGTTCATGATGGCAGAAGCCACTCTTCTGCCTGCCTCTCTCCATTAACTCTGTTGAGGGCCTGGTGTCAGGAAGCACTTGATACTCAGGCTGTCCCTGTGCTGAGAACACAGATGCTGAACTCAGTTCAAGGAGTTAGATCTTTTGAATATTTTCCTACTGTGACACCCAGCTAACTCTGCATCTTCATCCCAAATGATGATTTCCAGTTTCCTGGGCAGGTATGTGTTTATTCAGAACATAGCAGAATATACATAACCCCAGTCCATGGGATTAGTGGTTAGAGGGCAAGGGCAGGAGGCTTAGTATGTGTTTGTAAGACCCTTACTGCTGGAGGTCTTCGTGCATTGATTGTTAGTTAAAAGTCATGTTAGCTTTAATTCAAGAGGGAGAAACTGTATCTTTAAAATTCTTATTCTAATCTTAGGGCATTCTAGTAGCATTAAAATTCTTAAAATATGAAATCTGACAGACCATAGATGAGATTAGAATGGCAGACCTTTCTGAGACCTTAGATCCAATCTTCAAATAGTATTTGTAATTAAGACTGATGTCTAATTAATTTTTTAAGTCAGTGTCACCAGAGCATTGTGTACATTTATTGGTCACTGTGTTATTTAGGCTGCACAGACCCACATAACATATATTACCCATATATCACATTTTGTGATGTCTGCTGTGGTGTGTGGTGGGTAGAGTCTGGAAGCACATTTGAGTTGTGTCAAATTGTTCACATCTGATGCTAAAATCTGATCTCAGTCATATTCCCGTTTCATCACTTATAACTCTGTCATTCTTTTACATATGAGGGCTTGGTGGGATAATCCTTTTGCAATAAAAGCTGACACTTCACTTTTAAGAAGCTCAGTTGACCCAAGAAAGAACTCCCTGGGAACATCAGTGTAAAATTAAAGCAGTAAATCAAAACGTAATATATAACATAAGTGTCAGCATCTTGCCCTGTGTTTTATTTTTAAAACCATTTTGTGTTATTGTTGTTGCATATTATTGCATGTACATAGCTTATATCACTCATGAATTTTATTCCCTCTCCCTACCATCTTCACTTTATGAAATCAGAGGATTGAATTCTATTGTTTAATGAAGTTAAATTTCAAAAAATTAATGCAGAACCAGGGAAAAACAGGTTTAATTTTATTTCTAAAAAGGAAAGATAATTTGAAGCACTTGCTGTGATTTATTAATATTAAAAATATAACCTGAATCACTTACAAAAAGATTTTATAATCCAAATTTTCTAAAAACAGAATTATTCTTTTTTTAAATACAATCTTTTACTCTTTTATGTTATCATTTGAAATATTTTTTTCAAATGATAAAAATGATCCAGCTTGCAGGACATTAGTTCCCCGACCAGGAATTGAACCAGGGCCGCCGTGGCAGTGAAAAACGCCAAGTCCTAACCACTGGACCGCCAGGGAATTCCCCTGAGATATATTTAAAATCAACTGTTTGGGGACTTCCTCTTGACTCTTTGGTACAGGGTATAAGTAGTAAAGTTATACCCCGTAATTCCAATGGAGTAACTGCTCAGGAATTTAGCATCTTCAAGTGTCAGGTTTCCCATACTTCCAGTACTTTAAAGTTCTGTTTTTCCCCACTGGCTTCTTTGTTTTAGTAAACTCTTAAGGATCATTGCCATTTTTCTCCACTGAATTTTTTTTAATGGTATTGTAAGTATGGAACTTTTTTCTCTCTCTCTCTCTCTCTCTCTCTCTCTCTCATTCTTCCTTTGTTTCTTTTTGACAGTTATGAGTAGCTTTTACATTTCTTTTCTGCATCATAATGCTATCATGAAGCCATTGAGAAAGTCAGGACAGTGGAAGACAACATGTGCCAGTGCAGTCATGTGTACCCAGCAGGATCTCCTGCATTGCTTTTATGTTCCTTGCACTATCAGTCAGCATGGCAAGTATTTTTCCACTTCACATCTTCCCAATGACTGGCAGGCTTTGTTACTCACACGTTCCACAAGGTGTCTGTTCTCTATTTCATTGCTTTTGAAGCAAACAAACAAAAGGGAGTTTGAGTCCGTCTTCTTGTACAGATTCTTTTTTCCATTCTCATAGTCAGATCCACAAGAGACTTATTCAGAGAAGGTCTGGTGAGAAAATGGCCTCAGCAGTTTAAAACTCTCCAACTAGGATTCCTTTTAACTATTGACAGAGGCACTCTAGAAGAATATTATGCTCTGTGAGGAGCCTGAACTAATTTGGGGGTGTTAAGAGGTGTTGTATGTGGTCATCTGTGGCACTTGACTACTTGAGATGAGACATGGCAGTGATGGTGTTAGAGTACCAGTGGGAGGAGACCCTCCTGTGCCGAGAACCCTGTGGGCTGGGATGCCTCTAAATTGTTTTCGTTTTGAGTCTCCTTATTTGTAGCCATGAAGGTTTTCTAAAAAAATACCTATCAGCATTTTTATATTAGAATTTTTGTTCCTTTTAGTGACATTCATAAATGCATATTTTATATGGTGATTTTTTTAAATCCCCTGTGTCCTCACTCCTCCCCCCTGCACCACAACTTGGAATATGGAAATAGTTCCACATACTATGAACAGCTTCCACACTTTTGTTCTGAGAAGAGATGAAAAAGAAATAAGATATCTGTTGGTTTCTTAATACCACAAGTATATATTTAAGAATGATATCTCATTCAGAAGTAATTATAACAATGGACTTAATAGTAGATGATTCCATTGAATAACTGTTAATTTTCTTAAGTGTGATAAGGTATTATGGTTACATAGGGGAATTGCATGCTGAAGTATTTATAAATGAAATATCATGATATCTATAACTTACTTTCATATAGTTGAGCTAAAACCAGAAAAATATGTGTGTATGTGTTGCTATACACAAATGTAAGAATGTTAAAAAAGAAAACAGTGAATCTACCATATGGGTATTAATTTTACTATTCTTGCGGCTTTCCTGTAGGTTTGAAATTTTTTTAAATAAAAAGTTGGGGAAGGAGAAAAATAACTATAAACAACTATTCTTCCCTGCAGGCCTCATTTTCTTGCTAATTTGATTAGATTAATTTGTTATAGCATCAAACTAGATGATATTTTAAATATTCCTTTAACACTGGATTCAAAAACATTTAAGCGTCTACCCATCAGTAAAGAAGTATATTTTTCTCTCACTGCTGAATGGATTTATGGATTCTGAAGTCACGAGGTCAGGAAGTTCCAGCTTCCTTCCAGCAGTGGTGATAGGTGATACTTTTTGGCAGGAAAATAACTTCTAGCTGAGTATACACAGAAGAAAGGTTCCCTACTGCACGGAAGTCATTAATTCTCTCTGTCTTATGTCATTAAGTCCACCTTGGCTATAGCAACCTTATTTATGGCCTTAGTTATTGAAGGGTTCTATCCCAGCTGTATGTGGACTTCATATGTCTGTTGATATTTAGTGAGTAATGCCTGTGTCCCCCTTTTTTTTCTCTTTGGTTGAGTGTTGGGAAAAAAGAGACCTAGTTGTCCTGATTTTTCTGGTTGTCCTAATTATGATCGCTCTGTTACAATCCATTCTGTCTCCCTAGACCAAGGTATTTAAATTGCTTCAAAGGCAAATCCAACAGCAGACGTGGACTGATGAGGGCAGCCCATCTGTTCGGGAACTGCGATCAGCCTTGCTAGACTTTGCTTGCACCCACAGCCTGGAGAACTGCAGCACTGCCGCCATGAAGCTGTTTAACGACTGGGTGGCATCCAATGGAACTCAGAGGTGATGTGCGCATCCACTCAAATGACCTCGCTTTCTCTTCTGTGCCCTACATCGTATACTGAAACCAGGACCTCTGCGTCCTGGGTCATAAATGTTATACAACAGTGCTGATGTAGGTGAACTCTATGTACCTGATTCTCAAGCACGACTGTTTGTGGGTGTGTGTGTGTGTGTGTGTGGTAAAGTACATATAACATAAAGTTTAATATCTTAACAATTTTTAAGTGTACGGTTCAGTAGTGTAAGTATATTCACACTGTTGTGCAATAGATCTCCAGAATTATTTCATCTTGCAAAACTGAAACTCTTTACCCAAACAGCAGTTCCCCATTTTCCCCCAACTCTGGCCCTTGACAGCCACCATTCTACCGTCTGTTTTAGGAGTTTTACTGCTCTAAATACCTCATATAAGTGAAATCATACAGTATGTGTCTTTTTGTGACTGGTTTATTTCACTTAACATAATGTCCTTAAGACTCATCCATGTTATAGCATATGTCAGAATTTCCTTTCTTTTTAAGGCTGAATAATCCATTGTATGTATGTACCACATTTTGTTCATCCATTCATCCATTGATAGACATTTGGGTTGCTTCCACCTTCTGGCTGTTGTGAATAATGCTCTATGAACATAGGTGTACAAATACCTCTTTGTTCAGTTCTTTCATATATTGTATATACCTAGAAGTGGTATTGCTGAATCATATGGTAGTTTCATTTTTAATTTTATAAGAACCCCCATAATGTGTTCCATAGGGACTGCGCTGTTTTACATTCCTACCAACAGTGCACAAGGGTTCCAGTTTCTCCACATCCTCACAGATATTTATTCTCTGGGTTCTTGATGGCAGCTCTCCTAATGGGTGCGAGGCGTCAAACAAATCTCTTTTAGGAGTAAAACACAGCAGGTGGAGTTAGCAGTTAGTAGAAATGTTTTTGATGATGATTGGTTCTCTCCAGGTACCTTACTGGGCATTATGGGAAAAGATTCAAGCATCAGGTGGGGTATTTGGGTAACCCGTTGAAGCCCTCTTCAGCTCTGAGATCTTAATAAGGCAGCAAACTGTGCTTCGACCCCTCTTCTCACCCCTCCTGCTACATTTGCTGCTGTATTTCGACGATGGGACTTACCACACTGTATTATGATGTATATATTTACTGTTCTGTACTTGGTGATAGCCTGTGAGTTCCTGAGGGCAGAGACTGTGTCTCCTTCTTTTTCCCCTCCACAGTGTCCAGCCAGTTGCTTGCCTGGTTCTTTGTGGGTACACAGTGAATAATTATTATATTAAATTGAATTGATATTCTTTTAGTCACACCACTAAGAAAGTAGCAGCCACTGAATTAATCATTTTCTTGACAATTAGTTGTACAGTAAAGACTGTTATTATTACCTGCTCTGTACCCCAGAACACTACCACTAGTCAATTCCTTGCCTTTGTATTCAGGTGGTTTTTTTTTCTTGTTCTTCTCATATTTGACCACCTCTCTTACAGCCTACCCACTGATGTCATGACGACTGTGTTCAAGGTTGGAGCGAAAACTGAGAGAGGCTGGTCATTCCTCTTAAGCAAATATGCCTCTGTAGGCTCCGAAGCAGAGAAGAATAAAATACTTGAAGCTCTTGCCAGCTCAGAGGATGTACGGAAACTTTACTGGTATGAAACCACCAAAGGAATATGATCTATAGAAACCAAAAGCATAAAAGCACCATGCTCCTCCGGTGGGGATCCCCCTTTTCCTCCCTTTGCTCACAGGCCGGACCTGACTTGGACAGTACGGTGAGGAGCCTGCATGTGCAGGGCTTTGTCTCAGGGATCGGACCTGTACCCATAGGAGGCAGTGCTTTGCCCAGAAGAGACTGGAGATGCCAAGAGTCACAGCCCTGCTTTCTCATTAAAAACGTCTTCATCCCCTTGGCGTGTTGTCTTTAATTCCACAGTTAGTGCTTCGTTCTTTTTGGTCAAGGCATTGTTCTGTCGCAGCTGTCATTTTGAAAATGCAGACACTTCAGAAAAAGGTGCCATGTAAAAGCTGATAGGTTACACCTTCATGCGAGTTTGTCAGGCTTTTCCTTTTTAAGTACTCAGCTGATGAAGACCTGAAAATGGAAGCTTCACATGGGGAAAGAAGGGCAGTGAGTAGGGCCTCCCGACAGGAAGAACAGTCAGTGGCAGGGGAGAGGAGCTCTGAGTAGCCTAGAGAAATAGGAAGTATCTCAAAAGAAAGTCAGTGCCAGGAAGGGGTGGAGGGAGGCACTTGGGTCTCGTTGCTTCTCTTGTATAATTTTGCTCATATAAATCATAATAATGTCCCAGAGATGTCTTCAGCACCTGCCCAGATCCACTTTCCAAAGGATACACTGTAAATGGTCATTTTCTTTAAAGTAGTAGCCAGCCTCTGACCCAAACAAATAGAGAAAAGGTTTTTGTTTTTAAATTAGTAATAATTTTGTTTTAGACTATTAATAACTGATAAATTTCCACAAGAAAGTATGTAAACAGTACCTAAGAAAATGGTGTAAAACGTGAAAGTATCTCTTGTTTGATCCTTTACTTCTGTTTTTATCCTCTCCTCTGTTAACAGTGTCAGTCCTGGTCTGAGTATTTATAGGTTTATACTATACCCAGTGTTTTGTGATGTTCTTTTTAGTGAATGATCAGTCTTTGAGATCTACCATAAAGCCTACTTCATTTTTTTATAGCTGTGTATTATTCCATAACATGGCTCTATCATAGTTTATTAATCCATCACATCTCAATGAGCATTTGGGTTTTTTTCCCTATTAAAAATACTGCTGCATTCTTTTAGGGGTATGTGTTTTCTGACTATAAGCAGATATTATCACATAGTAAATGCTTACATTCAAATGCCCAGCTTTAATATTTATTAGCTGTGTAACTGGGGCAATTACATAACCTCAGCTTCTTAAACTGTAAAATGTGGATAGGTAGTAATGACCTATTTCAAGCACTGTTATTCAATAATTTAGAACATTATCTAGTACACATGAAGTATCAGTAAATTTATTGAGTGTATTCTGAAATGTATCTTCATTTTCATATGACAGCCCAGTTTTTTAAGAGTAATAAGATACCTCCCTATTCAAATCAAATAGTTTTTTAACAGAAAAAAATACTAGTCTTCAGAATTATAATAAATTCTACTAGAATTTATTTCCTAAATGTCCTTATTACATCAAGAGCTATTTATTACTATGTGACAGTACATTAAACTGCTTATCTCATTGGTGAGTTTTTCCTCCATTTAAAAAAAATGACAAGTTTTCACTCTATTAATGAATCTTAGACTAACCCCAAACTTATATCCCTTGCATTGCCACAGAGCTTTAATTAGGAGACCAGTATTAATTTAAATTCAGTCATCACTTCATCATGAATAATTTTGGAAGCTAAATCTGCTTTGCTCTTCAGGTTAATGAAAAGTAGCCTCGATGGAGATACCATCCGAACACAAAAGCTGTCATTTATCATTAGAACAGTGGGCCGGCATTTTCCTGGACACTTACTGGCGTGGGATTTTGTCAAAGAGAACTGGAGTAAGCTTGTACAGAAGTAAGTTTCTCGAAGAATCCCTAATTTTTAGTGTTCGCGGGCTCTGCATTTGAAAACAGTTCCCAGGGTTGTACTGGTTCACAAGAGTTACGTGTTGCTGTGAGAGGAAAAATGCTTCAGTTCTAGTTTAACTAAACACCCAGAAATCCGTAAACATAATTCCGTAATTCCATGGCAGGAGTCATGTAACAGTGGTGTTCCATAGAAGTTCCACTGGTGCTAATCAAGCCCAACCTTGCTCCCCGCCGGCTCACTTAGCTTGGCCTGGCCACGGACTCTTTCAGAATAGCTGTTTAGTTACATGTGTTGAAAATACCTCCTCACTACCAGAGGATTGGTTAGGAGCTCACACCCAGCTCAAAAGCACATGTAGCTCATTTTTTCCTTTAAATCAATAATGACACCTTCTGGGTGTCTGATGTGATTTTTGAGGAGAAAATGGGCCAAGAATTTCTCTGGAACTCCTTCTGCCCACTCTTTCCTCCCACTGGCAGAGGTGTGTATGGGATGACTCCTGATGTACTGAGCTGCCGTTCCCAGGGGCAAGACTCCTCTCTGCCTTGGGCATGTATAGCTTACATTAAGCATTTCCTTTGCACTCAGGAGCTTTGCTTACCAGCAACTGACTCATTTTTTTGCTTTTCACCCTTATGTTTGTGTTGCTTCAGGTTCCATCTGGGGTCCTATACCATACAAAGTATTGTTGCTGGATCAACTCACCTGTTTTCAACAAAGGCACATTTATCTGAGGTTGGTTGTATAAAATGCTACTGGGGAGGTTGGGTATCCCTTTGCCCTCAGGCTGCTCAGTTTAAGTCAGATGGTGGCTTCTCATGCCAAATCCTGTCCCTTCTCTCTGTCTGCCTTCATCAATGCTAATGATTCTGCATCTGGATTATTTCTAAAGGGTAGATAGATATACAGCAATGAGGAAAAATCCTGATTCCATTCTCAACAATATTCCTTTGTCTCCCTAATACAAATGAGTTTTTTTAATTAAAATCAACATATGCCAAGTTTCTTTGTAAGTGGTGATTAAATTGTTTTTGAAGAATTCCATTCCAAGGGTAAAATTGGGCACCAGGCCTAACTTTAGACCCTACCTTATTTACTGTTATTTACTGTTACTCATCCTTGTGGGAGTACGGGGAATTCATTTTTAAAATTACTTCAGATTTCACCATACTTGATCAGGAACTCGATGTAAATACCTCAAATATTAAAATATAATATTTCTCATCTCTACTTCTCTTAAGACATCAGCACGGCCATCACTAACTTAAAGCTTATTTGAAAAGGATATTCAGAGTTACCTGAGAAATACCATCCTTTTCTTGTTTTGAAATACTTCTGTGTGCAACTTACAGGTCCAGGCATTCTTTGAAAATCAGTCAGAGGCAACCTTTCGACTTCGTTGTGTCCAGGAGGCTTTGGAAGTCATTCAGCTGAACATCCAGTGGGTGGAAAAGAACCTTAAAACGCTGACGTTTTAGCTGTAGCATGCATACCTGCACCTCATTCGGTCACCCATTCAGACAGCTTGTTAACTTGGGCTCTGCTGCTTTTGCAAAAGCCAAGGTGAAACCAGGATCGCTGCTGAGTTGTTTGCACTCTTAGGAGTTATAGTTTGCTCAGGGCCCGTCTGTATTTTTCATCTGTCTTTTCTAAAATATCTTTGGGCAGTGTGTAGTTATTTATTACCAAATTATATTCACCTACATGCCAACCATCTACAAAAACAATGGGTAATTTTCTACTTTGAAGATATTCAAATGGAGAAAAAATATCTGTTTTGGAATTCTGTTCTATCCCTCAGTATCTGGAAAGTGCTGACACCATGAAATAAGGAAAGAGCTACCATAGGAGCCACCATCTTTGCAGGCTGCTGGTTTATTAGCCACTTGTTGCTTCTTGTTGAGAGATGTTATTTGAATGTGGTTCAAAGTTAGCTTCAAAAAGTATGGTAATGAAGTCGACGAAGCATGCAACTATACAGAACTGACCTCAAGTGTGCAGATCTACTTTGACTGGCGGTTTTGAATAATCCTTTATTTTCTGGAAGAAGTTTATAACTATTATATTTTTTTTCTGAAGAATAGCCAGGTGCTACAGAATTTTTAATTTTTTGCTGTATTGTAAAGCTAAATAACAAGGCCAAAAGATTAAATTTTCCAAATATTTAACACTTCCTTTTTCATCTTTCAGGAAAATATTTCAAACCGAGTTAACGTTAATTACAATTATTTTACTTATGAATTCCAGTATTCTCCAAACCTCTGTACACCTTTATCACTCCCTGCCATAGATACACCTTATGTTATACATAAGTATTTCTACATTTATGGCAAGCATTTTTTTAATACTGATGTCTCTTATCCTGACTTTATTACTAAGAATACAATTTGTTTAAGTTGCTTTTTGGCATAATCATAGACACTTTCTCTGAATCATACCCGTTGGGTGGATTTTCATTTTATATGATAGAGTTGCATATTAGAAGCATATTTTAAAATAGGGCCTTTGAGAAATTGAACATTTTTATTTAAAGTTCACCACAGTACCTTAAAGGAATAAAGAGAATGTGGGTAGGAGTAGCTTGATTTAGGTTTAATATGGTGGGCTTTGAATTTTTTCTACTGTCAGAACCAGTACTTTTCTTGAGTTGAAAAATCAAAGTTTTCTTTTGTAATGGCCAAACTAACAGATTATAAGGAATCGCCATGGAAGGAAAGAAGAAAGAGAGAGAGGAAAGCATCCAAAACTGTATGGCAGTCTTACTCCTTCTAAAGGAGGAATACCGTACTTGAATTTTTTGAGCTATGCAGACTTATACCTAGATTGTTGTGTTTCTTTGATTCTTAGGAGAAAAGCTTTCTTCGTAATAATTTTTGTACTTTATATTTTGCTTGAAAACATCTACATATATAAAGAGGATATTTACCCATTTTTCACCTAAGATTTTCCCATGGAATTCCATCCTTTTTAATGTTATGCTATCCCATCTATATGGGGCTTCCAAAAACTAACTCTAAGTCAGGAATATAAGGTTAAATAATAGGTAGAACATGTAGTATAAGTATTATTGGAGCTTTTGAAGTTTTTTTCCCCCAGAATTTTATTTCACCACTGTATTTCTGAGAACTCAAATAGATTGAAGCACAGCAGAATAGGATTCTGTCTTACATGAGCACATAGATCCAGGACACAATTAAGTACTGTTTGACAAGTGTTATATTCATTGCAGAGAGACGGTCTACTTGAATTAGTAAAAAGACACATCATACTAGATTACTATTATGATGTGCCTTCTTATTGTAGAAGAAAACAATGTATGCTTTGGAGGTCTGAAAGGCTATGAAAGTAGAAATCTAAGGAGTCCAGTTTGTTTATATCTAATCACTTGTTAATACCAAGTGATTAGACATAATTAAACTGAAGTAGTGTCAGCTGCCACCGTAAGTTTGTGCCTTCCTCCATCTTGTTTTATATAAATCTCTTTAAGTGAAATTGTGTTGTTTGCCATTGTTTTGGTGTTCATGAACTTTCGTACTGTCACTGGTTCTACTTAATGCTAATGTCCTTTGCCTTTCGTGTTTTCATTTTACTGTACTTTAGCCACTGTAGGAACAAAGAGCTGTCAGAAGAGTTCTGGGTATATAGAGGATATTGAGCCGCGTCAGTCTTACTGGGTACAGAACAGAATCCTTTCTGAATATTGGAAAGAAAGAAATGAAAGTTAAGTGATGAGTTTGTTGGATTACGGATAGCCTGTTATTGAGTTGGATTTTAAGAGTCTACTCCCTCTAAAGCACCTGGAATGATACTCTGCGGTCAGACTGCTGAACATTCCCATAGTCCCCATGTATTTCATGGGGCTGCAGGGAAGGTGTATGCATCTCAGGAGATGTGGCATCAGCAGGAACAGCAGTTCCTGGGCCGAGTTTGCAAAACAAGACCTGAATTTCGTAGGTATGATGTAGCTCTTCTTCTCCCTTTTGCCTTTGTTTTTTTTTTTTTTTTGAATTGGAATTAACTCTCTTTTTAAAGAGCTTTCTTCCTCCTTCTGCCCTCACACCCCCATTTGTACTTTAAAAAGCTTATGTAAATATATATATATATTTATTTTTTTGCTGGGTTTTACTTTCTTTTATTTTGTGCTTCTCCACATTGGCAAGTAAATACCAAATGAAAAGTGGAAGTCCAAAAGTATGATAAACCTCCTCTTCTCCCTTTCCCTTATTGCCTGCATGGGCAATAGCTAATAGAATAGTGGATTGATTTCTTTGAGTGGCTCTTTGGGGGTATATACTTTTTAAATGTACGTATGTGTTTTGAAATGTTTTTATATTCTTTCATTTTAATATAGTTTGTCCTGATGAAAAGTAAAATATTGTCCTGTGAAAATCTCTTCTACCCTTCCTATTTTTCCTGTATGGACAACAGCTACAGAGTAATTACTTGATTTCCCTTTTTGGAAGGAGATGGTAATAGTGGGAGAAGGGCAGAGTATGTTCTTTTTAAAATGTGTACAAATGTGTTTGCTGCTATTCTGTGGGTGTTTGATTTTGTATTTCCTTCATCCTTCTCATGGATAAGTAGATATCTAATGGACTGTGAAGGTCCAAAACTATGACAAATGTCCCATTTTCCCCTCTTCTTATTGCCTGTGTGGACATACTAACAGAGTAGTTGTAGTTTCTGTTGTTTTGATCTAATCTGTTCTTGAGGGCAGGGAGAGGGGAGGGTTGTATATTCTTCTTTCAAGTGTACGTAAATGTTATGCTACTTTTTATATTTTTTTAAAATTTATTTTATTTATTTTTGGCTGCGTTGGGTCTTTGTTGCTGCACGCGGGCTTTCTCTAGCTGCGGTGAGTGGGGGCTACTCTTCGTTGCAGTGCACGGGCTTCTCATTGCGGTGGCTTCTCTTGTTGCAGAGCATGGGTTCTAGGCGCAAGGGCTTCAGTAGTTGCAGCATGCAGGCTCAGTAGTTGTGGCACGAGGGCTCAGTAGTTGTGGCTCACGGGCTCTAGAGCACAGGCTCAGTAGTTGTGGCGCATGGGCTTAGCTGCTCCACGGCATGTGGGATCTTCCCGGACCAGGGCTCAGCATCAGCAGGCAGACTCTCAACCACTGCGCCACCCGGGAAGCCCTATGCTACTTTTTAATATTTCATTTTTATATGTGTTCCTTTGCATGAATGCATATATACTTAATGAAAACTGAGGTTCAGAGTATGACAAATCTCTTTTCCCTTTTCCTTTTTGCCTCCTTGGGCAATAGCTAGAGTAGTAGTTTTTGTTTTGTGGGGTGGGAGAGAGTGGGGTATGTACTTAATGTATATAAATAAATCTACTACTTTGTATTATAACTAATTCATTTCATACTACCTCCTTCTCATAGGACATGAAAGTACCTGATGAGACGTGGAGGTCCACATGTTTGACAGTCTCCTCTTGTCCCCTTCCCTGTTGCTCATGTGGGCAGTGGCTAGTAGTTGATTAGTTTTAGAGGCTCTTTTGTGGGTATGGGGTCCTTTTTAAATATATATTCATGTTTTTACTTCCTTATTATAGTATTTCGTTGGGTACCCAGCCCTTCACTTGGACCCGTAGGTTGCTAATGAACCACAGAGTTCTGGATGGATAGCAGTCTTCTCCCTTTCCCTTTTTATCTGTATAGGCAATAATTTTAAAGTAGTTTGGGCTTTTTGAAGTTTTGGGGGGTGGGAAGGGACTAAGGGCAAGATATATACTTTTGAAAATTGTATATATAGAGTGCTAGTTACTATATTGTGTTATTCCATTTTGTACCTGTCCCTTGCTTGGACGTGCAGGTACCTAACGAGATGTGGAAGTCCGGATGTATGAAAATCTCCCCTCTTCCCCTTTCCTTGTTGCCTCTGTGGGCAATAGTTTTAGAGTAGTGTAGATTATTATTTCTACCTCTATCACTCCCTCTCCTGGGAGCGTAGGGATATGTACTTTTTAAAATGTATATAAATGGTTTTTGCTCCTTTTTTCTGTTACTTCCTTTTGTACCTAAACCTTTCCATGGATACTTAGGTACATGATGAAAATTAAGGTTCATTCTATGAAAAAAATCTCCTCCCCTTCCCTTGTTACCTGTCTAGGCAATGACTAGTAGCATGGTTGTTTGGAGTTTTTGTTTTTTTTTTTTTGGCAGGGTAGTGGGGAATTTCTGGGTTTGCATTTTGTTTTCGTGTCTATAAATGTTTGCTGCATTTTTTTGTTCTTTCACTTCAAACCTAGTGTTTTGTTTGGACTTGTAAATATCAAATGTAATGCAGAGGCCCAGATCCAGAGATGTAATAAATCTTTTCCCCCTTCCCCTATAGCCTGTGTATACCTACAGTAGTATGAGTACTTGAGGATTTGGTTTTCTGTTCTTTGTTTTGAGGTTTTTAATGGGGAATGAGCTTGTTGGGCAAGATATGTAAATATTTTAATGTATATAAATGTTTCTGCCTCTTTAGGTGTTTATTTCATTTTGAATCCAGGTTTTTGCATAACTATTTAGGAATTTAATGAAAGTTGAGATTGATTCAATGAAAAATCTCCCTGCTCCCCTTCCCTCATTGCCTGGTGGGCAATGGTAGAAGAATAGATGTTTGGCTTCTGTTTTTGGAGAGGCAGGGATGGGAGAGGTCTGGGTGTGTGTGTGTGTGTACACACTTTTTTTATGCAAATGTTTGCTACATTTTGTGTGTTATTTCACTTAGTACCCAGTCCTTTGCTGGGATCTGTAGGTACATAATGAAACATGGAGGTCCAGATGTATGATAAATCTCCTCTACTCCCTTCCCTCACTGCCAACATGAGCAATAGTTTAACAATTTGGGGTTCTTTTTGGTTTTTCTTGTTGTTTTTTTTTTTTAAGAGGGAGGAATTATTGGGTTGAGTAGTAGTTAGTGGGAAAGGACAGGGTATGAACTTTTAAAAAATGTGTATAAATGTTTCCATGTTATTGATTTTATACCTAGTCCTTTGGGTAGATGTCAAGGTACCAGATGCAAATTGAGGAGAAGTGTATGACAGCCTCCCCTTCTCCCCTTCCCCTTGTTGCCTGTGTGGGTAACAGCAAGTAGAAGAGTTGGGCATTGTTTGCTTACTTGTTTCATAGAGATTTATATTTTTGGCAGGGGAATGTTCTTAATACATATGAATGTTTTCATTTGTTATTTTATTTTGTATTTAGTCCTTTACATGGCTATGTAAGGACTAATGAAAATTGAGTTTCATAGATTAAGTTACTTCTTCCTTTCCCACATATTTGCTCCTTCAGCTGGAGCTAGTGTAGTTGTTTTGTGGTTTTGTTTTATTCCCTCGGATATATGCCTTTAAAGATGTAAATATATACATGCATATATATGATTTGCTTTTCTTCCCCCATTATTTTCCTTTAATACTTAGTCCCTTGCAGGGCTCTGAATGTATCTAACTAAAAATGTCCCACCAGCTCCCTGCCATCTGACCTAAAGGTGTAGCGTTGTGGTGGTGTAGCTAATGGCAACAGGCATGCAGCAGAAAAGATGCGAGAAGACACTTGGATATGGTTGAGTTGTGAAAGCTAATCAGATCCAGCATTTCTTAGGTTGATTCAAACTGAATGAAATGATGAGAAGGGACGTGTACTTTGGAAATCCCAAAAAGTCAAAAAAGACGATACTTCAAGTGTGTTTGTATAAATTTTTTTGCTGATTCATCTCTTAGTGGTAAGCCAGTTGACATGCTGCCTAGACCTCACTTGAAGGCCCTTGAGAGTAGCTTTTTTTTTTTTTTTTTTTTTTGCGGTGCGCGGGCCTCTCACTGTTGGGCCTCTCCCGTTGCGGAGCACAGGCTCCGGACGCGCAGGCTCAGCGGCCATGGCTCACGGGCCCAGCCGCTCCGCGGCATGTGGGATCCTCCCGGACCGGGGCACGAACCCCTGTCCCCTGCATCGGCAGGCGGACTCTCAACCATTGTGCCGCCAGGGAAGCCCAGAGTAGCTTCTTTATGAGGCCTGGATTCTGACCCAGTTTGTTGCAGTTCCATCAGTAGCATATTCTTGTGTACTCAGTAGAAATTATTTTGGTTTCTGGAATGAATCTTTTGAGTTATTGCCATCATTCTAGTAAATGACAACATGGGCCCCAAAAACTAATCCGAGAAGAATTTGGGTGACAAACCCTGTCTTCAGCACCTTACACATGGTAGGGCGAGTTGGCCCTTTCCTACCCAGAGCTTTTCTGCGTGGCTGCACCTGTCTCTCCTCACTTCTCCACTAGCTGAACCATTCCTGTTCATTCTTCCTTTTTGTCTTCAGTGCTTGCACTGTTAGATGTTATCTTATGGTTTTGCATGCATTTCATACATCCAGACCTGTTAGCTTTCAGCATTCTTGAATCATTATTTCACATTGACTCTTCATCCACCACATGGTAAATGTTATGACTCCACATTTGTCTGTATCTAAGAAAATGCATGTGTAAAATCCATCCATCCCTCTCTCTCTCCCTCCAAGCTTCTGAGCACTATTTGCTTGTTCTGCAATTTATAATGAATATAATGCTGAAGAGTTGCCATATTGTTATTTTTAGAAACACTGAGTGATAGGACTCCTAGAAAGTTTGCAAAGAGATGTTATTTACCATATCAAACTCTCAGGTTCTAGTGATGAAAAATTTGCTTATACTTGGCTGTTACTTATACCTGCTGCTGTAGGAAAAATAAAAGTTTATTCATGCCACATTTAACTTTGATCATAAAGAAAAGGGGGCACCTTTTTGGAGTTAGTCATGGTCATCTTTCTTTAGCGGTATTTCTCAACAGTTCTTAATCTGAAATAGTTCAAAGGAAGTAAAGGTCAGGGCTTAGCTGAATGAAATGCTCCAGAACTTGAACTGTATAAAGCATCAGTACAGTAATACACTCATGTGTATAAAATGAGAATTACAGCATAATTGGAATATTTGCATTAATCAACAAACTCACATTGAGACAAACCATCTTACAGCTAGCTAGCTATCTTGATTAAAGCCAAGTGTTCCATATTGCTGTGAAGAATAGTCTGTCAAATGCTTTGAAAAGTAATTACTTCAAAACTTGTAAAAGGTATCACATTTTTGTATTTAAACACTTCTTATAGAGATCTCCAATTCCTTCAATCTGAGCTTGTGGGTAGAATTCTAAATTTGTATCATAATCTTGTCTTTTGTGAAAGATTTTGAAAATAGTATGTATATATAATATTATATATGCAAATTGTGTTTTGTCACTGGTGAAGGGAAAGGCTTATTTTTCTTTATGCTTCTGATAACTTGTTTTGCATATGACCAGCACTGACTGAAAGGCATGTGTACCTGCAAACACTGTTGCTTTTTTTGTGAAATGAAAATAAAAGTATTTAAATATAAATATTGTATAGACTATTTGGATAACAAAATTACATATAAAGTGGTTTATCATCTCAGCCCTACCAGGACAGCAACCGTATTCATTGTATTTCATAGCTTGCCTCCTACCTCACCAGTGCTCCAGTATCCTTACTGCATGTAACTCAAGGGTTTTCAAACTCATTATCGCCATGTTGGGCTATCCTGGGCATTGTATGATTATTAACAGCATCCCTGGTCTCTAATGCAAATAGCAACTCCCCTACTTGCACTCTGACAACCAAAACTGTCTCCAGACATTGCTATTAAAGTTTTCAGTGGATGCGTGAGACTCACTCAGCTACATGTACTCCACACGGGGCAATTATTTTTTAGAATGAAATGGTTCTTGTAAATACACAGATCACTTGAGTAGCCATTTGACACAGTAACAGTGCAGTACCTAAATCAGTATGAGATATGTAACTTGTTATGCCAGTGAAAACAAGGAACTCTTATCTTGAAGGTGAAAGACATTGGATGCCAGCGGGGAATACCCCTTGCCTTGATTCACACATAAGTGGAGTATGAGTGCACAGCTTTTTTTGAGGGGCACTACCAGAGTTAACAATTCTGGTCAGGTCTAAAATAAGAGCTTCCTTGTTTGATTCCCATGAGTGGTCTTGGGGGAGAATTGAGAATGTCTTAGGCTCTCAGATGTGGGAACTAGAACCAGTATTCTTATGTATTAATTGTTAGCACTTAAAGTTGGGCATTGTAGGGCAAATACATAGGGTTTTAGGTAAGGGAGACACTATTTCTGGGCAAACAAAAACACCTTGAAGCGATAATACCCTTTTAAAATATTACCATTAATAATACATTGGGGAAAGGTTCTTAGGAATTAAAGATTTTGATCAAAAGCTGCTAGTTCAATTCTGATACTTTGTTTACAGATAATGTACAGTAAAAATTGAACTAAAACCCATTATAAATGTAGAAAAAACATTCTGATTCCAGTGGACTTTTTGGATGTTAACTGACAAAAGTGCTCAACCTGTAAGTTGAGAATTGTTTTATTTGAAGATATTACTGAGGACTATAGTCCGGGAAGGCAACCTCTCAGCACTGATAAGCTGTTACAAAGAGGTAAGGGAGGGGCCAGGATTTACAGGAGTTTTTCCTGAAAAAATGTAGTTCAATATCAAAAGATTACTGCTAATCACCAAAAAAAAAAAAAAAAAAAGACATCAAGTTAATGATTTTAGTGCCTTTCTATTTATGAGAAGAGGCAAGAGTCTGGGCTCATTGAAGTTATTCCTTTGAAATGTATCTTACCTAGGGCCAGTATCCTGTTCTTCTCCATTCCGAATTACCCTCAGAGTACACCACGGGGGGCAGCTGCGGTGGCTGAGGGCTTGACAGTGGGCCAAATTCACTGATTACTGAAATGGCAGGCAACTTTTTTTGTTTGTTTTAAATCTTTTGGCTGCACAGCATGTGGGATCTTAGCTCCCCTACCAGGGATCAAACCCACGTCCCCTGCATTGGAAGCGTGGAGTCTTAACCACTGGACCTCCAGGGAAGTCCTGGCAGACAACTTTTTTGTCCACAGCAACTCCTTGTGGTCATAAATTCAACCAAGGTTTGAGAGGCATTTCATGCCGAATTTTCCTACAGCACTAGGAAATATGATCCAGGAAATGTTTTCTCTTGCTGCTTCTCCCCATTCCTACAGTTCACTATTACAGTTATTCTGTGTAGAGTTACACATGGTCAACGGCCTCAAGACGTTCAGCCATCATTAGTTTTGTCAGAGGCTGGTTACGTGTTGGATAGTGCAAGAGACAACTGTCTTATATCAAGTGGACAGGATGTAAGGAGGACAGCTAGTATCATTAATAAAATCATAGTGCAGCAGGTAGAGGCAAGGCAAAAATAATTTGAGAAACAAAAGATTAACATGATGATTAGTATAACTAGATGTAATTTGGTCACAATAAGCCATCAAGTCTACAAGGGAGCCAGATGGAGAAGGCAAATTCTGGAGGGATCAAGTAGAGAGGAAAAAAATAAAGTATACCTTTTGTATGAAGATTAAAAACATCTATCAACTTGTTGTAGGTCATAGCACAAGAGGAAAGGCTTTCTGGAAAACAAAGATTAAAAGCCAGTATTTCAGAAAAGTCAAAATTATAAGTCATTTATTGTTCATTCAGTCCCATATAATTAATTCCTGTTGATCTGGATGAAGCCAGGTTTTCCATTAGAGTTTTGTAATTTCTTACCCATTCTAGTGGTATGATCTAAAAGTCATCAGAAACTTGTTTGTCGAAAAGTCCTTCTTACGAGTCTTCTTGAAGATCTTCATTTTATAAAAGCATCTGAGTAAAATAATGATCGTCTATAAATGACTGAAGACTTAAAATGGCATGGTTAAAGATCTGATTACAATGCAGCTGACAAGAAACTCAGATATTTCTGTGACAGCCAGCATTTTAAGATAACTAGAATTATGACTGATAACATACCAGGACACACCAGATTTTAGATTTTGGAACATCTATATTAATGACATCTACCCATACAATATAAGAAAATTGTACCACCACTTATTTGACCATGTTTCCCATGTAATATACCAAATAAATCTATTTAGTATCTGTCTTTGGGATGTTTCAGGGGCCCTTTGAAGCCTCCCAAAGCTAGCTACAGGTCAGAAGAACTTTGGTTAGAATTTGACTTAGGGAAGTGTGTCAGAGATATCAAAAAGTTTTAAAGCACTCTATCAAATAGGACCATAGGTCACTGTGAAACAATACTTATTCAACCAAAGTGATGAAAGATTTTTAAGGTAAATACAGATCATTTAGAAGACAGAGAAACTCATCTAGTATCAAAAGTAGCTCAACATTTCAAGAAAACTTTTTCCTCTTAACAGAAAACTCCAATACTGCACCAGCTCACCTTCAATAACTAACTTCATTTACCTAATTAAATTTAATCCAATCTCAGCCTGATTATGCACAAAACTGTTCTCAGTCCTCCCTTCCCACAAGCCCTCCACAACTTTC
This sequence comes from Pseudorca crassidens, assembly GCF_039906515.1. NCBI lineage: Eukaryota > Metazoa > Chordata > Mammalia > Artiodactyla > Delphinidae > Pseudorca > Pseudorca crassidens. The sequence continues at coordinate 78,566,421 of NC_090298.1, forward strand.
TGTACCTATATTTGTTTATCCCTTATTTTTTTTCTTTCACATTTAGAATTAATCAGCTTTAGGACAAAAATCACTTTCCCCTTAACACAATGCATTTCCATTCCTCATACCTTCTTTTGCTGAAAACACACATCCTACTGTCCTTGCATACTAAAATATTTCCCTTATTTCTAGTAGCTTTACTTACATATTTTAATTAGAATTCTCAACTCTGAAAAACAGTTTCTAGTGAAAACTAAGAAGCAATTACGAACACACCAGTATTTCAATTACAAACACACCAGTATTTCTTGATTGGCAAACTTACAAACATATTCTATAACCTCTAGAAACATACACTTTCACATAGAGTATTACATCAATGTGGTACAAGACGTCTCTAATAGAACCAAACATCGTTAGTTTTCCTCTTATAAAGACAAATGTAGGTAAACTTAGACCTGTTTAGCAATTAATGTCCCAGAATTTTATCTTATTTGAAAGAATCTGGATATTCAGTGAATTCTACCATCTAACTTAGCAAAACTCTAAAGTTTCAAGTTACCAAAAATCTGGGGAAACTATTTTAGATAGACATACTCAAAACATTATTCCTAAAATGTCCCTTTATATTTTATAACTTATGAAAAGAATATACCAAGTTAATTCTTGCTGACAAACTCTGCAACAGAAATAATGAATTTATTGACCTTCAGAAAACCTAGGTACAATAAAAATAAGGCATGTCTATTGATTAAACAAACAAGCTTAAGCTAGCTTTAATACCAGATATTAATATTTCCTAGATCACATGAACCTGAAATTCTTTCTGGCCAGTTTTCTTTATACTTAGAAATATTTAATTTGCAAGCACTTTTAAGTCAATTAAGTAGAGCTCTTTTATAATTTAATTTTGGTAATACTATCTGGAGGTAGAGACATACGTATAATTTGCACAGACATAAACAGACATAACTAGAGATCTCCGAGCTTTACTTTAAAACCTTGGTTATGAATCAGGTATTACAATATAAACTTACTAGTTTATAACAACTGAAATAAGTTTATTTGCTCAGATGACTAAGGCTTTACTCTTTGTGGAAAAGACTTAAGATTTGTGTTTGTCTGTGATAAATCCTTAAGGAACCTGTGAATTTGATTTTGGTGAGGGAGACTTTTCAGAGGTTTGAGTTTAAAAGGACCTCCCCCTCCCCCTTTTTTCCCTTTGGTTTCAGATTCTACCTGATTGAGCTAATTAGGCTCAGTCTCAGGTCACTGTGGACTGAAACTTCTGATTTGTAGAGAATTTCAAGACAGTTGCTTTTAATTCTCCTAAGAACTGGTTTGCCACATAGATGATATTAAAAAATTGATTTGCCCAACTACATTTAGTGTTTTTTTTAAATCAGTAAGAATATTTCCAACTACACTGAGAATCAAAAGTTCTATGTTCTAGAACTTTAGGGTTCAGTTTATTAGGGCTTCAAAAGTTTGCACAAGGCATTCAACGAAGACCCTCTTTCTGAGGGTACAAGTTAAACCCAGAGCAAAAAAAAAAAACAAACCTATTATTGTTTTTATTAACCCCTGAATATTAGCCCCCAGTTTTCATTTAATATTTGGTGGGCTTAGGTAACCCTATTGGTTTCCTTTAGTATGTTTAATTAACATGGCCTGATGGACAGATTTATATGCCCCATCTTAAAGTACCAGTCAGGGGAAGCATTCCCCAGTGAGACATAATGTCTATCCCACAATATAATTAGGCAAAAAAGATGTAACCGTGTTATATAAAGTCCATTTAAGTATACCAATTTTTATAAACTTTCACTCAAACTATCCACTTTTATACCTTTAGTTTCCAGTAGGACCCTATCAACAAGTCTTGGTCTTATACGGAGTCCCAGAAGCTTTCCTTTTTATCCTCCAGCCATTTTATCTTTTTTTGTATAAAGGCTTTGGGGTCTGCAGTGAGTTGAGCCAAGGGACTCAGGCCCTTTTGTTAATCTTTTAACTTGATTAGTTGCCACAAGCAATTACTGGTCAGGTATCTCGGTGTAATTTTTTTTCCAGCCTTTTGAATATATATGTATTTTTTAAACTGGGGTAAATACAGCAGACTTGTTTGGGGCCCTTCAAGGTTAAATGGGACAAAGGGCCCCTATTTGTCCCCAACATTAAGTAGTATTGTATCAAACCTTTGTTTTAATCCTATTAACACCTGTTTTATTTACCCCATTTCTTAATAACCACCTGAAGATTTTTTCATTCTTTTGGAACAAGTCCCTTTAAAATGTCCACTTTGTTGGCAAGAAGTCTGTAGACTTTCCGTTAGCTTCTTACTTCCCTGTTAATCAACCTAATTAACAATCTAATGTTACATTAGCATCTGTAAGACCCATTGAGGGGAAGCCTAGACCACAAATAAGGTTTCCCAGACTTTTGTTTATTTTAAACCCAGGGAGTTTCTAGGTTAGCCATTTTATATATATTTAAAACCTTCTAATTTGTTTTTTTTTTTTTTTCCCATAGGTATCAATAAAACAGCTGTTTAAAATGAGAGCTCTCTAAATATTTACCAATTCAAAAGCTTCTCCAGTTTAAATGGTCCATCATCTGGGCATTGACAAGTAGTATCTAAATAGCAACTCAAACCAATAAGATGCAAGAAGTGTCCCCACAAGGGAGTGCTAAGCATGTAGCCTTCACAATATCTACAAAGGTTACTCCCCACAACAGTCTAAGAATGTAAGGGGCCATCACTGTATAGGCAGACACAACAGAGGTTAAGATGACAAAGGCCCTTTATGGGCTGGGACCCCTTATGACAAATTTCCCTGAGAGTTGGCACAGCTAGACAAAAAGACTACTGAACATCCCAGTCTATTCAACTGGCTGCCATATGTACACTGCATGTGTACCTTCTGGATGACAGAGACCAAGCTTTCAAAACAGAGTGGGGGGTTTGTGGGGGAGATGCCTAAGATCAGGTAGAATATTTACATCTCAAACACACAGGGAGAGAAATGTAAGTTCCTCCTAGAAGGGCTTCTGTCCTTCCTCCTAAGGACAGAATTCTGAAAAGATGTTTTATCAAGCTGGATTTTCTCTAGCTGTGCACACACACAAAAAAATAATTTTGTAATGTCAAAAGAACCCCAGTTTGGCCAGCTTTAGGGAAAGATTTTCTTTAACTACCAGTTAAGTACTGGAAGCATAAGTTCTATATGTACATAATAAAATCTTCCCAGTGTCTTTCAACTGAGGATAACCCAGGTACATCTTCTTGCAAGTAAGCTTCAGAGAAAACCTTCTCCTCCAGAGAGGAGTTTAACACCACCAAGTAAAACTTAGGATCATCAGCTAATAAACGGATATCTGAGACCTAGGAAGAGACTCACCCAAACTCATCTGGACTTTGAGAGGAGGGGCAGACAGGAACAAGGGGGCTTCTGCTGATACCAAAGCTCCAGTTCCTTGTACAGTTCAGTGGAGGGAAGAGAAGTCTGCTCTAGGTCCTTTTGTTGGTTGCCAAAACTGTCGACTAAAAAAAAAAAACAAAAACAAGAACACACAACCTAAAATTTTAGAACTATATTTTATTCAAGGACATTACTGAGGAATGGAGCCTGGGAATGCAGCGTCTCACATAGCTCTGAGGGACTATTCCCTCAGAGGTAAGGGAGGGGCCAGGATATACAGGAGTTTTTGCTGGAAAAAAAAAATGTAGTCAAACATTAAAAGATTACTGCCAATCACACACACAGACCCACAAAGACATCTTCAAGTTAATGACTTTAGTGCCTTTCTATGAATGGGAAGATGGAGGATTCTGGGCTTACTGAAATTATTTCTTTGATATGCATCTTAAAATACCTAGGGCCAGTATCCTGTTTTTCTCCAGTCTGAATTCCCCTCAGGGTGCACCAGCAGGGGCAGCTGTGGTGGCTGATGGCTTGACGGTAGACGTAGTTCGTTGTTTCCTGAAATGCAGGCAATACTTTTTGGTCTACATGTTCTATTTTTCAGACTTTTTAGAATTAATGGCACAGAAGAGTTGGATTTGGCGTATTTTCTTTTATGCTTTACTTCTTCAATTCTTACCACACACGCTCCCCACAACACACACAAATGCATCCAGCACTTACTGAAACCTGTGTGCGAAGTGAACATTTGACTCACACGGTATACAGGGGTGTCATTACCAGAGAACAAAAACACACATTACAGTCCACACTCTAGACCCAACAACTGGTGATCCGTTTCCAAAGCTTTATGTTTATTCTTCACTTTCATTATTTTTCATCATGGATGGACGTCCAATCATACAGCCAAAGTCCAGTTGACATAAATGTACTTTGGGGACCCCAGTGATTTCTGTTGTTGACTGAGCTGAATTATAATCAGGACTTTTGCTTACACGTATAACAACCTTCATTCTTGTTTCCCACTCATTTTTCTAAAGGGAAAACATAATTAATAACATAATAATAGTTACCAAAGTTGGTGGTGCTGCCAAAGTAGAACCATTGATGAGCAGGTAACACCAGGAGGCAAGAGTGCCCAGATCAGCTTAGGAAAGGCTACTGAGTGGTGTCAACATGTTGCTTATTCCAATGCCATTTGTATACAAGCCAAGTACGGGAAACTGGAAGCCTTTCTGTTCTATGTTTTTTGATGCTGTTGCTCTTCTATGTGAATGTAGCTGGTCTTTGGATGTTTCGTGCAAGACTGCACATTGGCTGGCTTCTGAGTTTAGTGGCTTTTTTTATCTTCATTTTCTTTGCCTCCCAGGCCTTCGAAATTTTTAATTTGAACAAAATTATTTGACTATTATTACAATAATAACAAAAGGTAATGATTTCTAGAAATTTAAACTACTTGAAAGGCTATGGAGCATAGACTGGCATCAATCAGGACTGGAACTGATTCTTGGTTCAATCATTTCCCACTTGTTACTTAATTAGCCTCTACTTTCTCCATTAATAAAACAGGCATACTATCTACTTTTCAGGCTTGTTCGCATTAAATAAAATACCTATAAAGTACTTAGCACAGTACTATGAATATCACAGTGACATAGTAAATATCACCTATTATTGTTAAAACTGCCAGCTGCTTTCTGAGTTATATGGATGTTAAAATCGTCAGTTACAGATGGAAATGAGTTGGTTTTTTTTTTAATTGAATAAGGTTATTTAACTTGCCAGTTAGGAAAGTAATTTTAGTCGAATCCTCTTTTTTATAAATTTAAGCATTAAATTTGCAAATATATTTTTGTTTAAGAGGTACTATATATTAGAAAAAGCATGCTGATATAAAACTAGAAATCAATTACAGAAAGAAAAATGGGAAAAACACAAACACTAGGAGAATAAACAATACACTACTAAAAAAAAAAAAAGAAACCCAGTGGGTCAATGAAAGAATCAAAGAGGAAAGCAGAAAATACCTCTAGACAAATTAAAATGAAAACCACAACTTTCCAAAAATTTATAGGATGCAGCAAAAGTAGTTCTAAAGAGGGAAGTTTATAGCAATACAGGCCTACCTCAAGAAAACAAGAAAAATCTCAATCAACCTAATCTTCAAAAGAATAAACAAAGCCCAAAGTCAGCAGAAGGAAGGAAATAAAGATGAGAGAGGAAATAAATAAAACAGAGGCCAAAAAGAAAATAGGAAAGATTAATGAGGAAGGCTGAGCTGCAGCTGGAAACTCTGCTGACTCAGTGGTGACCGAGTCCAGATGGGCCCCCACACAAAGACTGATGTAGACCGGGTCTTTCCCACTGAAGCATGGCCTCAGCCAGAAGAGGCAGAGCAGAAGGAAAGGAGAAGGAAAATCGGGGATGTTGGTCATCTGTAGGTACTGGTGTTCTGGCTTTATTAAAAAGAAATCATCCAGACAAGATGGTGGAGTAGAAGGACTTGAGCTCACCTCCTCTCATGAAAACACCAAAATCACAACTATCTGCTGAACAACCACTGAAAAAAGAGTCAAACCTACCAAAGAAGATATTCTGTATCCAAAGGCAAAGAAAAAGTCACAACAAGACAGTAGCAGGGGCACTTTCATGATATAATTAAATCCCATACCCACCAAGTGGGTGACCCACAAACTGGAAAATAATTACATCACAGAGGTTCTCCCAGAGAAGTGACGGTTCTGAGCCCCACATCAGGCTACCCAGCCTGGGGGTCTGGCATTGGGAGGAGGAGCCCTCAGAGCATTTGGCTTTGGAGGCCAGTGGGGCTTGAGTGCAGGAGATCCACAGGACTGGGGGAAAGAGAGACTCTACTCTTGGAGGACGCACACAAGGTTTCATGTACACTGGGACCCAGACCAAAGCAGTGACTCCATAGGAGCCTGGGCCAGACCTTCCTGCGGGTCTTAGAGCATCTCCTGGGGAGGTGGGGGTCGGCTGTGGCTCACTGTGGGGGAAAAGACACTGGTGGCAGACCCCCCAGGGAATACTGATGGGCATGAGCTGTCCCAGAGGTCACCATTTTGGCAATGAGACCTGGTCCCAACCAACAGCCTTCTGGCTCCAGTGCTGGGATGCTTCAGGCAAAAAACAAACAGGGTGGGAACACAGCCCCACCCATGAGCAAACAGGCTGCTTAAAGTCATCATGAGCCAACAGCCACATATAAACATACCCCTTGACACAGCCCTGCCCACCAGAAGGAAAAGACCCAGCTCCACCCACCAGTGGGCAGGTGCCAGTAGCTCCCACCAGGAAGCCTGCACAAGCCCCTGGACCAACCTCACCCACCAGGAGGCAGACAGCAGAACCAAGAAGAATTACAATCCTACAGCCTGGGGAATGGAGACACAACACAGAAAGTTAGACAAAATGAAATGGCACAGAAACATGTTCCAGATGAAGGAACAAGATAGAACCCCAGAAGAACTAAGTGAAGTGGAGATAGGCAATTTACCTGAAAAAGAATTCAGAGTAATGATAAGAAAGATGATCCAAGATCTCAAAAAGAATGGAGGCACAGACCAAGAGGATACAAAAAATGTTTAATAAAGAACTAGACGCTTTAAAGAACAAACAAACTGAGATGAACAATACAATAACTGAAATGAAAAATATACTAGAAGGAGTCAATAGCAGAATAAATGAAGCAGAAAAACAGATAAGTGAGCTGGAAGACAGACTGGTGGCAACCACAGCTGTGGAAGAGAATAAAGAAAGTAGAATGAAAAGAAATGAGGACAGTCTTAAGAAACCTCTAGGACATTAAAAGCACCAACATTCACATTATAGGGGTCCCAGAAGGAAAAGAGAAAAAGAAAGGGCCTGAGAAAATATTTGAAGAGATAATAGCCAAAAACTTCCCTAACATGGGAAAGGAAACACTCATGTCCAGGAAGTGCAGAGAGTTCCATACAGGATAAACACAAGGAGGAACACACCAAGACACATATTAATCAAATTGTCAAAAATTAAAGACAAAGAGAAAATATTAAAAAGCAACAAGGTAAAAGCAACAAATAATGTACAAGGGAATCCCCCATAATGTTATAAGCTGATTTTTCAGCAGAAACTCTGCAGGCCAGAAGGGAGTGGCACAATATATTTAAAATGATGAAAGGGAAGAACCTACAATCAAGAATTCTCTACCCAGCAAGGCTCTCATTTGGTTTTTTTTTTTGGTTGCGCTGGGTCTTCGTTGCTGCACACGGGCTTTCTCTAGTTGTGGCAAGCAGGGGCTACTCTTCGTTGCAGTGCACAGGCTTCTCATAGCAGTGGCTTCTCCTGTTGCAGAGCAAGGCTCTAGGTGCACAGGCTTCAGTAGTTGTGGCACACGGGCTCAGTAGTTGTGGCTCGTGGGCTCTAGAACGCAGACTCAGTAGTTGTGGCGCATGGTCTTAGTTGCTCAGTGGCAGGTGGGATCTTCCTGGACCAGGCCTCGAACCAGTGTCCCCTGCATTGGCAGGTGGATTCTTAACCATAACGCCACTAGGGAAGTCACTCTCATTCAGATTCGATGGAGAAATCAAAAGCTTTACAGACAAGCAAAAGCTAACAGAATTCAGCAACACCATACCAGCTTTACAACAAAAGCTAAAGGAACTTCTCTAGGCAGAAGAGAAAAGGCCACAACTAGAAACGAGAAAATTATGAATGGAAAAGCTCACCAGTAAAGGCAAACACACAGTAAAGGTAGGGAAATGATCCACACATGAAGATAATATCAAAACCAGCAATCAGGCTTCCCTGGTGGCACAGTGGTTGAGAGTCTGCCTGCTGATGCAGGGGACACAGGTTCGTGCCCCAGTCCGGGAAGATCCCACATGCCACGGAGTGGCTGGGCCCATGAGCCATGGCCGCTAAGCCTGCGCATCCGGAGCCTGTGCTCCACAACGGGAGAGGCCACAACAGTAAGAGGCTCATGTACTGCAAAAGAAAAAAAAAAAAACCAGCAATTGCAAGAAGAGGAGAGTATAAATGCAGGATACTGGAAATGCATTGGAAATTAAGAGACCAGCAACTTAAAACAATCTTGTGTGTGTGTGTGTATATATATATATATATAGAGAGAGAGAGAGAGAGAGAGAGAGACAGAGACAGAGACAGAGACAGAGAGACAGAGAGAGACAGAGAGAGACAGAGACAGCTAAATCAAAACCCCACAGTAGGGACTTCCCTGGTGGTGCTGTGGTTAAAAATCTGCCTGCTAATGTAGGGGACACAGGTTCGATCCCTGGTCTGGGAAGATCCCACATGCTGCATAGCAACTAAGCCCGTGCACCACAACTACTGAGCCCATGTGCCACAACTACTGAAGCCCATGCACCTAGAGCCCGTGCTCCGCAACAAGAGTAGCCACTGCAATGAGAAGCCTGTGCACCACAGAGTAGCCCCCGCTCTCGCAGCTAGCGAAAGCCCACACACAGCAGTGAAGACCCAATGCAGCCAAAAAAATTTAAATAAATAAAAATTAAAGGAAAAGAAAAAAAATAAAATAAAATCCCACAGTAACCGCAAACCAAAAATCTACAATAGGTATACATACAAAAAAGAAAAAGCAATCCAAACACAACACTAAAGACAGTCATCAAATCACAAGAGAACAAAAGAGGAAGGGAAGAAAAAAAATCTACAAAAACAAATCCAAAGCAACAAGATGACAGTAAGAACATACATATTGATAATTACCTTAAATGTAAATGGATTAAATGCCTCAATCAAAAGACAAAGAGTGGCTGAATGGATACAAAAACATGACCTGTTTGTATGCTATTTACAACAGATTCCCTTCAGATCTACAGACACATACAAACTGAAAGTGAGGGGTTGGAAAAAGGTATTCCATGCAAATGGGAATCAAAAGAAAGCTGGAGTAGCAATGCTTTTATCAGACAAAATAGACTTTAAAATAAAGACTGTTAAAAAATATAAATAAATAAATAAATAAATAAAGACTGTTACAAGAGACAAAGAAGAATGCTACATAATGATCAAGGGATCAATCCAAGAAAAAGATACAGCAATTGTAAATATATATGCACCCAGCATAGGAGCACCTCAATATATAAGGCAAATGCTAACAGCCATAAAAGGAAAAATCAACAGTGACACAATAATAGTAAGGGACTTTAACACCCTACTTACATCAATGGACAGATCATCCAGACAGAAAATCAGTAAGGAAACACAGGCCTTAAATGACACATTAGACCAGATGGACACAATTGATATTTATAGAACATTCCATCCTAAAGCAGCAGAATACACACTCTTCTCAAGTGCACATGGAACATTCTCCAGGATTGATTGCATGCTAGGCCACAAAGCAAGCCTTGGTAAATTTAAGAAAACTGAAATCATATCATGCATCTTCTCTGACAAAAACACTATGAAATTATAAATCAACTATAAGAAAAAAACTGTAAAAAACACAAATATGTGGAGGCTAAACAATATGTCACTAAACAACCAATGGATTACCGAGGAAATCAAAAAATACCTAGAGACAAATGAAAACAAAAACACAATGATCCAAAATCTATAGGATGCAGCAAAAGCAGTTCTAAGAGGGAAGTTTACAGCAATACAATCTTAACTCAGGAAACAAGAAAAATCTCAAATAAACAACCTAAACTTACAGATAAAGCAACTAGAGGAAGCAGAACAAAACCCAGTTACTAGAAGGAAAGAAATCTTAAAGATCAGAGCAGAAATAAATGAAATGGAGACAAAGAAAACAACAGATCAGTGAAACCAAAAGCTTGTTCTTTGAAAAGATAAACAAAATTGATAAACCTTTAGCCACAATAATCAAGAAAAAAAGGGAGAGGGCTCAAATCAATAAAATTAGAAATGAAAAAGGAGAAGTTACAACAGACACCATACAAAAGGACCATAAGAGACTACTACAGGCAACAATATGCCAGTAAAATGGACAAACTAAAAGAAATGGGCAAATTCTTAGAATGGTACAATCTCCCAGGACTGAACCAGGAAGAAACAGAAAATAAGAACAGGCCCATTACCAGTACTGAAATTGAATCAGTAATTTTAAAACTCCCAACAGGGCTTCCCTGGTGGCGCAGTGGTTGAGAGTCCGCCTGCCAATGCAGGGGACACGGGTTCGTACCCCGGTCGGGGAAGATCCCACATGCCACGGAGCAGCTGGGCCTGTGAGCCATGGCCGCTGAGCCTGCACATTTGGAGCCTGTGCTCCGCAACGGGAGAGGCCACAACAGTGAGAGGCCTGCATACTGCACAAAAAAAAATTCCAACAAACAAAAGTCCAGGATCAGATGATTTCACAGATGAATTCTATCAAACCTTTAGAGAAGTGTTAACACCTATCCTTCTGAAACTATTCCAAAAAATTGCAGAGGAAGGAGCATTCCCAAACTCATTCTATGAGGCCACAATCACCCTGATACAAAAACCAGACAAAGATACCACAAAAAAAGAACATTACAGGCCAATATCACTGAGCACATAGATGCAAAAATCCTCAACAAAATACTAGCAAACCAATTCCAACAATAATTAAAAGGATAATATACCATGATCAACTGGGATTTATTTCAGGGATGCAAGTATTTTTCAATATCCACAAATCAATCAGTGTGATACACCAAATTAATAAAGTGAATAATAAAAACCGTATGATCATCTCAAGAGATGCAGAAAAAGCTTTTGATAAAATTCAACATCCATTTATGATAAATACTCTCCAAAACGTGGGCATAGAGGGAACATACCTCAACATAATAAAGGCCATATGTGACAAAATTACAACTAACATCATACTCAATGGTGAAAAGCTGAAAGCATTTCCTCTAAGATCCAGAACAAGATAAGGATGTCCACTCTCACCACTTTTATTCAACATAGTTTTGGAAGTCCTAGCCATGGCAATTAGAGAAGAAATAAAAGGAATTCAAATTATAAAAGGAGGAGTAAAACTGTCACTGTCTGCAGATGACATGATACTACACATAGAAAATCCTAAAGATGCTACTAGAACACTACTAGAGCTCATCAATGAGTTCAGTAAAGTTGCAGCCTACAAAATTAATACACAGAAATCTGTTGCATTTTTATACACTAACAACAAAAGATCAGAAAGAAAAATTAAGCAAACAATCCCATTTACCATTGCAACAAAAAGAACAAAATACCTAGGAATAAACCTACCTAAGGAGACAAAAGACCTATTCTCTGAAAACTGTAAGATGCTGATGAAAGAAGCCAAAGATGACACAAACAGATGGAAAGGTATACCATGTTCTTGGATTGGAAGAATCAATATTGTCAAAGTGACTATACTACAAGGCAATCTACAGATTCAATGCAATCCCTATCAAGTTAGCAATGACATTTTTCACAGAACTAGAAGAAAAATTTTTTTTTAATTTGTATAGAGACACAAAAGATCCTTAATAGCCAAAGAAATCTTGAGAAAGAAAAACAGAGCTGGAGGATTCAAGCTCCCTGACTTCAGACTATACTACAGAGCTACAGTCATCAAAACAGTATGGTTCTGGCACCAAAACAGAAATATAGATCAATGGAACAGGATAGAAATCCCCAAAATAAACCCATGCACCTATGGTCAACTAATCTATGACAAAGGAGGCAAAAATATAAAATGAGAAAAGACAATCTCTTCAGTAAGTGGTGCTGGGAAAAGTGGACAGCTCCATGTAAAATAATGAGATTAGAACATTTCCTCACACCATACACAAAAATAAACTCAAAATGGATTAAAGACCTAAATATAAGTCCAGATACTATGAAATAATGCCATTTGCAGCAACATGGATTGACCTAAAGATTATCGTACTAAGTAAGCCAGACAGAGAAAGACAAATCAGATGATACCGTTTATATGTGGATTCTAAAAGAAAGATACAAATGAACTTACATACAAAACAGAAATAGACCCACAGACATAGAAAACAAACTCGTGGTTACCAAAGTGTAAGGGGTTGGGTAGGGATAAATTAGGAGTTTGGGATTAACATATACACACTACTATATAAAATAGATATATATAAAATATAAACTATATATAAAATAGATAACCAACAAGGACCTACTGTATAGTACAGGGAACTATACTCAATATTTTGTAATAACCTATAAGGGAAAAGAATCTGAAAAAAAGTTTATATATATATATATATATAAAGATCAATGAATCCAAGAGCAGGTTCTTTGAAAAGATACACAAAACTGATAAACTTTTAGCCAGACTCATCAAGAAGGAAAACTGAGAGGATCCAAGTGAACAAAATAAGAAATAAAAAAGGAAAAATAACCAATACCACACAGATCAAAAAAAAAAAAAAAATACGAGAACTATGAACACTTATATGCCAACCAAACATACAACCTGAAAGAAATGGACAAATTTCTAGAAACATACAACCTGTCACGACTGAATCAGCAAGAAATAAACAATCTGAACAGAGCATTCACTAGTGAAATTGAATTTGTAGTTAAAAAAAAAACTGCCAGAAAACAGATGTCCAGGACCAGAGAGCTTCACAGGGGAATTCTGCCAAACATATAAATAAGAGCTAATACCTATCCTTGGCAAATGATTACAAAAATTGAAGAGGCCAAAACACTCCCAAATTCATTCCATGAGACCACCATAACCCTGATACCAAAGCCAGTAAAAGACACTACAGGAGAAAAAGGAGATACAAGCCACCATCTCTGATGAATACAGATGCAAAAATCCTTAACAAATTAGCAAACCAAATACAAGAATATATAAAAAGAAACATACACCATGATCAAGTGGGATTTATCCCAGGGATACAAGAATTTATGGATAGCTCATATAACTCAGTATCAAAAATAAACAAATGGGACCTAATTAAACTTAAAATCTATTGCACAACAAAGGAAACCATAAACAAAATAAAAAGACAACCTACAAAATGGGAGAAAATATGTGCAAATGATGCAACTAACAAGGGATTAATCACCGAAATATACAAGCAGCTCATACAGCTCAAAACGAAAAAACAACCCAATCAAAAAATGGACAGAAGACCTAGATAGACATTTCTCCAAACAAGACATACAGATGGCCAAAAGTCGTATGAAAAGATGCTCAACAGTACTAATCATTAGAGAAATGCCCATCAAAACTACAATGATGTATCACCTCACATAAGTCAGAATGGCCATCATCAAAAAGTCTATAAATAATAAATGCTGGAGAAGGTGTGGAGAAAAGGGAACCCTCCTACACTGTTGGTGGGAATGAAAATTGGTACAACCACTATGGAGAACAATATGGAGGTTCCTTAAAAAACTAAAAATAGAAGTACCACATGATCCAACAATTCCACTCCTGGGCATATATCTGGAGAAAATCATCATACGAAAAGATACATGCACCCCAATGTTCATTGTAGCACTATTTACAATAGCCAAGACATGGAAGCAACCTAAATATCCATCAACAGAGGAATGGATAAAGAAGATGTGGTACATATATACAATGGAATATTAATCAGCCATAAAAAAAGAATGAAATAATGCCATTTGCAGCAACATGGATGGACCTAGAGATTATCATACTAAGTGAGGTAAGCCAGACAAATATCAGATATCACTTATATGTGGAATCTTAAAAAAAGATACACATGAACTTATATACAAAACAGAAATAAATAGACCCACAGACATAGAAAACAAACTTATGGTTACTAAAGGGGAAAGGTGGGGTGGGGGAGGGATAAATTAGGAGTTTGGGATTAATATACACACACTGCTATACATAAAATAGATAACTGGGAGTTCCCTGGCAGTCCAGTGGTTAGGACTCCATGCTCTCACTGCCAAGGGCCTGGGCTCGATCCCTGGTTGGGGAGCTAAGACCCTGTATGCTGCATGGTATGGCCAATAAATAAATAAACAGATAAGCAACAAGGACCTACTGCATAGCACAGGTATCTATACTCAATATTTTGTAGTAACCTATAAGGGAAAAGAATCTGAAAAAATATAGATATATATGTACATATAACAATCACTTTGCTGTACACCTGAAACTAATACAACATTGTAAATAAACTATACTTCAATTTTTAAAAAACACCATTTTACTCTTAAAGACTTCAGCATGCCTCTTCTAAGAATAAAGACATTCTCTTACATAAATATATACATATATATCAAAGCATGTACTGTAAAAAAAATTTTTTTTTTAAAGGGAAACTTCCTACATGGTTGGTGGGAATGTAAATTGGTACAGCCATTATGGGAAATAGTATGGAGGTTCCTCAAAAAGTTAAAAATAGAAGTATCATATAATTCAGCAATTCCACTGCAGTATAGTGAAAAACACTAATTTGAAAAGATACATGCGGGCTTCCCTGGTGGTGCAGTGGTTGAGAGTCCGCCTGCCGATGCAGGGGACGCGGGTTCGTGCCCCGGTCCGGGAAGATCCCACATGCCGCGGAGCGTCTGGGCCCGTGAGCCATGGCCGCTGAGCCTGCGCGTCCGGAGCCTGTGCCCCGCAACGGGAGGGGCCACAACAGTGAGGGGCCCGCGTACCGCATTTAAAAAAAAAAAAAAAAAAAAGATACATGCATCCCAATGTTCATTGCAACATTATTTACAATTGTAAGATATGGAAGTATCCATCAACCGGAAAATGACAAAGATGTTGCATATATATATAACCCAGTATTACTCAGCCGTGAAAAAGAATGAAGTTCTGCCATTTGCAGCAATGTTGATGGACCTGAAGAGTATTATGCTTAGTGAAATAAGTCAGAGAAAGATAAATACTGAATGTTATCACCTGTATGTGGAATCTTAAAAAAATAAATATAATATTGTAAATCAACCACACTTCAATAAAAAAACAAAAAGCATGAAAGTTATATAGGTTTCACAATTGAAATATCATTCACAGTCACTGAATGTGGTCAATTGTAAATAAGTACGCAATAAAATCCTGACTGTTGACTAATCTGCAACGAGGGTAATAGTATCTAGTTTGCAGTAATAACACGAGCCACAGGCATATGGAAAAACAGACCTGGTGCTTCACAAGTGCTCAATTAACATTCCTTTCTGCCTTTTCTCTCAATTTATTTGTCTTAAATATGCAAAGGAAACAAGCACGCCCAAGTCTCAATTTTAGCTAGAAAACATTGCGTACAAATTATGGCATGAAAGAGAAATTGGCTAAATCTTTTAGGATCTGTTAGTGCTTGAAGGAACCTTCCATATGACCTAGTCTAACTACTTTTTACAGACAAAGTAATGGCACCAGAGGTTATGCCTTAGCTAAGACCCCATAATGTAACATTATATGCTAAGTTTGTTTATGTGTTTATATTAGAAACAGTTTGTGTCACCTTTGAGGCAAATGTACAATTGCCTGCAGGATACTGTCTCCTTGGACACAAGCATATTAGAATTTACTATTGAAAGGAAGCTTTTCATTATTAGAATGTGAAGCTAAATTAAGCTATCCTAGTATTCTAACTTTTCAACTTGATGTTGTGAACCATCCAAACATTACCATCTCAAAGGAATAGCCCTTTTTTGTATGTTTCAATGAAGTGGTTGCATGGCAGCAGTCTCTCTCAGGGGGAAGATACAACGTTGGGGAGAGGGGGTCAGACCAACTTCTCTCACCACCAAAGGAGATACCAGGGAGAATGGAGGGATGGTTAACCACAGCGAGAGGCCAAGTACTGAAATGGTTGCTGACCTGGATGGAGGGAACATAAGTATTAGCTTTGCCAACTACAGGTAGAAGGTGAAAACGAACCATTTTCTTTAAGTAGTGTGAGGTCAGCCTGGGGTGGGTCTCTGCCTCAGGGTGGGGTTGGGCGCCATAGGCTCCTAGACAGAGGGTGCAGGCTGCTCCCCTTTCCTACATTTCGACAGACCTCCTCGCGTTGCCAGAAGGACAAAATCTTCAAGAAGTTTATAGTCATGGGAAAAAGAGACAATATTAAAAGAAAGTTTGAAAATCCTGTTTCACACATTTGGTCTTTGTTTAGGGGGATATAACCTGGATGTCAGTTGTCCCTTTTCTTCCCTGTCTGCCTTGCGCAAACCTGGACTCAGAGCTCAGCACGTCTTCAAGATGACTTCCCACAGAACTCACTGCAGCCAAAGCATTCCTGAGCAATGCAGCTTTTCCAGGATTCCATAGGGGAGAGTCTGAGGGGGAAGTTAGTCTCACATGCCACAACAGACAGCTTCACCCTCACTTGCTATCTCCCTTCAGAGCCCCTCCCTTACCTTGTCATTTCTGGGGGGAGCTTTTCACTTATCGTACTCATCCAAAGCACATATGCACACATGTGTGCATATGCACACAGGCCTTGATGACTGCTCACTCTTGCTCCTAGATATCCCCTTGAACTTGAAATGTCTCTCTGGCATTGTGCCTCAGCATCTACACCCAGTGCACACGGCCAAGCGCATCAAGCACTCAAGGAGACTGATGGTCTGTCATTAGCAGCTGGCACCATGACTTACAGGGCTGGTCTGCGGCCTTGTGTTATTTTGACATACTCCTGCTGGTCTCACCCCTTCCTCCCAGCAGCTGATCAACAAATTAAAACGCACACGTTGTTCTCCTAAAAGGAAACTTTAGCTACTTCTTTGGACAGGAAGCTGATTTCTTCCTATTTTTTTCTAGGCTAATATGAAAATTGGCTTATAATATTTGAGTACATCCTGACTTTGCGTGAGAGAAAGTAGCCACAAATCGCACCAGTAGAAAGAGGAAGACAGGGCATACTTTTAAAATGTTTCTCATCGATCATTTCAATAAATATTTGCAATCATCTATTGTGCACCAGCCTGCCGTGTTAGGTGGGTACATGAGGCTTGACTGTGTCGTGTGAGCAGCTGGCTCCAGCTGGGAGGATGCCACCTGGCTCTTATAAACACTGCCTGTGGGGTGGCTGGTAAATAGTTGAGGGCAGTTGGGTTCATGAGGAACAGAAGTGAAGAGTGTCGCAGTGGGAGGTTTTCAGCTATGAAGCTGGATGTGACTGCAGTACTAGCGTAACAGCAGCCGGGCTGAGGGGCGCGGGGCTGGGGGACGCTCATTCCCCAGCCAGAATTCTTCCGCTGCTCATCTGGGTGTGCAGTGCAATGTGAGAAGTGGAGGCCTCTCTCCAGATGCTGCTTAAGTGCCCACATTTAATGCTTTGTGTCACAGGATGGGAACCAAAGACTCCTTTGATCTGTGCTGAGTAACCACACAGGTATTCATTGCTAGGGGTGTTCCAAGCGAATGACAAGAGGAGGGAAATTAATTGCCTGTTTCAGTTTCACGCCAGGTTTCCCCTAAATTCTAATTAGCAATAACTGAGCTTGGCTCACCTCAGCGTGAGTTGTAAGGGTGCTTTCTTGTTGGAGTTTCTCAGTGTAGCTAAGCAAGAATAAGGAGAGTGTTTGAAGATAGACTTATAAAGCAAGGAGTCTTGACTTACATGTAAGTTCAATAGAACAGAGAGGGTCTGTAGCTCCCTATAGTTGAGAACCCACAGTTGAAGTCCCACAGTATGATTAAATCTGCTACACAGGAAAGGCCCGGCCTGCTTGGCTTCTAGATGACAGGCACTCGCCTCGGTTATTCTAATTACTACCCTCTAGCCTCAATAATTCAGAGTAGGAGTTCTGATCTTTGACCTCTCGAAGGCTCTCACCTCAAGTTAGAAGCAGTCTGCAGTAGTCTTTTAGAATGTGCTTGGGATGCAGCTCCAGCTGGTCAGTGGGAGAACTCTGGTGGCTTCTGTCCTTGTCCAGTGCTCACCAGGCATGACCAGGAACAGCTGGGTAGACATGTTTGTCCCGAGTTGGCTTAGAGTCCATACAACTCTCATGGAATGAAACCCACATTTACACAGAGACTAGGGAAAATTTGGATGAAATTGAAGGAATCCTGGGAAGACACCGAAGAAAACTAGTTTCAGGTAGAGTGGCCCCAAATCGAAGTACTTACCTCTGTATTTTGAAATGGATGGTTATCTAGCTCTAAAGGATATCCCATACCATCCTGTAAAGTGGCCAGGCAGAGCTGTGGTCCGATTTAGGCAGCCCAGAAATCTGACGACCAAGAAAGAAGTTGAGCTGTCCTAGGCAGGACTCACTCCAGAAGAAGTTCTGGAAGGTGGTGCTTTCCCAGGGCAACCAGAATCTCCCAAGGACAAGGCAGGGCATTAGCATGGCTGGAGGCCACCTCATCCCAGAGGTGGAAAAGCGCTGCCAGGTTTCTGCAGGCAAGGAATCTTCCCTGGTATCTGTGAGACAAGGGCCCTCATGGGGGAGGCAAGAAGAGTGCTGGTCCTCAAGTGTTCCTTTGTGTCACTGATTGGGAAATGGTTGCAGATGGCTGTCCCGCGTGAGCCCATGAGCCTGTAGTACTGACTGTTGGTTTGCCATGGAATGTGGTTCCAAGTGACATCACCTGAGTGTACATAAGAGAACTGCCTCTCAGCCTCCTCGGCCTATAGCTGTTCCATGGAAATGTCCTTTCATTCCTTACCAGGCCAGTTCTGCAAACAGGCAGAAAAACACAGGAGGTGTATTCAGACAACACTAGTAAGTGGGATGGGTATTTGGAGATACTGGGCACTAGACTTCTGTGAGAATGCAGTCTGACAAACTTTCCCTTTATGATTTTTGCAGCTTCAGTCTCCACAGGTGTTTGTTCAAGGTGCTGTTTTTGAGACAGGTGCTTCATGATTTAGAATACTGAGCTCACTGATGCTCCATACATACTCACAGTCCACTTGCACAGACCCTCTTTTCTTAAGAGAGAAGAAGCATCCCTGGGGGCAGAGGAGCGTCTCCTTTGCTTCATGCAGGCCAGACATTGACTGGTGATTGGACGGAGAGAAACAGGTGGATCACGGCTTCTAAGTGGATCAAGTGTATGGGGCTGCTTAGTTCCTTTAATTCTTGTGTATCACTCTTATCGCCTTTCCTACTGTTGATATAATTTCTGGCCCTAGCAAAATAGTAGAGGCAGAAGCTATCACAAGAAAAGAAAACTACCATCCAATATCCTTTATAAAGAGAGATGCAAAAATCTTGAACTAAATATTAGCAAACTGAATCTAACAACATACATGAAGGATTATAATCATGATCGAGTGGGATTTATTCCAGGATTCCAAGGTTGGTTTAACATTCTGCAATTAATTTAACCTATATTAATAACATATCACAGAAAAAAATAGAAACATGATTATCTTATCAGATGGTAGAAAAAACACTTGACAAAAACCAACACACTTTCATGAGAACAACACAGAACAAACTGAGAATATAGGAGAACTTCCTTAACCTGCTAAAGGGTTTCTATGAAACTGATAAATATCACACTTAAAAGATTTTCTCCTAAGATCAGGAAAACAAAGATGTCTACTCTCACTACTACTATGCAGTGTTGTACTTGAAGGTATCCCAGGGCTATTTGACATTAAAAAAGTCAATGATTAATACAAAATAATGAAAAGCATCCAGATTAGAAGTCAAACTATCTCTATTTGCAGATGACATACAAAATATCAAAAGAAATTAGAGCTAGTAAGTGAACTTAAAAGGTTGAAGATTTACAGAAGTCTAGTTGTTTCTAAACACAATGAACAATCCAAAGATGAAATTACATCAATTCCATATACAATAGCATCAAAAAATTAAATAAATTTAACCAAAAAAGTTCAAGATTTTTACACTGAAAACTATAAAACATTACTGAAAGAATTAAGATTGGAACAATATTGTTAAGATGTCAGTACTCCCCAAATTGATCTAGAGATTGAACACAAGTTCTATCAGAATCCCAGCTGGCTTCTTTATTGAAATTGATAAGCTGATCCTAAAATTCCATAGAAGCTCAAGGAACCCAGAAGGGTCAAAAACAATCTTGAAAGGAGAACAAATTTGGAGAGCAAACATGTACAATTTCAAAGCCTACTACAAAGATACAGTAGTCAAGACAACGTGGTACAGGCAAAAGGACAGACATATAGGTCAAGAATAAAATTGAGTCTAGAAATAAACCCATACAGTTACGGTCAGTTGATTTGACAAGGATGCCAAGACAATTCAACGGGTTAAAGATAGTCTCTATTCAGCACATAGTACTGGATCAACTAGATACCATATATAAAAGAATGAATTTTGACCACTGACTCACACCATATATAAAAATTATCAAAATATATTTAAGGCCTAATGTTTTGAAATGAAACAATATCTATTAGTTTAATTGAGCATAGTTTTGACAGTGTCAAGGTTTGTGTAATGTCCTCGTAGTAACCCTTTGAAGGCATTGTTCTATAAAATGGAGGGGCAGAAAGTTTCTGGTCCAGCTTTTGGTTCCACATCTGGTGTAGGGTAGCATCCCCTGTCATCTCAGTTGAGGCTGTACCTCTTGTACCCCTGAACTTACACTCAGAGCTGATTTCAGCCGGAAGGCACATGGGCCCCCTTACCTGTCATTTACTACCAGTGTCCTTTCTAATTGGTCTAGGCACGGGCATGGCAGTAGTTACATGTTTTAAATAATCTGGAGCAACTCTGTTGGAAATTTCTGAACTGAGACTGTATCTGGAGGCCACAGAGCAAAGCTGGGAAGGGGAAACCTGGTTTCCAATGTCAGCTTGTCTAGTAATTGGCTGTGTGATCTTGAGAAAGGTAGTTATGGCCTCAGACTGTGTGTGTAAAGCACTTATCCCAGTAACCGGCATGCAGGATGCATTTAGTAAGTGGTGTAGCTGGTTTTATTTATTTTTTGAATATCCTCAGAGATAACAAAAAGTAAATCACTTGCAAGCAGGTAATACTTGCTGGGTAATGTAATTTTGGGTCCATGACAATAAGTCATTGTAAAGTAATAAGACTCAGACTTGTAAACCGGCTCTGGAGTCACTTCTAAAATCAGTGACAGGACTTCCCTGGTGGCGCAGTGGTTAAGAATCCACCTGCCAATGCAGGGGACATGGGTTTGAGCCCTAGTCTGGGAAGATCCCACATGCCACAGAGCAGCTAAGCTTGTGCACCACAAGTACTGAGCCTGCGATCTATAGCCCATGAGCCACAACTACTGAAGCCCGTGTGCTGTAGGGCCCGCATGCCGCAACTGCTGAGCCCATGTGCTGCAACTACTGAAGCCCATGCACCTAGAGCCCATGCTCTGCAACAAGAGAAGCCACTGCAATGAGAAGCCTGCGGACCACAATGAAGAGTAGCCCCCGCTCGCCACAATTAGAGAAAGTCCGTGCACAGCAACTAACACCCAATGCAGCCAAAAATAAAATAAACAAATAAATAAATGCAGAAGAAAAAATATTTAAGGTCCAAATGTAAGGGCTACAACTATTAAACTCTTAGAATAAACATAGGTGTAGGGCTTCCCTGGTGGCGCAGTGGTCGAGAGTCCAACTGCTGATGCAGGGGACACAGGTTCATGCCCCGGTGCGGGAAGATCCCACATGCCGCAGAGCGGCTGGGCCCGTGAGCCATGGCCACGGAGCCTACGCGTCCGGAGCCTGTGTTCCGCAACGGAGAGGCCACAACAGTGAGAGTCCCGTGTACCGCAAAAATAAAAATTAAAAAATAAAGAAACAATAAACATAGGTGTAAATATTCATGACCTCATGTTACTTAACCAGGTTCATTTTGCCCAAAGTGCATGAGAACCAAGGTTTGCAGCAAAGAGGGTTTATTCACAAGGCGGCCAAGCCAGGAAACTGGAGAACTAGTCTCAGAGCCACCTCCCTGAAGGCAAGAGGCTGGGGTATTTATGGGATAAAGAATAAAACATTGTAAATCAACTATACCTCAATAAAAAAGTTTTGTAAAAAAGAATAAAGCAGCAGGGCTGTCTGAAGCACACGGAGTGTGAGGAAAGATGATTGGAAGAATGTGTGGTAATGGTTGTTCTGAGCAGGCCTACCTAAGCTACAGGATTCTGCAGGTTCAAAAATGGAGGCATCTGCCTGAAACCATAAAACTAGAAAAGGACGTAGGCAGAACACCGTTTGACATAAATCACAGCAATATTTTTTTGGATCTGTCTCCTAAGGCAAAGAAATTAAAGCAAAAATACACAAAAGAAACCCAATTAAACTTAAAAGCTTTTGCACAGCAAAAGAAACCATCAACAAAATTAAAGGCCAACCTATTGAATGGTAGACAATATTTGCAAATGGTATGACTGGTAAGAGGTTAATATCTAAAATATCCCAACAGCTCATACAACTCAGTATCAAAAAAAAAAACCTGATTAAAAAATGGGCAGGAGACCTGAATAGACATTTTTCCAAAAAAGACATACAGATGGCCAACAGGCACAAGAAATATTCATCATTAATCAGAGAAATGCAAATCAAAACCACAATGACATATCACCTCACACCTGTCAGAATAGCTAACATCAGAAAGTCTACAAATAACAAATGTGGAGAGAAGTAAACACTTGTATACCATTGGCAGGATTATAATTGGTGCAGCCACTGTGGAAAACAGTATGGAGGTTCCTCAAAAAACTAAAAACAGAACTACCATATGACCCAGCAATTCCACTCCTGGGTATATGTCCCAAAAGCCAAAACACTACTTCGAGAAGATGCATGCAACCCCAATGTTCAAATCAGCAATAGCCAAGATATGGAAGCAACTTAAGATGAATGGATAAAGATGTGATGTATATACATACAATGGAATATTACTCAGCCATAAAAAGGAATGGAAATTCTGCCATTTCCAACAAGATGAGCCTACAGAGTGTTATGCCTAGTGAAGTAAGTCAGAGAAAGACAAATACTCTATGTTATCACTTATATGTGGAATCTGAAAAACAAAGCCCAAGCAAACTCCCTCCTGGTAGAGGGAGATAGGATTCCTATCTCTCAACCGTCAAAGAAGGGGCAAGGGGCGGTGGGAGGAGTCAGGTGGTGGCAATGAAAGTGCATCAGTGCCATTATCTCCTTTCATTAAAATCAAGGAGAACAAGTTTCTTCACCTTCCCATTCTGTTGGGCCATAACTTTCCATCTTCTTTGCACAGGTTTCTTCTGATAAAAGACTGTACGTAAGGTATTTCCTCCCATTTTTCTTCCCGTTTACAAAATAAATCTAGGTGCAAAGTTGTACTGTAATCGAAAGACCCATTTTCAGTCCATTTTTCTCTGAGTCTAAAGGATGTTTTGGCTATGCAGGGTTACAAAAAAATACCACCTTTTTCTTTTCCATGGATTCAAACTTAAAGTCGCCCAATTTTGGATAATGTATTGCCTAGAAGGCTGCAAGGGGAAATTGAATTAGCATTTCTCATTTTGAAAGGGCTTTATTTCTAGATGGTTGCAGCAGTAAAATCTTTCTAAGGGTCACCAAGAAGCTCAATCCCCAACAGTCAATTCTTAACACTTCAGACAATCAGACATAGGCAAAGAAAGAAAGACAGAAAATCAGAGCCCCGGGCCTTTAACCTGGATATGAATGGAGTGCCTCAGCAGCTGTAAACTTTTATACTGTCTGTCAAAATCCAGCAAGGCGGGCCTCCAACCCACCATCTGGACAGGACTGCCAGACAATTCAGGCGTTTCCAACAAGATGAGCCTACAGAGTATTATGCTTAGTGAAATAAGTCAGAGAAAGACAAATACTCTATGTTATCAGGTGTGTTCAGGTGTGTTTCTTTAACAAGGTTACTCACCCAAAAGACGTCTTCCAAACCCAAAACCCGAAAACCGTTTCTTTGCTGCAAAACAAAACTTAACTCTGAAGGTAGGTGGCACCTCGCTGGGGAAATCAGGGGGACGGTTCGGAACAAAAGGACCAAGTAGCTGCTTGGATGCGTCCCAGAACTCTCAATACCCGCAAGGGGCCAAGAAACCACAGGCGAAATGTCTGTCTGGACTTACCTTCTGACTGGCTCACCAAATTTGTTACTGAACCAGGTTCTACTTTGTTCTATCCAACACACAGCAAGGCAAAACTCTGAGACGCCAAAGTTTGCAGCAAAGGGAGATTTATTCGCAAGGCAGCCGAGTAAGAAAACTGAAGAACAAACCTCAAAATCACCCTCCCTAAAGGCACGAAGCTGGGGTATTTATGGGATAAAGGCAGTCTGAGGCGTGGTCTGAGGCACGGGGGCATGCACAGCGTGTAGAAGGGTGATTGGAAAAAGATGCGGTAACCGTAGTTCTGCGCAGGCGTAATTAGGCTACAGGCCTCTGCACGGTTCAAACGTGGAGGTATTTAACAGGATCTGAGGCTCATCTAAAGGTCACTGAGCACAGATGGTCCTGTTCATTCTTTTTTGTGTTTTGTTTTGCGGTACGCGGGCCTCTCACTGTTGTGGCCTCTCCCGTTGCGGAGCACAGGCTCCGGATGCGCAGGCTCAGCTGCCATGGCTTACGGGCCTAGCCGCTCCGTGGCTTGTGGGATCTTCTCGGACCGGGGCACAAATCCGTGTCCCCTGCATCGGCAGGCGGACTCTCAACCACTGCGCCACCAGGGAAGCCCGGTCCTGTTCATTCTTAACCAGCTCAGCTCCAACTAGACACGTCTGATTCCAAGTCCCTGGAAAATAACTGGGGCAAACATCTTATTGTTTAGGCTACGTGCTGCTCGGAGGACATGCAAGCCTTTTGTAGCGAACCTTGATTACTGAAGGCAGGTGAAATGGATTTGACTGGTTACCCATGGTTTCACTTGGATTAGGCAATGGTTTTTTACCATTTGACACAAGTACAAGCAACATAAGAAAAACAGATAAATTTGAGTTCATCAGAATTAAAAACTTTTTTTCTATCAAGAAATGAAGGGGGGCTTCCCTGGTGGTGCAGTGGTTGAGAATCTGCCTGCTAATGCAGGGGACACGGGTTCGAGCCCTGGTCCGGGAGGATCCCACATGCTGTGGAGCAACTGGGCCCGTGAGCCACAAGTACTGAGCCTTCGCGTCTGGAGCCTGTGCTCCGCAACAAGAGAGGCCGTGATAGTGAGAGGCCCGCGCACCACGATGAAGAGTGGCCCCCACTTGCCACAACTAGAGAAAGCCCTCGCACAGAAACAAAGACCCAACACAGCAAAAATAAATAAATTAATAAACTCCTACCCCCAACATCTTCTTTAAAAAAAAAAAAAAAGAAAAGAAATGAAGGGACACACTGCAGAATGGCACAAAAAATTTTCAAGTTATACATCTGATAAGAGTTTGATATCCAGAATATATAAAGAATGCATACAATTCAACAATAAAAAGACAAATAATCCAGTTTAGAAACGAGCAAAGCATCCAAAGAGACATTTTTCCAAAGAAGATATACAAATAGTCAATAAGTACATGAAAAGGTATTCAACATTAGTCATTAGGAAATGCAAATCAAAACTCAATTAGATACCACTTCAGAATTGTAATTTAAAAAATGGAAAATAATGAGTGTTAAATAATGAGGATGTGGAGAAATTGGAACCTTCATACATTGGCTGATGGGAATGTAAAATATGAACAGTTTAGCTGTTCCTCAAAGAGTTAAACATAGAGCTATCATAGGACTCAGCAATTTCACCCTCAGCTATCCAAGAATTCAAAACATGTTTATACAAAAACTTGTAGATGAATGCAAGGTCGAGAACAGTGACATCCAAGATCTTAATGGCTATTAGGAAAAGGAAAATTCAGCAGAGAGTTTAGACATGTGCTTTGGATGAAGAAAACTTCCAGTGCTGTTTCAAGAGTTCTCCAATGAATCCTGGATGTACACACCAGACCAGTGGCTTTCAAATGTTTTTGACTTGTACCCAGAGAAAGACATAGAGTAAATGTAGTAGATACCACCACAGATTATTCTGTAGCAGTTAAAAGGAATGAACCGGAGTATAGATAGTGTCTTTTTAATTTGTTTAATTTTATATAAATTATAAAAAACAAGCACCCAAAGTAAGGTAGATTTTGGAAGAACATACATATAATAAAAAAGATAATACATTAAACACGTTATAATGTTTGCCTATGGAGGAGAAGGAGGGGAATGGAAATGGAGGATGCAGAAAAAAGGAAAATAAAATCTTTCTTTTGTTTTAAAGAAGATATGCAATAAACCAGTTAGTGTAATTGAGATTTTTTTTAAATGCATTTTACCTTGCAACCCAGTACATGTATGTATATGTTTAGCTGCAAAAATGTTTTGCAAATCATTATTTACCTTCACTATGTTCAATAATCTTTAGTTTTATTCCATTTGATATTTTAAAGTGCTGGTCACGACCCACTAAATTGCTTTCACATCTTCCTAATGTGACAGGACCTATAGTTGGAGCACTGTACCACCCCTCAGTGAAAAGTGCACGTGCTCAGTAGCAGATCATCCAGCAGCTCTAAATTTGTTTGACAAAGACTCCAAAACCAATTAAGCACCGAAGTTTTTGTAAGGAGTGAAAACAGGTTGCTTTTCTTCCATCTTATACAGATACATTTCGGATTTATTTCTGCTTCTGACTGAAGTTTAGAACTACAATGTGGTGGGTAAAAAATGGTCCCCCAAAGATGTCCACATGTTAATCTCTGGAGGATTTGCATTTGTTACGTTACATGGCAAAGGGGAATTAAGTTTTCAGATAGCATTAAGGTTGTTAATAGCTGACCTTAAAATGGGGAGATTATCCTGGAGTATCTAGTTGAGCCCAATGGAGTCACAAGGGTCCTTAAGTGTGGAGAGGGAGAGAGAAGAGGAGATCAGAATACTTGGTTGTGAACAGGATCCCACTGGCTTTTGCTGGCTTTGAAGATGGAGGAAGGGGGCCACCAGCCAAGGAATGTGGGTAACCTCTAGAAGCTAGAAAAAGCAGGAAGTGGATCTTAACCAGAGCCTCCAGAAAGGAATGCAGCCTGGCCAACACTTTGATTTTAGCCTGGTGTGACCCATGTCAGACTTCTGACCTATGGAACTATAAGACAATAATTTTATATGTTTAAGCCATTCAAGTTTGTGGTAATTTGCTACAGTAGCAGATGCAAAATAATCTGTGCGTACACTTAGAAAAAGTTAATCTAACCACTTGCTAAGAACCTGGTAACTACAAATCCCATAATGCTTACCTCTGAGGAAGGAGCTCTAAGCTTCAGACAAGTGAGTACAAATGCAAGTAGAGCTCTTAGCAACAAGGAAATAAACAGTGTCAGAAGCAGCCAGCTAGAGTAGAATCGCCAACATCTTCCAGACTGCGTCTCTTGGTACAAACTTCTGCCTATTTTTTTAAACTACTTTACTTAAAAAAAACAAAAACAGGGCTTCCCTGGTGGCGCAGTGGTTGAGGGTCCGCCTGCCGATGCGGGGGACGCGGGTTCGTGCCCCGGTCCGGGAGGATCCCGCGTGCCGCGGAGCGGCTGGGCCCGTGGGCCATGGCCGCTGAGCCTGCGCGTCCGGAGCCTGTTGCTCCGCGACGGGAGAGGCCGCAGCGGTGAGAGGCCCGCGTACCACAAAAAAATACACACACACAAAAAAAAAACAAAAACAAAAACAGAGAGTTAATTGAAAGATATGTAGAAATCATCACTCATGATAATTTTCCCAATATGGGAATTCATTGGGTGGTAAAAATTGAAGAAACAATGCCTCTCAGAGAGTCCCTGAGTAAAGATAATACCTAAATCAGCAGTTAACATCTCTTAGGTCACTGATTCATTTGAAACTCTTTTTAGAAAAATGTACATACATACCTACACAGCCACAATTTTGCATTTGTTTGTATTGGTTTTACAGCCTCCTTCATGTTTATAAACTCAAGTTACAAGCAGCTGATTTAAGTGGATATTTTCATGATATCATATTTGATTTCAATGAGGAAAAAATTTCTTGGAAAACAAGTGATAGAGCACAAATTAGCACACTAGAAATAACATTATCTTTATTCTAGTTAACTGTAAGGGACTGGATTTTCTTCAAAGGGCTTATCTTTTTCTTTTTTTTATTTTTTGTCATCAACAGAATCTAAACCCAATATTTCATTGGGAAAGGATGTGGGCTCTTAAATCCTACAACTGTGAGTGCTGCGGGAGTGATTTTGTCAACTGCACGGCTCTGAAGTATCACTTTCAACAGAAGCATCTTGGAAAAGTTCACTGTGAAAAATGTGGCCAAGAAGTCCTGAGGGAGAAGCTCCAAGATCACAATAAGGTACAGCGAGTGAAAGTGGGGGGAAAGCGGGGCACCTCCCTCTTTTCCTAAAATACACATGCTTTTTGTTTGTTGGTTTTGATTTTTAATTGTCTTATGGAGATATATTAACAGAACACTAAAAGTTAAAATTCATGGCCATAGGCCACAGGTGGGATGCAGTGGTTAAAGATGTGTGTCTCAGTCTTCTTGGCTCCAAAGGGCCCATGTTGCTGGGCTGCTGTGAAGGACACTCAGCAGAATTCCCTAGACACAAGCTTTATACCCAGGGCAGCCACTATTGTTGTAATTATTATTCCAAAGTGCTTATGTAAGGATAGAATTCTCACAACCCTAGAATTTTTTACTTTCAATGTGACCTTAGAGGTAGACTAATATACTTCCCTCCTTCCTCCTCCCCCATTTTACAAATGAGGGATCAAAGACTCAGTTAGGTTGAATGATTTGCCCAAGGCCTGCAAAAGTAAATGTCAGAAAAAGAACTGGGATCTTATTCTTCTGATTTTATAAAACAAAACCTAGTGCTTTTTAAAAAATACTTTTTTCAGCACTGTGGTTCTCATGGTTCATTGCTTTATTAATCTACAGCAGTTTTCCATCTGTGTCAGAAAAATCAATGGACTTTGCCATGTTTTGAGAACCATAGAATGAGAATTCTCTGTGCTCATGAATGGGAGCACTTAGTGAGAAGCCAAATGAAAACCAGCAGATCTCTCAAATAGGTCTTATAATTCCTGTGTTAAGTATTTACTTTTTCTCAGTCTATACATGACAGGTCAACCATGGAGACACACAAGCTACACTGGGAAAATCTAGAAGAAAGGAATATAAAGCATATGGCTACAAAAATATCAAAGACATGTAGGATGTGTTCTAGGCACTTTGGAACAGTCCTTAGTCGGGAGAACCATGAAATACAAGAGCATCACTTCACAGCCAGTAAAAGAGGTAATGGCGATGCCCAGTGCTTTCCCCCTGTGGATGTTCATGCAACATAGAAACCATATTGTGGATTCCCTCCATCAGGGCATTGCAGATTGTTTCCAAGAATAGCAAATAGAGAAGGGAGAGGATGGAACTAGGTTGTGGCTTGACACTACATACTCTTGGGGTGGCAGGGGCGGAGGATGATTCTGCAGAGGCACATTCGAGGAGGAAGCTGGGAAACCGAGGCATTGTGCAAAGAGACAACACAGAAGCACAATTCTAGGGGTTTCCAGTCAGAAATGGGACAGAGTGTCAGGATCCAAGTGGGAGTCAGATTATGGTCTGACCATCAAAAATAACCACAAAACTAAGATATTAAACCTTTTGCTCTCATACTCACGGTTCTGTCCTCTAAACTAACTGGTGGTTGCTGCTCTATGAAAGTCTTTTAATACATTTAAGTTTTTTTCCAGGAAACAATAATTGACTCTGATTACAAAGTAGTCACTGAAAAGTGATCAATTTTTGATGAAATGTCCCTAAAAAGAATGGTAACTATGTTTCAAGCAAAAGAATCAAACTGTCAGAAAAAAAAACACTAACCCTTAATCTGTTGATTTGACATAATGGATGAAATTTAAACAAGGGGCTGTGTATCCCCTGAGTGTTGATATAATATTTCTTGTTACTGTTTAGTAATATGTTCTGATTTATATTATGATTTCTTCTGTGATCCATGACTTATTTGAAGTATGTGTTTTTTTAAATTTCTAAAAGTATGGGATATTTTTAGTTATTTTGTTACTAATTTCTCATTTAATTGCATGTTGGTCAGAGAATGTAATGTGTGATATCAGTTCTCTGACATGTGTCGAGTTTTATCTTGAGCGAAGCATGTATTCAATTTCTGTGAATGTTCCATATGTGCTTGGGAAGGAAGGATCAGCTGAAAGTTCATTCCCAGAAAGAATTAGTGAATTCTTCTTCAAGGCATTTGCCAGAGACCACTCTAAAATTAATTCTCAGTGATAATATGAGTTTGTTATGCAAACCTGAATGAGGGCCACTTTATTACTGCAAATTCTCAGGGATTTTGTGGGTATGTGTGTGATCTATCCAGTGCAAACATTTTGGAAGTTTCTGGGCTGTTGGATCAGGATATACCACCCCAAAATGTACCAGTTTGGCATATTGATTATTTTGAGCTGAAGGCAATTTAGAAACAAGAGATGCAAGAAGAGCTCTCTGCTCTCCCCCTTTCTGCCTAAAAGCAGAGCATAAATTCCACCCACCCCCTGTACCAGAATGAGAGCGGCCCTTATCACTGGTGACATAGAGCAAGCACAGGACTGTGTATAGACAAACCTTACTAAAAAACCTTTCACACTCCGTTAGTTCCCCCTATGTGTCTCCTAGTCACTTTCCCACAATTTATTGGCCTAGAAGCCCCAAATTCCCTTTCCTTTGTCTAGTCTCTCCTCCACAATGTATAGTCCTTTGTTACAATGGTATATAAGTACCTGAGTCTGAATCTTTGTAGTTTTCATTTCTTTTTTGTAAAGGACTCTGTGCATGTTTTTTAAAAAAAAATCAATAAAATTTGTATGCCTTTTCTCCTGTTAATCTGTCTATTGTCAGTTTAGTTCACATGCCCCATTCAGAGAACCTAACAGTTCATTATTTTGTTCCTTCCTGTAAAGCATGTGGTTAGTCTTGTCAGCTCTTCTGGTTTAAAACACACACACACACACACACACACACACACACACACCCCAAATACACATGCACACACACCTCTAACGTCCTCATTTTAAAAAATGTACTATCTAGAACCAAGATGGCAGAGTAGGACGTGCTCTCCTTCCCTCTTGCGAGAACACCAGAATCACAACAGCTGCTGAATAATCATCGACAGGAAGACACTAGAACTCACCAAAAAAGATACCCCACATCCAAAGACAAAGGAGAAGCCACAATGAGATGGTAGGAGGGGCACAATCACAATAAAATCAAATCCCATAACTGCTGGGTGGGTGACTCACAAAATGGAGAATACTTATACTACAGAAGTCCACCCACTGAAGTGAAGGTTCTGAGAGCCTCATGTCAGGCTTCCCAACCTGGGGGTCTGACAATGGGTGGAGGAATTCCTAGAGAATCAGACTTTGAAGGTTAGCGGGATTTGATTGCAGGACTCTGACAGGACTGGGGTAAACAGAGACTCCACTCTTGGAGGGCACACACAAAGTAGTGTGTGCATTGGGACCCAGGGGAAGGAGCAGTGACCCCAGGGAAGACTGAACCAGACCTACCTGCTACTGTTGGAGGGTCTCCTGCAGAGGTGGGGGGGGGCTGTGTCTCACCGTGAGGACAAAGACACTGGCAACAGAAGTTCTGGGAAGTACTCCTTGGCGTGAGCCCTCCCAGAGTCCGCCATTAGCCCCACCAAAGAGCCCAGGGTAGGCTCCAGTGTTGGGTTGCCTCAGGCCAAACAACCAACATGGAGGGAGCCCAGCCCCACCCATCAGCAGTCAAGTGGATTAAGGTTTTACTGAGCTCTGCCCACCAGAGCAACAGCCAGCTCTACCCACCACCAGTCTCTCCCATCAGGAAACTTCCACAAGCCTCTTAGATAGCCTCATCCACCAGAGGGCAGACAGCAGAAGCAAGAAGAACTACAGTCCTGCAACCTGTGGAACAAAAAACACATTCACAGAAAGATAGACAAGACGAAAAGGCAGAGGGCTATGTACCAGATGAAGGAACAAGATAAAACCCCAGAAAAACAACTAAATGAAGTAGAGATAGGCAACCTTCCAGAAAAAGAATTCATAATAATGATAGTGAAGATGATCGAGGACCTCGGAAAAAGAATGGAGGCAAAGATCAAGAAGATGCAAGAAATGTTTAACAAAGACCTAGAAGAATTAAAGAACAAACAAACAGCAATGAACAATACAATAACTGAAGTGAAAACTGCACTAGAAGCAATCAGTAGCAGAATAACTGAGGCAGAAGAACGGATAAGTGGCCTCAAAGACAGAATGGTGGAATTCACTGCTGCGGAACAGAATAAAGAAAAAAGAATGAAAACAGCCTAAGCGACCTCTGGGACAACATTAAATGCAATAACGTTCGCATTATAACGGTCCCAGAAGGAGAAGAGAGAAAGAAAGGACCCAAGAAAATATTTGAAGAGATTACAATGGAAAACTTCCCTAACATGGGAAACGAAACAGGCACCCAAGTCCAGGAAGTGCAGAGAGTCCCATACAGGAGAAACCCAAGGAGAAACACGCTGAGACACATAATAGTCAAATTGGCAAAAATTAAAGACAAAGAAAAATTATTGAAAGCAGCAAGGGAAAAATGACAAATAACATACAAGGGAACTCCCATAAGGTTAACAGCTGATTTCTCAGCAGAAACTCTACAAGCCAGAAGGGAGTGGCATGATATACTTAAAGTGATGAAAGGGAACAACCAAGATTACTCTATCCTGGAAGAATCCCATTCAGATTCAATGGAGAAATCAAAAGCTTTACAAACAAGCAAAAGCTAAGAGAATTCAGCACCACCAAAACAGCTCTACAACAAATGCTAAAGGAAATTCTCTAAGTAGGAAACACAAGAGAAGAAAAGGACCTGCAAAAACAAACCCAAAACAATTAAGAAAATGATAGGAGTATACATATTGATAATCACCTTAAACATGAATGCATTAAATGCTCCAACCAAAAGAAACAAGCTTGCTGAATGGATACAAAAACAAGACCCATATATACACTGTCTACAAGAGACCCACTTCAGACCTAGGGACACATACAGGCTGAAAGTGAGGGGTTGGAAAAAGATATTCCATGCAAATGGAAATCAAAAGAAACCTGGAGTAGCAATATTCATATCAAATAAAATAGACTTTAAAACAAAGAATGTTACAACAGACAAGGAAGGACACTACATAATGATCAAGGGATCAATCCAAGAAGAAGATATAACAATTATAAATATATATGCACTCAACATAGGAGCACCTCAATACATAACGCAACCGCTAACAGCTCTAAAAGAGGAAATTGACAGTAACACAATAATAGTGGGGGACTTTAACACCTCACTTACACCAATGGACAGATCATCCAAAATGAAAATAAATAAGGAAACAGAAGCTTTAAATGACACAATAGACCAGATAGATTTAATTGATATTTATAGGACATTCCATCCAATAAAAGCAGATTACAATTTCTTGTCAAGTGTTCACGGAACATTCTCCAGGATAGATCACATCTTGGGTCACAAATCAAGCCTCAGTAAATTTAAGAAAATTGAAATCATATCAACCATCTTTTCTGACCACAGCACTATGAGATTAGGAATGAAAAACAGGGGAAAAAAATGTAAAAAACACAAACACATGGAGGCTAAACAATACGTTACTAAATAACCAAGAGATCACTGAAGAAATCAAAGAGGAAATCAAAAAATACCTAGAGACAAATAACAATGAAAACATGACGATCCAACACCTATGGGATGCAGCAAAAGCAGTTCTAAGAGGAAAGTTTATAGCTATACATGCCTACCTCAAGAAACAAGAAACATCTCAAATAAACAATCTAACCATACACCTAATGGAACTAGAGAAAGAAGAACAAAGAAAAACCAAAGTTAGCAGAAGGAAAGAAATCATAAAATCAGAGCAGAAATAAATGAAATAGAAACAAAGATCAATAAAACTAAAAGCTGGTTATTTGAGAAGATAAACGAAATTAATAAACCATTAGCCAGACTCATCAAGAGAAAGAGGGAGAGGACTCAAATCAATAAAATTAAAAATGAAAAAGGAGAAGTTACAACAGACACCACAGAAATACAAAGCATTCTAAGAGACTACTACAAGCAACTCTATGCCAATAAAATGGACAACCTGGAAGAAATGGACAAATTCTTAGAAAGGTATAACCTTCCAAGACTGAACCAGAAAGAAATAGAAAATATGAACAGACCAATCACAAGTAATGAAATTGAAACTGTGATTAAAAATCTTCCAACAAACAAAAGTCCAGGACCAGATGGCTTCACAGGTGAATTCTATCAAACATTTAGAGAAGAGCTAACAGCCATCCTTCTCAAACTCTTCCAAAAATTGCAGAGGAAGGAACACTCCCAAATTCATTCTATGAGGCCACCATCACCCTGATACCAAAACCAGAGAAAGATACTACAAAAAAAGAAAATTACAGACCAATATCACTGATGAATATAAATGCAAAAATCCTCAACAAATTACTAGCAAATAGAATCCAACAACACATTAAAAGGATCATACACCATGATCAAGTGGGATTTATCCCAGGGATGCAAGGATTCTTCAATATATGCAAATCAAACAATGTGATACACCACATTAACAAATTGAAGAAGAAAAACCATATGACCATCTCAATAGCCGCAGAAAAAGCTTTTGACAAAATTAAACACCCATTTATGATAAAAACTCTCCAGAAAGTGGTCATAGAGGGAACCTACCTCAACATAATAAAGGCCATGTATGACAAACTCACAACAAACCTCATTTTCAATGGTGAAAAACTGAAAGCATTTCCTCCAAGATCAGGAACAAGACAAGGATGTCCACTCTCACCACTATTATTCAACATAGTTTTGGAAGTCCTAGCCATGGCAATCAGACAAGAAAAAGAAATAAAAGGAATACAAATTGGAAAAGAAGAAGTAAAACCGTCACTGTTTGCAGATGACATGATACTATACATAGAGAATCCCAAAGATGCCACCAGAAAACTGCTAGAGCTAATCAATGAATTTGGTAAAGTTGCAGGATACAAAATTAATGCACAGAAATCTCTTGTGTTCCTATACACTAATGATGAAAAATCTGAAAGAGAAATTAAGGAAACACTCCCATTTACCATTGCAACAAAAAGAATAAAATACCTAGGAATACATCTACCTAGGGAGACAAAGACCTGTATGCAGAAAACTATAAGACACTGACAAAAGAAATAAAGATGATACCAACAGATGGAGAGATATACCATGTTCTTGGATTGGAAGAATCAATATTGTGAAAATGACTATACTACCCAAAGCAATCTACAGATTCAATGCAATCCCTATCAAAATACCAATGGCATTTTTTACAGAACTAGAACAAAAAATCTTGAAATTTGTATGGCGACACAATAGACCCCAAATAGCCAAAGCAGTCTTGAGAGAAAAAAGCGGAGTTGGAGGAATTAGACTCCCTGACTTCAGACTATACTACAAAGCTACAGTAATGAAGACAATATGGTACTGGCACAAAAACAGAAATATAGATCAATGGAACAAGATAGAAAGCCCAGAGATAAACCCATGCACCTATGGTCAACTAATCTATAACAAAGGAGGCAAGGATATACAATGGAGAAAAGAAAGTCTCTTCAGTAAGTGGTGCTGGGAAAACTGGACAACTACATGTAAAGGAAGGAAATTAGAACACTCCCTAACACCATACACAAAAATAAACTCAAACTGGATTAGAGACCTAAATGTAAGACCCGACACTATAAAACTCTTAGAGGGAAACATAGGAAGAACACTCTTTGACATAAATCACAGCAAGATCTTTTTTGATCCACCTCCTAGAGTAATGGAAATAACAACAAAAATAAACAAATGGGACCTAATGAAACTTCAAAGCTTTTGCACAACAAAGGAAACCATAAACAAGATGAAAAGACAACTCTCAGAATGGGCGAAAATATTTGCAAACGAATCAACGGACAAAGGATTAATCTCCAAAATATATAAACAGCTCATGTAGCTCAATATTAAAAAAACAAACAACCCAATCTAAACATGGGCAGAAGACCTAAATAGACATTTCTCCAAAGAAGACATACAGATGGCCAAGAAGCACATGAAAAGCTACTCAACATCACTAATTATTAGAGAAATGCAAATCAAAACTACAATGAGGTATCATGTCACACCAATTAGAATGGGCATCATCAGAAAATCTACAAACAATAAATGCTGGAGAGGGCGTGGAGGAAAGGGAACCCTCTTGCACTGTTGTTGGGAATGTAAATTGATACAGCCACTATGAAGAACAGTATTGAGGTTCCTTAAAAAACTAAGAATAGAATTACCATATGATCCAGCAATCCCACTACTGGGCATATACCCAGAGAAAACCATAATTCACAAAGACACATGCACCCCAATATTCATTCAGCGCTATTTACAATAGCCAGGTCATGGAAGCAACCTAAATGCCCATCAACAGACAGATGGATAAAGAAGATGTGGTACATATATACAATGGAATATTACTCAGCCATAAAAAGGGATGAAATTGGGTCATTTGTTGAGACGTGGATGGATCTAGAGACTGTCATACAGAGTGAAGTAAGTTAGAAAGAGAAAAACAAATATCGTATATTAACGCATATATGTGGAACCTAGAAAATGGTACAAATGAACCAGTTTGCAGGGTAGAAATAGAGACACAGATGTAGGCAACAAACGTATGGACACCAAGGGGGGAAAGCGGGGGTGGGGGTGGGGGTGTGCTGAATTGGGCGATTGGGATTGACATGTATACACTGATGTGTATAAAATTGATGACTAATAAGAACCTGCTGTATAAAAAAATAAATAATATAAAATTCAAAAAAAATGTACTATCTGCTGATTTCTAGATGTTGGCTCAGTTTCTTCTTTTTAAAACACTTTTCAGGTCCAAATGAAACATTCAGCAGGTAGAATATGGCCTATGGGCTGACAGTTTAAGACCTTTTAGAATAGATGGCTTAACTTGGAGTTCTTTACTCTGGGATCATTTTATTGAAATTTGATAACATGTGTTTCATTTAGAAACTTAAAATGATTTATAAATTGGGGCAAAGACTTCTTTCTGACTTAAGAATGAATATCTCAGTTTATCTCAGAGAAATTCAGCCATTTCTCTGTTGAGACTTAGTGTTAACCTGCCAGCTAAGTCCAGAGGGAGTAAAGTCTGTTGGTTCACCTAATGCTCTACCAGCAGAGAAGGTAGATCTCCCTGTTATCACAAAAGGCAATCCTGATAATTTTTTTTTAAGTCCTGATAATTAACTAGACATAATTTGCATACAAAATTAGATCCTGTGTTAGACACACATACAACCATTTCTGTGCAGTGAATATCGAATGTTGATCATTTCTCTATGAAGCCCAAATGTCCACAGGATTTTCACCTCATAATATGTTGGAGTGTAAAGGTTCCCAAGAGCTACAGAGATTTGCAGACAAAAAAATCCGCCCTGCCTCGGGTTCTCAGAGTGCTGTTTGTGTGGCTGAAATCAGTGCCCTGCTCCAGCTGATCCAGGGTTGCTTTCCAGTACCGGCCTCCCGAGTCATCCAGGTAATCTGAGCCCCCAGCCCTCTGGCTGGGCCATGCAGCCCTAAGGAAGCCATTCCTTTCTCTTGGAGGTGATGTACATCAACTGGGCAGGGCCACATGTTCAAAGGCCAGCTTCACCTTCTTTGTGGGGTGATAGGCCTTCTAGGAGCCCTTTGAAATGCCAGGGCAGGCTTCAGGCTAGCTGAGCAGGCACTCAACCATGTGACAGCTGGAACCCATTAAAGTTGGCAGTTTTTGCCCAAGGGGCAAAAGTGCCTTTAGATTGGCAAGGCCAAGGACTTGGCTCACACTTGACCGATATTTGTAAATGCTTAAGGGAATTTCAGGCAAAGGAGGTGAGCCTATCCCCCAGAGCACTGTTTCATGGCTGGGCAACATGGCTGTGGAAGTAATTAGGTGCCTTGCTGATGGGCTACCTGCCACCTTAAAGGCAATTCACTGTGTCTGGGAATAGTTGTCCACAGAGCACAGGGTCATTCTGTGAAAATTTCCTTGAGGGAAAATGGCCTGAACACAAGGAAGTGATCCAAACAACAATGATGGTGTGACTTCCCTTCTATCACTATTACTTATAAGTTAATATCACCACTACATACTATTTAATCAGTGTTTAGAAAACAAAATACAGGACATAGTTCTGAGGGCATTTTTTCTTATAATTTTTCCATTCCTTCTTCTTAAAATGCACACATTATTGTTATAAAAGTATCTGTAAGCCATGTTTATTAAAATAAAAATATTAACTTTTAATGTAGCTTAATAGCAAATATGTTTTATGAGTATGATTAAATTCTAGCTAATGTAGCTATGGAAAAAGCCTGAATATGAAACATATTTTATTCTACAGAAATAAGGCATGAGCACAGAGCTAGAAATTGGGAGCCAGAGTTCTATTCCAGTCCTGCTAGGTGATGGCTGAAAACAAGGGCCAATGATCAATTAAGCTGTGGAACTGCTGTGCCCTATATTCCATTCTTGGAGATTGACTGTACATGTTAGCATATTACAAACTCTCAGGTTCAGGAAGCACTAAAAGCTACATTTCCCACATTCCCTTGCCACTATGACAAAATAGGTTTTGTCAATTAGTTGCACTACTGCAAGACTGAGTCCAGAACTGAGTTAAGCTGGGGGAGAGGCAGTAGGGTACGAGGCACCTATTTTAGCTAGTCCAGATGTAGAAAGTACAGGTCGACTTTGAAGCCGAGAGTTCTGGCGATGACTTCCAGTCCCTGGATTTACAGTAGGGCAGGGGGTCTCTGGGATGCACAATTGCAGAGGCAGCTTCTTCATTCCTAGATGTCAGCTAAGGCAATATGGTCCTGGAGCCAGCAGTTGCCATAACAGCTTTCAGAACAGGCTCCCTGATTGTAGCTGAGTCTACACTTGGCAGTTATTAAAACTCAGCAATGTTGGGCTTCCCTGGTGGCGCAGTGGTTGAGAATCTGCCTGCCGATGCAGGGGACACGGGTTCGAGCCCTGGTCTGGGGAGGTCCCACATGCCACGGAGCAACTAGACCCGTGAGCCACAACTACTGAGCCTGCGCGTCTGGAGCTTGTGCTCCGCAACAAGAGAGGCCGCGACAGTGAGAGGCCCGCGCACTGCAATGAAGAGTGGCCCCTGCTCGCCGCAACTAGAGAAAGCCCTCGCACAGAAACGAAGACCCAACACAGCCAAAAATAAATAAATTAATTAATTAAATTAAAAAAAAAAACAAAACTCAGCAATGTTATTCTGAAAGTCATTCCTGAAAGTTCAGTCTAGAGCCTGTTCTTCTAGCTATTCCAATGATTCCCTAAATTAAATCCGTTTCTGCTTGAAGTAACTGAAATGGTTTTTCTTACCTGAAACTAAACCCTTTTGGTACCCTGTGGCTCACCCTTTTGGAAATGTTGCTCTGAAGTGTAAGGCCATGAGGTAGGAGACATATTCATGTCCTTTCCCCTTGACCTACCTAGATGTTCTTGTTGGTAGGTGGTATTTGTTCCCTTATTTTCTTTAGTAGTAAATACTTTCCATAATCCATGAACTCTCCCCTCTGGCCAAGCTGCCATGTCTCTGTGAAGAGTTCAGCCTCCTCCCAGGGCAGGCTAGGTCAGTGCCAAGAATAAAAATGGCACATTATTGCTTACTTCAGTGAGCCACACAGTGCCTGACTGAACGGGCTGTTGGAAATCCTTGAGATTAACATTCAATAGATGGCAAAGGGCTCAGAGCTTCGGAATGTTATCTAACTTCATAAGAAATTGTCATGTCTCATTATGTGTCACAACCTACCTTTGACAGATTTCTTTTACCCTGTGGACATAATGTTTCCCAAATCATAGATAACAGTTGCTTTTACTGCTAAAGAGCCTCCTTTGGGAAATTGCAACAAAAATTTTCCTTCAGTGCTAAAGAAGGCAAAGATATGCTGTTAACTGCTTAAAGTTTTAACTTTTATAAAATTATATTTAGCAAGAGATTTGAAATAAATTCTCATTAATTATAATCACAGAATACTTTCTTAAAATCATTTATAATCTATTTAGAAACATAGCAAACGAACACCCTCCAGAAACACCAGTCACTTAATGTTCTAACTCACAGGTACAGTTTGTTTCAGGGCACCTCTGCCCCAGGTTGCCCAACCAGGTGTTCACTGAGGGCTGCCATGTGTGTCTTGGTCTGGGTTCTGAGTGTACAGCAGTGAATTTAATTCCTGCCCTTGTGGATTCTTCACAGTCAGTGGCTCTCAAGCAGAAAGTCTGAGAACTTCTAGCTCTAACTTTTCATAACGATTTTCAGGCTTTTTCTGCAAATTATGCTTTCTTTTCCACAACTGAACCTAAATTCTCAGTAGACCATGATAGATTACTTTCTTCCCCTGTCTTTCTTTTTTCTCCGAGGTGAAGGAAGATAAACTAGCACATATTTAAGCTATTCACAAAGTTAATTGACCCTAAAAATGCTACAACTAGAAATCTGCACTTCCCTCAAGGTTGAGGTTTTCCCCACATTGTACCCCTTGTCTTCACAGGGTGGTTCTTATGTAAAGAGGACTGACACCCAAGGATGCTCTGAGATTGACATTGTGTTGCTCAGTGATGTGTTTGCCAGTGTGAACCATTGCAAGAAACAACTGAGAGAAGGGTTGGAGACTCTGAGAGAAAACTTGAAGAGAACTTCACATGGGAACAGGTCTGGGTGAATGTGTTTCTGTGAATTCTTTTATTTCAAAGGTGGAAAAGATTGCTGAAGGAAACTCTTGGCTTGTCACAGAAGACCATTATTGAGTAATAATTACTTGTATTTGCTAATGTTAAATTCGTGGGAGAAAACTTGGAGAGACTGCCCCAGAGGCTTTTTTTTAAAAAGAGACTTCTAGCTAAACTTTCAATGAAATTTCACGAATTTGAGATCCTATGATTTAAGGACTAATTATGTCTTCTCCAATGCACCTTTATTTAATTTCCATCCCTCAGCTGAAATCTGACTCTGAGGAATGCAAACAGGAAGGGCTGAGAAAGGTGCCTCCAAGAATGAAGAATCTTTGAGATACATTTGTCTGATAAACATTCCCCTCAGCCATGTCCTGGGGTCTTTTGCTGAAGTGGCTTTGCTGACATGACACACAATGTCTCTTTGCCCCCAGTGTTGAACTAGTTAGGTCTTTTTTTTTTTTTTTTTTTTTTTTTTTTGGTGAGTTCCAAAAAGAAAAGAATAAAAAGCCTTGACATGTTATTATTTATTTTTCTATTCCAATTGTACATCTGCTATTTTTTTTCAGTCTAATGAATTGTGGATGAAGAAAAATGCAAATAACTATGTTGTAAAGGGAATAAAACATTTTTCTTGAGTAAAACAGACCAGACTGTGTGCCACTTCAATTCTAAAATAAGATCAATGTTTTAAAACAATGTCCCAGAACTGTTTATTAATTTAAATAATAGATTCGTTACCAAGCCCTTGCTTCAAATGAGTGTAGAGAGCTAGCCTGAATGTGTCTTTTAATGAAAAACACTACCTTCAGGAATACCAAACACCTACTAAATTGTGGTAGTTAGCAAAGATGTCAGATGAATGGCCTGATGGTAACTATAATGAAGCACATTGGGGTTGGAAAGGCAGAAGGGGAAATGATGGAGTTTCACATACAATTACACGTTTAACAGGGAAAGACCACCTTTAAGAAAAGGAAAAAAAAAAGAAGAAATGGGAGAATGTGTTTTTCATTTTTACCCATTGCTTCTTCCAAGTTTTCCCCATT
This sequence comes from Pseudorca crassidens, assembly GCF_039906515.1. Taxonomy (NCBI): domain Eukaryota; kingdom Metazoa; phylum Chordata; class Mammalia; order Artiodactyla; family Delphinidae; genus Pseudorca; species Pseudorca crassidens. The sequence goes on from NC_090298.1 coordinate 78,608,661, forward strand.
GAATTTGTAAACTATAGGGTACATTATATCATTGTTATTATTATTTATCAAAACAGGACAGTTAAAGTACTCTCAAGGCACATTAACAATAAGAGTTAGGTATACGCTTTCCCTGGTGACCTTATTTGGAATCAAAATCTTTGTCCTTCATTGTTATGTCCTAATTCTATACTCCCTGCCCACCCAACGTCAAAGACCCTAATAGAAGAGCTCTCCCTAATTCCTTTTCCTCTCTTCTGTATCTCAGGCAGGCACCCTTCTCCTGGACAAAACATGCCTGAAGCTTTTATTTTGTTAGATTTTCAGAACAAATTTTGAAGTAGAACCCATGGAAAAGAACAGCTCCAAAAACCTTCATTTCCTTGCTCTAATTGTTCCTCAAAACAAGCAAAATCATTTTCTAAGCTCTGTTCCTTCTATTCTTTCAACTCATTAAAAAATGTCATTGAAAACTCTTTAAAGCTGAAACAAATTCCCAGGTAACCACCATCCTTTCCTTTGCATCTGTTCAATGCCTGTTCTTTTTCTCTTCCTCGCAGTGATTTTTCAAGGAGCAATAATGGTTTTCATTCAGCTCAGAATATATTTTATCCCACATTTTGTTTTGCTGAACAATTCCTTGGCAAAAAAAAAAAAGGAACATATTTGTAGGAGAATGAGACTTCAAGGCAGACTGACGGGGAAGGATCGTGAAGTCAGGAAAGGAGGAAGATTGTCCACGGGTGTTTCCTTGTACTGATATCTGCACGCGGCAGTCATTTTTTCTGGCTTTATTCTCTGCTTCTCAGCACAACCAAGACCATACCACGATTCATTTGAGGGGAAAATTGAATTAAAAATGGAAAAGAAGCAGATATGTGAGTCTGACAGTTGATTTTGACTCCCACCCACTGAGAGAGTAAAGAAGTTTATTGTTTCAGTTGATACCTGGTTTTTGGTGATATATTGTTTGTTGCTGTTATTTTTAAAGCTATTCAGTTACTTTATTTTGCAAGATGGGTGTGGGAAATCCTTTCTTGTCCTTTGGAACTAGTCCATGTCTCAACCTACCAGTAACAGCAACTGTTCTATGTCAATGACTTTCTGAGCCCTGCTTGTGAATGAAACCTCAGGAGACTTGCCCAATAAGCCCAAGGTACTAGAAATCATTTACACACCAGGGGCACTGTGCTCCTCTCTGCACATACCAGTGTGTTTATTATTGAAAACCACATTGGGGAAACATATTCTGAGCTTTTAAGGAGACAGTGCTAAAAATATGTCATGCTTGTAACAGTTATGTTTGTAATTGGGATTTCTGCCCATTAGCTCTTATTTCTAATTGCTTTGATTTAGAGGTCTTAAAGACAAGAAGCTCTCTTTTTATTATCAGGTCAGATAACTTAAGGCTCTTCTCTGATATATCATCCCTTTAGAACCACATTGCAGGACATGGAGTTGTCCTGACAAGACATGGCCAAGATAAAACATGTCCATGGACTGGGCTGACATGAAATAGGAAGTGGCAAATATATCAGCTGAGGACTCATGACCAAGCACTGCTAGGACCCATGTCCCATTTCCACATACAATAATAGAAAACCTTTTGAGATACTCATTGGACAGTAAGGTTCATGTAAGTTAGCCCAGGATAGTACTGACATTCTCATTAATCTTGACCCATTCTAGAAGTGACCTGAACTCCCCAACTGATTCAATACCTCATTTAAGCCCTCTGGCATCTATAAGAGTAAACTTCAGCCACCTAGGACCATGTCTCCCAAACATACAGTTACCATGTTGAGCATAGCAAGATCTGCCTCCAAATTATGACAGGAGTGTTAGGCTACTGGTTTCTTTAATTCCTTTTCACTCTCCCTGACTGAGAGAGAAGGATATACTCATGACAAAAATAAGGTGAGGGAATTTGATAATGATTTAATGTATTCCTTTTGTGGTACATGAAGCCAATTAGAATTTCACAGTCTCGACATTTTTTAAAAAGTACTGAGGAGTTATAAAATTTCAGAAATTTCTGTTCAATTTAAATGAAAGGACATTATATATACAAAAAAAATTTTTTTTTTCATTTTGGATGATGCCTATTGGCCTATCTTTCAGGTCAGTAATTCTCTCCTGCTATATCTAATTTTTGTTAAATTTATCTATAAAGCTTTTAAGTTCAATTATTTTTTTTAGTTCTATAATTTCCATTCTTTTTTTAATGTATATAAAATCCAACTCCAGTTTAATTTTTCATCTTTATGTCTACTTTTACTGTCTATTCCTCTGTTCATTGAACATATTAATCAGTTAAAATCCTTATCTACTTATACCAATATTTGTTATCACCTATGGGGTCTGTTTCTACAGTTTGTTTTTTCTCTCAGTTTAAAATCTTATAGCCCTGTCTCTTAGAATTTCTAGTGATTTTAAATTTAATTTCTAGTGATTTAAAGATTAAAACCAGGACACTGTGCATTAAAAGTCTTAGATGCTTCAGCTGATGTTCTCTTTTTCCAGAGAGGTGTACACTTTCCTCACCAAATGGATAGAATAAGAGCTGATCACCCAGGTCACACCCCATATCCGTTAAAAAAAAACATCTGGAGGTGAGAGCAAGGCATCAACACTTTTTAAGGATCCCCAGTGATTCCAGTATGCAGCTAAGGAGCCACCGTTACAGCCTAGTAGTTTCACCAAGGACTTGCCCCTAATCCTTGTCTCCTCAACCCCTGAGAGTGAATCCTAATCCATGTTGCCTTAGCCTGGCAAGACTATCTACATCTCCACTCAATTCTCTAAGATATTCTGCTTCATTTCATAACCATACCTGTCTCAAGCATCTTCAGAATTCAGCAAATGTTTGGAGGGAAAAGCAGGTCATATCTTGGGTTCAGTTCTCCACCAGGATTTCAGGATGAAACCCAGGATTTCTTCAGGATTGTGGCCTCCAAGTCTCTGCATTGCTTTAGCCCTATAAGCTTGACAAAGTTCTAGTGGTTTCTTGAACCCCAAAAGCTTCCCTTTTCCCAAAGTCCATATTTTCAGCTTCTTCTCTATTTCCCAAATTGGTATATGTCCCCAGGGAAAATGGCAGCAGAATATTAGTCCATCTCTCCATTATCTGCTACCCCACTCCTCACTAAATCCTGACCTTTCTAGCTTCAGCAACTCTCCAATGCCTCTAAGACACACATACACGTGATTTTTTAAATCCAATTATCTAGTTGTTCTCAGTGAGCATTGGTCAGCTGTTAACTACTTCATTATATCCAGAAATAGAAGTCTCAGTTCTTTTAAAATATTTTACTGTACCATACTCATGATTAACAGTATCTTATGCCCCAATACATAGATAATAATCCGGTTAAAAATTATTAATCATCTACTATGTGTCAGATACTAGGGACAGAACAGTGAACAAAACAAGCACAGTTCCTGACTTTGTGCAACTAGTACCCCTGTGTGAGAGAAATAAAGAAATAATATAATGCCAAGTGGTAATTAAATGTTATGAAGAAACGTAAAGGTGGGTAATGGAACAGTGAATAGGGAAGGAGCTCTTGTTTTAAAGGGTGGCCAGGAAAGGCCAAATGGTGCAGCAGAGACCTGAATGAAGCCAGGGTCCAGCCATGTGAATTATCTGAGATAAGTGTAGTCTAGATATAGGAATAGCAACTGCAAAAGTCCGGAGTAGGAAACACCCCTGGCATGTTCAAGAAATAGACAAGAGAGCAGCAGGGCTGGAATAAGGGGAAGGATGGTTGAAAATCATCTCATGTTTTCTTTTTTCTCTTTCTCTTATCGCTCATATGTCATGTTCCTTTTCTAAGGATCCTAATGGGGAAGAGAACACCATTGTCTTTAAGATTCAATTTTTTATGTACTGAAAGACTTCACAGCCATTCTTTTGAGATCATGGCCTACTATGATGTCCTGGGGCCTACACCCTCCACAGGTAAGATTTACTTGTTTTGTTGCATAGGAAATCTTTAAAATGGCTATTCATTCAGTGTGTATTTATAGAGGACTGACCACATCAAGACACAGTCCTGGGCTAGGTATACAGAACCAGGCTGTTGGCAGTGGCACTGAATCACTTACTGGTTTTAGGAGTCACTTTTTTTTTTTTCCTGCAGTGCATTAATACTGTGTATCCTTATGCTACCAGTTTTTAATTTAAGAAGTACAATCAAGTATTAACTGTGTGTTCTGTATAATGGAGTAGAGAAAGAACACAAAAGAAGTATGGACTTGGCCTGCAAGGAGCTGCCTCTTGTAGCAAGAATTCCAATTTGAGCCTAAATTGAGTTTGCACTGGGATTCAACCACAATCTGGCTAATTCAGAAAGGTAAATGAGTCTCCTATAATGGAAAGGACTGGTTAGGAACAGAACTTTGGTCTAAATTCAACAGATTGTTGAGGGTGTTTAATACTCAGCACCAGTGGACTCATGCCTCTGTCTTTGGGAGAAAGAGTTCAAAAAATTAAGTAAAAACCAGAAGAGCTGTTTCCTGGATGTCTACTAAGGCAGCCAAAGCTCAGGTTGGCACAGTTTTGCAGCCTGAGTGGTAGAAAGCAGCCCCAGAGTTCCTGTGTAAGCAGAGACGGGGCCCAGAGTGCCTGCGCAGCTAAGAGGACCACCCTCACCCTGAATTGAGAAGATGCAGGAGCGGCCGTCTCTCTTTGATGCTCTGGTACTGGCAAGAGCAGTTGTCCCTTTGGCATGGCATGGCCACCATTGGAGCCATGACTGTCTTTGGCTGGACCATCCATGCTTCTGGTAGACGCAGCCACAGAAGGCATCAAACACAGCACAAAAGATCAGAAAATGTTAATGGCAGATACCATGTGGTACAGAAAGAAAGAGCCTGCAAGCACATGGGAGGTAGTCCCCGGGGACTAAAGTAGGATAGGGATTTGAGGGAGTTGGAACTCCTAAAAGAAGTGAAAAGTGATAAGGACAGAGTCATAGAATGGCATTGTTATGGTCATTGTGATGTTATTTTTATCCCTAAGATGTTGTGTTATCTAGGGTAAGATATGAAATAGAGTCTAATCATACTCCTAAAAACGGGGATAGAGTATCTCCACTTTAGGCAAAAACATGATGGCTCTGTTATGGATTGAATGTTTGTGTCCCCCCAAAATTCGCATTTTGAAGCCCTACCCCCAAATGTGATGGTATTAGGAGGTGAGGCCTTTGAGAGGCAATTAGGTTTAGATGACATCCTGAGGGTGAGGCCCCCATGATGGGATTAATTCTCTTGTAAGAATAAAAAGAGATACCAGAACTTCCTCTCTCAGCCATGGGAGCATGTAGTGAGAAGGTAGCCATCTGCAAGCCAGGAAGAGGGTTCTCATCAGGAACCAAATTTACCAGCACCTTGATCTTGGACTTCCCAGCCTCCAGAACTGTGAGAAATAAATTATTTCTGTTGTTTAAGCCACCCAGTCTACGGTATTTTGTTTTAGTAGCCCAAGCAGAGGCCCAGATGACTAAGTGATTTATATAGAGGTAAATGTATTCTCCAGAGAACTTGGGGCTTGAGTCTACGCTTCTGCTTGACTTAAAACATTTGTATATTCTCTGTGTGGCAAAATGGCAGAACTGAAAATGCCATAGCAATTTGTGAGCCAATCCATGACCAGTGACCCTGCTCTGGCTTAGCCACAGGTATCAAATATTTTCATTGATCTATTCATTTAAATATTCTATTCAAGCATCATTTCTGGAATACCTACCATGTACCATTAAATATTTATAGTGAATTAGGTAGGAGCTCAATATTTTTGCTCTTTTGGGGCTCACATTTGGTAGAGGAGAGATTCTTGAGCCAGTGACTTTTTTTTTTTTTTTTGCGGTACGCGGGCCTCTCACTGTTGTGGCCTCTCCCGTTGCGGAGCACAGGCTCCGGACGCGCAGGCTCAGCGGCCATGGCTTGTGGGCCTAGCCGCTCCGCGGCATGTGGGATCTTCCCAGACCGGGGCACGAACCCGTGTCCCCTGCATTGGCAGGTGGACTCTCAACCACTGTGCCACCAGGGAAGCGCAAGCGAGTGACTCTTAAATATTTCCCTCCTATCTCTGTCTTTGCACAATGTTTCCACTGATAAACTTTTCTTAACCTGTCCCATCCTACACCCTGCCTTGAAAATCTTGCTGAGCCTATGATTTTCTTTTTAATGCTGTGATTTATCAAGCACTTATTATGTGCCATATATAATTCTCATTGCCCTAAAATTAATTGGTAAATGAATCCTAATTGATTTGCACAACAACCCTGAAAGGAAGCTATTTCCCCAGTTTGAATATTTAAAAACTGAGTCTTAGAAAATGTAAGCAACTTGCCCACAGTTATATAGTTAGTAACTGTAAGAGCTGGGATGCAAATCCAGGTCTGTCTCACTGTGTAGGTCTGTGTAGACTGACATGACATCAAAGTTATATAATGGAGAGAACACACTGGGCTTGAGGCCAACTCCCAGATCTATTTCATATTGTCTATGTGAACTTGTGTAAATCATGTAAAACTCTGAAGCCTCACTTTTTTCATCTATAAAACTGAGATGAGAAAGTTACCTCAAGGATAGTTGCAAGAAGTAAAATATGAGATTTAGTTTGAAACCATGTAGCATGTAATTGTGCTTAGCTCAATGAATATTTATTAAGAGAAAATACTTCCGTCTCCTTAGGTCTCACCACAGGCCCATGAAGCTCTTGTGTTTGTGTAAAATGCTTTCTTTCTCTTGTGTGCGGACTTCAAAAGCACAATTGTTAACCAACCTTTGGGTTATCGTCTTGAGGATCTGAGGTTATATCAGTAGCTCTTGAGCTAAAGTGTCTCCCAGAGGAGCAGAAGTATATTTTTACTCTGGCTTCTAAGTCCCCTAAGTTCTTGAGCACAGCTGTGTGAAATGAATTTTTAAAAGACTGAAGTTATTATGTAACCCTGCTTCTCTCCACTGATGACGAGGAATGGGTTTGAGAGGAGATGAACAGTTCAGACAAGTCCTAGGATTCCATTTAGGCAACTAAATGTTGCTAATAATTGTCAGAGCAAGACTCAGATAATCACCTTAAATCTTCACAGGCATCTTAATGTTATTCCCTGCACATCTTACATATGTGCTAGACAACTAATAGTTTGGCCCTGTGTGCCGCAATGCACCCCAGAGCCATGAGGTTTGACAAGGACATGGTTGACAGTATTCCTGCTCTAAATATGCTTCTCAGATTAGCAGTATCAACATCACTTAGGAACTTGTTAGAGATACAGAATCTTGGGCTCCACCCCAGACCTAAGTCAGAAACTGCATTTCAAAAGATCCCCAGGTGACTCTTGTGCTCATTAAAGTCTGAGAAGTAATTAGCCGCGGATTAGGAAGCATTTGGGCTCAGATCTAACCTGCAACGTAGGACAGTAGGATGGCAAGAGATGGTTTAACTTCCTAGCTGTGTGACTTTGGGCAACCTACTTAATTTCTCTGACTCTATTTCCTCATTTATAAACTGGAGATAATAATAGTTTCCATATCAAGGGTTGTTAAAGAGCAAATGTGTTAATAAATATAAAGCACTTAGCATAATACTTGATTAATAGCAAGGGAGCCAAGTATTCTAGCTTTTACAAATGATGATGGTGATAAAATAAACTCCTCTAAGTCACACAGTTAGGGTAGACAGACAATTATAAGCCTAAAAAATAATTTAAGTTAGAAGCCACCAACTTGGGTTCCTGTCAATGAAGAACCTTAAAGAGGAGGAAATGTTGATACAGAGGTGGCTTTGAGTAGATAATCTCTGGGTCAGCCAAGACAGCTTATCAGATAATAGAAATAGGTCATCAAATATCTGACATACCTATTGCATACCAAAATTTAAGTTAAATTATTGTTTCTTCTATCTTTTGTCATTATAAACCTGAATTTTTATTTGTCTGTTTGCTAAGAAAGTCAGAGAGACTGTCAATAAAAGACTAGAATATGTTTGTTATAACAGCAGTTATGAGAATATTTGCCATAAACAATTCTATCTGCTCATCTATGTTTATCATAGGAATTTGATTTTACTCTCTAACCTGTTGATAAATCAACCTACTATTATGTCTCTGATTTGGCCCTAAATAGCTGGACCAGTATAAAAGGACTGTACAGATACTCTTAAAATTAGGAATCCGGATGAAGGCATAATGTTTTTTTTTTTAATGTATTGTACAAGTAAAATAGATACTTGACAATTAACTTTAAAACGTGTATAGTAAAATCTAAATTTGCCATGATTAACAAGTGTGTCATTATTGCATGACCATTTAGTTAGGCAGACGGACAGGTACAGATAGGGGTATACAAAATAGATTCATAACAGAACTTCTATTTGTGTCAAATTGGGAAAATTTAAGTATATTATGATAAAAAGATACTAAACATTTATATATCATACAATTAGAATGAGTACAATCTGAGTTAATGTTGTTTTATGAGATTATAGTATATAATATATATATATATGTTTGCTATTTAATCTAGTTTTCCTTCCTCATTAATGTATCGCTGTCATAGCTTGTTTGTTTGCAATTTGACTCAAATACATCTTTTAAAGTCATCTCCATCTTTAAAAGTATAATCAGTTCCTTCAAGTGTCTGGGTAGTAGAATCTCTTCTGCAAAAATATATACAGATAATAACAATTTAGATAATTAAACAGAGGGGATTATATAGGTTATGGTGCACAGAGAATAATGATGTTTAGTTTATATGCCAGATGACATTTGCAAATGGTAATGAAATTTGCTTCTGAGAAATAAACTTCCTCTGCTGATAGAAAATCTTTCTATCATCTGATGAGAAAGATTTTCTTGAACCAGAGTTAGCTCAATTTGAGCTACTCTGGCATCATAATGTTGTAGCTTTCTCTTTTAACCACTTGGGTAAACTGGAATAACTCTCCTAAACACAGAAACTGTTTTGTTTTAAATGCTTAAGGTCTAATCAATCAGAGTAACACAGCTCATTTGTACCACGGGAAACCAGGAGAAGAGAGGAGGGAGGAAAGTCTCACAATTGTCTTTGTTCCTTGGTGTTAACAGATTTAAAACTTCACCTTTACCGCAAACTGTACCTCTGTAATGACAGTGACGAGGCCCAGCTGTGTGCCTTGGCCCTCTTACCTTACCAAGTGGATTTTGTCAAGGCATCTGTCGTGAGGGTGAAGGAGCTCAGTCGTTTAATGATACATTGGTTCAAGACATCATTTGCCAACACCACCAAGGAAAATAAGTATGTAACCAGCACATGGGCACGACGTGAGCCTTTCTCTTTTCATGTCCCCTTTCTTTATTCTTTCAGGCTCCACCTCTTTCCTTGGTAGGGAGAGGGAATATATGTAGAGAGGGAAAGAGAGAGAGAGGAAGGAGAGAGAGAGGAAAGAGAGAGAACGATGTAGAGAATGAGGGCTGTTATAAAATATGGAACACCTGTAATGCATTATTTCAACTATAACATAATGTTTTGGTAGGAACCAAAGAATAGAAACTAAAATATTCAGTGGCATAACCAAATGGGTTGGTGCAAGGAAGTAAGGCACAGAAAAGGAAAAGGGAGACTACTAGCATGATTTGAATGAGCTGTTCAGTCGTTCAGTGTTCAGGCTTTAAGTATTCTTTCTACTGTAGCCAATTCTAACAGAGCAGAGTTGTCCTCTATAGGAGGGGGAGCCTCAAAAGTTGATATGTGCATGTTTTAGTATCTTTTCTTCACTTTGGTAGCAACAGGCTCTAATGTATAGTAAAGGGATGTGAGGGAGACTCAGATACTGGTTTGAGTATTTTAAGATAAACTTTTGAAAAACAGAGAACTAGAATATATTTGTATGAATTCTCCATTTGGCAGAAATAGCAGAGGCAGGGGGTTTATTATAACATATTTATATATGGCCACTTTCTACATGGAATAAGTCTTCTTCAGCTGTGTATAAAGTTGTTACAAATCTTGATTTGTTCATCTGAATCACACCTTCTGTTTACTCTTTGTATATTTTTGTGTTTAATATTGATGATAGCATTTGTCACTTTGTAAAAACATACATTACTCCTATATAGTTACCTCCTATTTCTAAACATCTCTAACCATTCTATATATTTTTTCTCTTTTGGTTGAGTAAAAATTTACTAGTAAAAATAGGAAAACTAGTGAATATAGAAAAAAGAAATAAATCTTCTTGCTTTGAGTAGATCCTTGGTCAGATGACAAGCCTGGTTTTGAAATCACTTTTTTTTTTTTGGTAGTGGAGAGCATTTATAGATCTGCAAGAAGGAACTTATCTAATAATGTAGCAGAAAAATAATTCTAAGACTTAAAAAGGTGGTATTGTGGGGAAATTGGACCACATATGTTCCAATACAATAGTTGGTTTTCTATTTCAGGAAAGTAATCTTGTAATGCGTATTAAGTATTTATTATGTGTTAAGGATTTTAAAATATTCAAACCATCTGTCAAGTTAACTCCCCTCTAAGTTAAAACAAAACAAAAACAGGTGAAAGTAAGAAGTAAATTATTTCTCATTTGGTTTTAAAAAAAGAGTTGAGGCCATTTATATTAAGAATTTCATTAAAAAAGAGTACTCAAAGATTTTTAAAGAGATGTCAGAAATACTTAGAGGAACTACCCTTAGAGAAAATAAATCACATAAAAAGAGTAATTTGTATATTCAGAATAGTGCTACTAAAGATAATGAAATTTGGGAATGAAGTAAAATTGTCATGATGAAATACCGTTCAAGACAAGTTTGGGAAACATGGAAATACATAGAAAGATTTACATGAACCAATTTTAAATGACTAACATATGACACAAAATAATATGAACACATATCAGAGCTATATAAATATATATGTAATCATGCTATAAAAATGTGAAGTTCATTGCTTATTAAGTCTCCCCCCACCCCCAAATTTTCTTTCATAAAATGTGAAGAGCATATCCTGCTTGAGCAGTTTTCAACCATGGCTTACTTTGGGCACTTGGAAGCATCAGATTGTTAATGTAGAGGGGGACTTTAAGTCTTGTGTCTATTGTTGTCAACCGCTGAGGGAAAATCACAGGAACTGAGTTACTGATTAGCTGAAATCTGGTTTGCTGTTCATTACCAGGACAAGAGGTTTCATCTATTTTTAGTTTTTTCTATTTCCTTTGTTGAGGTAAAAACAAATGATTAATATAATAGTAAGAAAATGCTACTCTGTTTCCCCAAAATTCTATTAGAGGAAATAAATTGCATGATTTTGCAATATATCATCAAAAGAGATGTCTGTGGCTAATGAATGCCAAGGCAGTAAAAATACATATTTGAATATCAACCGCCTTGAAATCCCAAAACTGTCATGTTGGGTTTTTTCTCCCAAGTTTGTTTATCAGCTTTAAATTGTTTTCCTGGTATATAAACTGCAGTTTAAGACTTAATGTAAAAAAAAACCAAGTTTCTTTCTTCACCCTAAATCCCCACCTCCCAAAAATATGTTTAGAGCATATTCTCCAAATTTGTTTTTTATGTATGCTTAATTAAAAAAAAATGTATTTGCTGTTTATTGCTTTAAAATTTTTTCAGTTAATCTATATTGTATCTTTATATCTGTACATTGTGATCTACCTTACTTCTTTTAATGACCACATAGTACAGGACAACGCTGTCTAAAACAATGGAATGTGAGGTTCAAATACGAGCCACATATGCAGTATTATATATTCTAGTAGCCACTTTAAAAAGGTAAAAAGTAATAGGGGAAATTAATTTTAATAATATATCTACCCAATATATCCAAAATGTTATCATTTCAACATGCAGTCAAAAGAAAAATTATTAATGAGATATTTTACTTTATATAACTCTTCAAAATACAGTACATACTCAAGTCAGACTAGCCTCATGCCAAGTGCTCAATAGCCACATGCAGCTAGTGGCTGCCATATTGAATAGCACAGTAAGAGATGTACCATGAAGCTATCTAACTAGTCCCCTATTGATGAACTTCCAATATTTACTATTTCAAACAATAAAATAAAAAATATACTTTTGTATATATCTTTGAGAACTAGTAGATGTTTTTTACAGAATGAATTCATAGAAGTGAAAAATGCTGGGTCAAAAGGATGGAACATCTCAAATTTTAATTGAGTTGACTCCAGAAAAGGCTATTTAGAGTCTCACCAATGGCGTGTGAGTGTCCCTTTCTTCACAGACTTACCAATGTTGGACATTATAATTCCTTTTTTGGCCAGTCTGATTGGTGGAAATATTGTTTTTGTTTGGTAAGTAGTGAGATTGAAAATAGAATTTCTTCTTCTGTAAATTGCCTTTTGAGCTTGGATTTTTCTCATAACTGAATAAACCTGTCTTCACTTTCTGGGTTAATGCAAGTACGTACAACCCTTCATTTTGTGTGTCTAGATTCCGGAGACTTCCCTCCTCTTACACAGTGGAGCTCCTCACCATATACTTCTGGGAACGGGCGGAGAAGCCCCTGTTCTTCAGCCTGGTACAGGGAATGAGGGCAGTCCTCAAACTTCTTGTTCGATATGCAGAAATCGACGTTGTTTGGCACAGACACTATCATCCCAAGTTCCCCATTTTTGTAAAGGTTAACCAGAAGCACACAAGGTAACTATTTATCTTTTCTACACCCTTAAGATATAAGAAGCAGGTTTGCCATCAAGGAAGAAATTCTGGAGCAAAGAGTAGCTTTATCGGGATTCCATGTAAATGAGAAGGCCCTGATTACTACAAAGTCAATTCCCTTCAATTACTTCTCACAGAACTTTAATTCTAAAGTGTGAATTAAGAGTAATTTGAGTAAAATGAATAGAATGTGGATATAGACAACAAATGAGGAGGAAACTGAAGACTGAATCCAGGGAGGACATGCTTCCTCAGGTGAAAAGGGAAAATGAGATCAAGTCAGAGTTGGTGGGGCAGGAACAATTGGCTGTTTTCTAATAGGTGTGGTTAGTCCTCCATGGACTCACTACCACAGTTCCCAGAGAGTCCTTTTCTTAACAGGGTTCCATATTTAACTCAGACCTTCCTCTCTTCTAACTATACAGCAAATTGAAACTGGGTTTAGAAATGGAGAGCATGAGGCTTGTTTTGCTTTGTTTTAGGCCATTTATTTTAGACCCTGTAAATCCTACTGTAAACGTGTGTGACACCTGCAATGCCTGGGATGAAGTTGCCCATGTGGCGAGACTCAGATTACTGAAGCCTCTTTTCAGGGGAGTGAGAGCTGAGCCCCCCTGGCTTTTCACAAATGACTGGTAAACTGGGCAAGGAGCTACTGTCCTTGCATTTCTATGAAGAAAAGAAAAAAGGATGCAAAACATGTTGCCAAGAACACTCTGGATGAAGGAAACTTGTCTTAATTTAATTCACTACTTTAGTGAACCCAATCTTTAACAAACATCACTTAAAAGGATCTGTCTCAGCCTTTAAGAGAATTTGCTTTGGTGGCCTTGTGACCAAAAAACATTTTTTTAAAAATCCAAGTGGCCACAATAAACAAATAAACAAAACAAAATCCCCAGATCCATTGAGAGAAGATTAACTGAAAGGGTAAAATAGCTCCCATTTTTTAGTTCATTGAAGTTTCAGGTTGACTTTTCAACTCTCCCGGCAGTCTGGTATCTCCCTGGGTCACCTGCGTTTTCACAATTTCCCTATGAAAACCTGCTTGTACTAAGTACCGCCTATTTACTTCCAGACATCATCTAACAGATTAGTACATGGACATAGGGAAATATCCGGGAGATACGCAACGGATTGCCTCAGAATAACTTGTTTCCAAATCATTTTATAGCTTATCTGCATCATAACCCAGCGGTCAGAGTGGAGCCATACTTCAGGTTTGCAAGCTGCTCAGTCATGAGCAGGAATAAACAAACTACCCAGGTCATTGCACTATCCAGTTTTGCCACAATTGTTTTTAATTGTTGGGACCCACTGTTTTCTTTTCTATTAAAAGCAATAGCAGCCACTGGTAATGAAAGCCAGGGCCCACCAGAAATAGACCAGAGGAAATTTCCTGATTCTCTTGCATAGCAGCAATTCATCAGCACTGAAGGTATATGAAATGTGGCTGCAGAGTAATGCCAGTGATTAGGCCTCTCCACACAACAGAACTCTTACATATAAATGAGTGCCGTTCCCTTCAGGGCAGTCCTCAGAGAACCTGTATGCTTATTCCAGCGATGTGATTGGTCTGGAAACACTTTTGGATTTCCCCTCCAGGGGAAAATGTTCTTTTGAACATCCTTAATGGTGACAAAATTTGTCCTTTGAGGGTGAATTTTATTTTTGGAAATGGTACAATGTATTCATAGTGAACATCTGTTGTTTTTGGTCTACCCGGAATCCTTTTCCCCAACTAATGGTTGGAGAGACTGCGTTTCTTCTATTGTTCACTCGGTCTCTGAAGGCTCTTGAGGAGAAATAGTTTCAAAAATGCCTTGGGGTAGGCTGTGACAAAGTGAGAGAGTGGCATGGACATATATACACTACCAAACATAGACTAGATAGCTAGTGGGAAGCAGCCGCATAGCACAGGGAGATCAGCTCAGCTCGGTGCTTTGTGATCACCTAGAGGGGTGGGATAGGGAGGGTGGGAGGGAGGGAGACGCAAGAGGGAAGAGATATGGGAACATGTGTATATGTATAACTGATTCACTTTGTTATAAAGCAGAAACTAACACACCATTGTAAAGCAATTATACTCCAATAAAGATGTTAAAAAATAAAAAAATAATGATAAAAAATCTTTAAAAAAATGCCTTGGGAAATGGCCACATTTTCCCTATATTGGTAACTGAACCCATATTTACCTGAGATGACTACTGCTCCCCTACTAGGTCCAAGTCATTTAGGTGGGATGGCTTCACCAGTAGTTCCAGGGGGCAGACATGTGACTCGGGTGATTGAGTCAACTGTAACACCACTATGGCACTCGGCTCTGGAATTTGGATTTACACTGCTGGGAAGAGAACTTCTCATTCTGCTACGATGTAAGACTGAAACTGCTGGCCACCATCTTGCTGCTCTGTGGGGAGAGAGCCTGCTTATAAATGGAGCCAACACAAAAGAAAGGAGATGTGAGAAATGAGCAATGATACACATGGATGTGCACATATGTACACATCTATATAGTGAGAGAGATCAAGTCCTGGTTTGTGCTCCTGGATCCAGATGTACTTGGAGCGAAAAGTGTCCTGGGGCTTGTTTATGTCAATAAACTCCCCTTTTTGAGCCAATAAACTTCCTTTTTGCCTAGTAGGTTTGATTTGAGTTTCTGCCTTACTAATCCTGACTAATTAGTGATTCCTGACTAATCTGCTAGAACAGAGCCAGGTCTGATGAATGAATTAACTCCTCAAGCAAGGAGTAATGAAGGCACCAAGACACTGATGACAAATTTCTACTCAAGAAACATTCATTGAGTACCTGCTAAGTATTAGGCCTAATAGTCAAGATACTGAAATAAACTAGTCAGTTCAGGATGGCAAGGTGCTTTCTGCTGACAAAAGAGACTGACTCTTTTTTCTCTGACAAAAGACTCCATTCCCAAGGAGAAGCTCGTGACAGAAATGTCTTTGGGAAAGACAGCATTCTTGAGCATTGTCAGAGCATGTTATTAGGTTCCCAAGGTGACTAATTTTTAAAGAAGACAACAATTATTTGAGGTTATGAATTCTATCTTCATAAAAATAGAATTCTATGTCCCTCTGTGTCTATATATCTCCTGTGGAACATGAGAACACAGGAATTTCTATGTAGGGGGAGGAACAACATGATGGTTAGCACATAATACATAAGTTTATTTCAGATTTGGGAAGGACTCCTGACTGGTTTGAGAGCTTACATTGGAGTGGAAGGAGCAGTGAGTGGGGAAAAGTTTAACTCTGTCACCAGTCCTAAGTCTAGTTTTCTTAGCAGCGTTTCTATTGCTTGAATAGGTTTTTCCTCATGTCAGCTTTCTTGGTCTATTCTTAGTATGAAAAGTCCAGGATAATCTAGAGCAATTTTGCTCTGAAATTAGTAAAGTGAGATTTCTTTGGTTGCAAAGCGTGTGATCCACTCAGGTAAAGAGTAAGTGAATTTACTGAAGGGTGCTTGGGCCAGCAGCTCTCATGGTTTCCTCGTGGACCTCATGCTCTCACCTTTGACTTGTGTTTCTGCCTCTCCTTGCATCTGCTCTCCACACCAACCACCTCTCCTCTTTCTACTGACCAGCTTCCTCTGCTGACTCATCATTCCTACTTCCTCATCACTTCAGCCTGCACAGCGCTCATGAACATGACCCTTCCAACTTCAGCTCCCAACTTGAACTGCCAAATTCCTTCCATGTTTCTTAGCTCACATTCCTGAGGGGGACAGACTGATCAGTCCAGTTTGTAGTTTTGAGCCAGATTACCCAGAATCACTGGCTAGCTATGGGACATCCATGATCAGGATGGGGCAATGCCTGTGGAGCCAAATGAGAACACCAAAGAAGCAGGAAACTTTAGGGGCCTGGATGAGTACAATAATGCAGTCCTGGTTCATGTGCTTGTGTCTTTCCCCACAGGACCTGCAAAGTGCCTTAGTAGCTGCCATTTTTAGGTCATCCAATGTTCCTGTTTCTAGTGATACCAATTCTTAGAAATTTTCAAAGTGTTTGTAGGAAAGGCAGGAGAAAAGCACTTCTTCAGTAAGTCAGCAAGTAGAAGAAACCATGATCAGAAGAAGCAACAAGTGATGGCAGGGGGTGGGGTATTATCAAGCTAAATCTTGGGGTGGGGGGCAAAGAGAAAATAAGGGGACTATTTGGAGAACCAGTTTGAGACTAAGGAATATGCCCCCAGGAGGTAGGTCCACAATAATATGCCCTAGACCCACAGCTGCCCCTTATTCTATTCTCCCCCGCCCACAACCTAGAGCATATTAGGTCCCATATAAATCAACATTTAAGGTACCCTATTGTTTATACAAGCTAGTCTAGGAAACTGGCCACCATTTATGACCTTGCTCCTATAGAAGAATGCATCCTCAGGATTGAACAACTAACTGACTTACAAATGGACTTGTGACACTAATTGCTGCTAAAATTGGGAACTGCCTAAAAATAGATAGCAATTTGGGACTTTCACCTGAAAACCAACAATCACTAGAGAATCATCAGCTCGCAGGAAGAAGCTTCTGCTTCCCTTTCCCACAACCTACTTTGCTCCAACGAAGAAAGTGCTACCAGGGTTTAGTCAGGTTTAAAGAAGTGACTTTAACCATGGGCTAATAGAGATTTTCACGGTTTCTAGTAAAGAGATTAAAAGTAATTCCAAATGTTGGAGCCAAAGTGATAAAAAGAGTGGGAGCTCTTTTGGGAGAGAAAAGGCAGCTATATATCTGCCCCTTCTGCTTTTCTCTAGCTTCCAGGAGGGGTAAAGAGGCAACCTTTCCCTCTCCCCTTTATTCCTTTCTGTGCTCTCTCTGCCAAGAGGCTAGTTATATCAGAAGGCCAGGGCTGTGCTGCCTACTAAAGAATGTGCTAGGTAGCTCTAGGCCAAAAGAACTCAAATTTAAGTGTGATCAGAAGCACCTGGTGGAGTGGTAAATAATCCAGACTCTCCTGGAATTTGGCCAGCAGGTCTGGGTGTGGCCCAGGAACTTGTACTTTTAAAGGATGATTCTGGGGCAGTTAGTTTGTATATCATATTTGTGAAAGCAAGCCTGGACCCTGGAGCAGAATCTGGCTCTCCTGCTAAGGTGTGTGTGTTTGTGCGCGCACATGCATGCTTGCTCTGCTTTAGTTCTGGGCTCCAGGAAAGCCTCTTGCTCAAGCAAAACGTTTTGCTCCTACCTAAATCAGAAGAGCTCAAC
This sequence comes from Pseudorca crassidens, assembly GCF_039906515.1. Classification (NCBI taxonomy): domain Eukaryota; kingdom Metazoa; phylum Chordata; class Mammalia; order Artiodactyla; family Delphinidae; genus Pseudorca; species Pseudorca crassidens. Next base: position 78,626,540 of record NC_090298.1, read on the forward strand.
CTTTTGAATTTGGAGCCAATGCCAAGTTAAGTAACAGCTCCCACTAGTTAGGCCATAGGCCTCTGAGCCAGAACTTCCTGGGTAGAGCAGTGGTTCTCAACCTTGTTGTACATTCGAACTACCTGGGGAGCTTTAAAAAATACTGATGCCTGGGTCCCACTTCCAGAAAGTCTGATTTCATTAGTCTGGATGCAGTCTGGACAGTTGGGATCTTTTTTTTTTTTTTTTTTGCGGTACACGGGCCTCTCACTGTTGTGGCCTCTCCCGTTGCGGAGCACAGGCTCCGGATGCACAGGCTCAGCGGCCATGGCTCACAGGCCCAGCCGCTCCGTGGCATGTGGGATCCTCCTGGACCGGGGCACGAACTTGCATCCCCTGCATCGGCAGGCGGACCCTCAACCACTGCGCCACCAGGGAAGCCCCAGTTAGGATCTTTTAAAGCTCTTTGGATATTTCTAATGGGCAGCCAAAGAAAACCACTGTAGTAGGGAAAATAATTTTCATTTTCCTGGAACCCTGGCTAAAAACAATCTCAATATTCGCTCTTTAACATGGTAGACACCATAGAAGATTGATATTTGCATTTCTGCAAGGTAAAACAAAACAAAACAAAACACCAACAATATATAATAGATAATGTCTTGAATAGTGTTTACCTGTAAACATAGTCAAGGATAATAAAAATATTCTTAGTCTGGCTTCTTTTGTCCTTTGGCAAGAAAGAAAGGCATGGCATGATATAACGGAGAACTCTCTGAAGCATTTCAGAGATAAAGTCAACTACAACAATACTCCTGACTTCAAAAGCTTTCCCTAAAGAAACCGAAAGGTGTTAAACCTTTATGTTTTCTCTTTGTCCTGAGACCTAGCTGACCAGATTCATCGTTGATGTAGGTACAGCATTTCAGGACTATCTATGGCTTGATTCTCTTCATTTTCTAGAAATAGGTGAATGAATTTAACAGCAAACATATCAATGGACTATATCTTTTGAACAAATAGACAGCCAAATTCTGATCATGAGAGGAACAATGACTTTATTAAATCTGTAATATTCTAACATGTTCACACAAATTTAGTGACTAGTTTGCTTCCAGCTGTTTTTTTCATAACAATCTGGTGTATTGGGGTTTTGTGAGGATTAAACTATCTCTTGTCAAAATACAGTGCAATTCTGTATTTCAGGATGATGACATTTATCTTAGAGATAGGTTAATGGGACGATGTCTGAGTTAGTTGGATCCCTGCTGAAAAGCTTAAGAAACTGTAAGTATGTGCTCAAAATTAAGAGTTCTAAACTGGGGGTCCTTGGACAGAGCAATGTATGGATTTTGGGGAGGTCCACATACACTCTGAAGCAGTTTGTGTAATTTTGTGTGTATATGCTTCGTTCTATTTTCCTAGGAGAAGGCCCATAGCTTCTATCAGATTCTCAAAGGGTTTATAACCACAAAAGGTTAAGACACATAGCTCCATATATTTAAATAGAGAAACTTCTACTCTAGGCCCCTCCAACACAGTGTGCTATTGAGAACAAGACATAGAAATTGAAAAATAATAATAACTTACTTTGCTCTTCAACCCTGCTCTTCTCAGGGCCAGGATTATAGACATTTATGTGATGTACTGACAGCCATTAGGTCTTAGCTGAAACTGATTTGTGATAAATGAGCATCAAAGGGAGCAGCAGTGGCAAAGATTCTGACTTTTGCTTCTTTTGCTGAAACTTCCCTACCATTGCAGGAAGAGTAGGCAGTTTTGACCAGCCAGGAAAACTGATAGTGGCCAAGACAGAACCTCTGCTTTCAGTGTACAGAATGGGTACAGTTTTCTAATTGCAGGGCAGAGAATACATTTAATATTTTCCCAGCTGATTCCTGTTCCTGCATGTAATTAGATGGTGTCAGCTTGAGTTGGTCATTGTTAAAGGCTGCAAATGCAGTACAGATGTACCTACCTTTAATCACACCCAACATGGAAAGTTGTGGCTTTTCTGAAATGATAACCAGTAATGACTTTATGAAAAAATTACTTTAAATAGGAAGTAATTTAATTTTAAAATTTATTCAAATTATAAATATTAATTCTAATTCCTATTTGGAAATTTCTTCTAGGTGATGTTTAGCCTCATTATGGGGAGAAATGTGATTTTTTTGTTAAAACAATATTTTAAATAAAATTTATCTAATATTATATAGCATTACTTTTTCAAGACATTTGAGTAGGGCAGATATATAGCTAAATTTTCCCCTGATGTGAAAAATATGATGTATGAAGTTAATTTTTTATTAACAAGGTTAATTCCAAAATATATGCTCAGTATATAGTACTCAGTATGCAGTTTTATGGGGATTCAAGGAGTGACAATTAGCACTGTAGATATTTAGATATGAAGCTAAACTCACATTTTTGTAAACTTTAATGTAATTATAATGGTTTTAGCTTTCATGAAACTTAATGTGCATTTGCCTAAACAAGAAGAAAAAGAAACCTTATTTAAAATTGAGAAAACCATTTTCTTAAATTTGAATTATTGGAGTAAATGCAAGATAATCCTTTCCATGTTAAAAATAGGGAAATACTTGTAAGTGTTTAAAATTGACACTGCTGCCATTCTTAAATCTGAGTGACCAGGAACCATCTAAAAATTGGTTTGTATTTGCTTTTGGTTTCTAATCTGTTGATTGATCCAAGCCATTTTGAAAAAGAGATGGCAATGTTTTATCCCTTCTTTAAAGAAGATTCCAGTAATTTAAACTGAAAAATGACACTATGTTTGAGCTACTGGTGGCTTAAGTTCTTGAACAATAACAAAGACAGCTAATAATTCCTTTGCTCTAATGCATGGGAAACAAATCAAATGTGAATATAAGCATTGTTAAATGCTAATGATTTTTCAAAATGTTTTAACCTTTGAAATGACAGTAACTTTCTCCATTATAGATATATGACAGAAGTGGCAGAAATAAAAATGAATCAATTAATCTATTTGCAGATTGAAAATGAATATGACTGATTGCAAGACTCATAAAAATTGGATATTAATTCTTCTTGAGGAATACAAGTGAGGGTACTATCCTGGGTGATATTTATCCCCGCATGGAAGAGTGGATTGAAAAAAAAATTTATTACTATGACATTTTAAGCCACATTACATTTATATAGTATTTTCATACTATTACCAGTTCAAAATCTTTGATAGTGGGATATCCAGATAAAATCCTCACTGAAGTTTTGGATTACACCTAGTTGAGTGTAAGTGATCTTGTAGCTTACAAAGCTTAGGAAGAAACTCTGACCCCTGTATATTTTTTAAAAGAATCCATATTGTTTATTTAATCCCAAGTATTTTTTAATTGCTATCATGCTATTTTCCCCAGTCCTGGCTGGTGTTCTTTTCGGGGATGCTACATTGACCCATTCTTTTAAACAACATATATAATCTAGCAAGGCACATGTCAACAAGGCTTCAGGATAAAGCCAGGCCTGGAAAATATTTTTCAAGCAATCCTGTCTCCATCCTTTCAGTCTGAGGTGGAACTGTCGAGAGTGTGATGGGAAAATTGTATTGAGTGACATGTTGGGTCCTATAAGGGTCCTCCTACTCTGAGATTCTATGAATGGAATGGGTGGGGAGAATTAGTACAGTCTTCAGGCAGCATCTATAGATGCTAAAGCCTCTGATGACCTCCTTCTATGAGCTTCCTAATGTTACAGTCCGGCCTCTGCCTGCCTTGGGGGCAGCTGGGACCTGGCCTTGTTAGTGATAGCTGCAAAGGGCCGTGAGGCTCAACTGATCATCACTGGGTGAGGAAGTGTCAGGATCACTGTAGATCTGAGTCAGGGCTAAACTCAGGATTTCTTTCTTTTCTTTGTAAAAACGTAGTTCTTGTCCTGCTTTCCTGGCTTCCTCCAACTCCCTCAGGGCCATTCGTAGCTCTTGGGAGAGAATTCCTGGTGACTCCCGCTCCTTCATGATCCAGTCCAGGGCCATGTGGCTGCGCATCTTTTCATCTAGGGAATACTGGGAATAGTAGGAGATGACTTCCTGGGAGCCAAGAAACAAAGTCCAGAGTGTCAGTAAAGAGCAACAAAGGTACCTGGGCTCATGGCCTTCTGACGCCTCCTTTCCTGTGCCTCCACTACTCCCAACACACCCCCAGGGGTTCTACCAATAACCAAACCTCTCTGATGTTCACAAACTGAAGCCAAATCTCAGGACATACCTTTAAAGGAAATAGAGGGCTAAGCTGGTACACAAAGTAGGGTCACTCCAGGTTGAATCAAAACACTACCACCGGGAATGACCCAATAATGTTCACAGAACAGAGCTCTGACCTTGCTAGAAAATATGTCTTCCTTTGAAAATGCATTCCTATAACAATTGGTATGAACATTATCTCATTCACTGAACTCTTCTGCTCAGCATTATCTCCTTTGGCAAGATAAAAAGGGAAACAATTATACGGAAGGATTCGGACAGAACTGGGTTTGGTCACACCCATTGCAGAAAGCAGGGAGCTTTGAATCAGGACAAGACTTAGACACCAGGAGAATCAACTTCCTAACTGCTATGTTGTTAGCATAAGGAAGATGACAGACTGAATGGCTCACAGAAACTATGGGAAGAACTTTAAAAATGTATTATGGAATATAGGTATTATCATCATTGATATCATAATGGTACCTTCATGTAGGTTGTCTCTCACTTTCTCCAAATAATTAAAAATTTGTCACTATCTGTCAATTCTCATGTTTAAAATTTGCCAATACATTGTAACATCATGTATAAGTTTGATGGATGCACTTTAAGAAGATCTTGTGGAGTGGATGCATTGTTTACTTTTATTTTCAAGAACATATGGTATTTATTTATGACCTTAACAAATTAAAAACAATCATGGAAAAGTGTTTATAACTAACCCGGCATATTTCAAAGGCTTTTTATTAAATCAAAGGAAAAGAAAAAAACAGCCAAAGCCATTGTCAGCTACTCATTTCTTTTCCATCTTTGACATTTTGAAAGCCAGGCTTTCTAAGCAAAGAACAACTAAAAACTCCTGGGGCTGCAGTGCATGGAAAACTCCTACATCCACCCTCATATTGCTGACTAGTAAAGGCTCTGTTTCTCATACAAATTCCTGTTAGCAAACTCTCAAAACAAACTACCATCTTCGAAGTCTAATGGGGTAAAGGAAGAATAAATCTTGAGGGACAGTAGGTGAGAACCGTTAAGTGCATGGGAGAGGGGGTTGTCTTTGCTACTAAAAAAAGGGAGAAGGGTGCTTTTTATAGGTAGCAAAGAAATAGTGAGACCCTGTCTCTGAAAAATAAAGAAGAAACTTCCAAACCAAAAAACGGGAGCGACTGAAATACCAGGTTGTCCACCTTTACAATCATTTCTGTTGTCCCTTAAGGACATTTGGTGGGGATGAGAAAAATCCTCCTGCTACACAACCGACTCTACCTGTTCTCAGTGAGGAGGTTCAGAAGCAGTGCAGACTCACATTTCTTTCTGCCTTGAAGAGTGGGAGAGGGCACACATTCAGCAGGCAGGACAGGTGCATAGAGTAGATTCAGTATTTGACTTAGAAACTGAGTCTGTCTTAATGATCCCTTCATTCTGGCATTCAGTACAGGTATCTAAATCAGGCCTATGCCTAGCCAACATTCTTCTGAGTGTGCATTTTGGGTCAGTCCCTGATGCAACTGGACTGATACATATCCTGGAAGATGACAAGCCATCTGCTCAGTCCATACAATGCAAACCTGTTTTTACTGGAAAATCTCACCTGTCGGGAACACTTTGTTTCACGAAGGGCTTTTAGGCTTCCATTCCAGTGCAATAGTTGGAAAATGGTCATAAGCTCCTATAAAACCCAAATACCTGTCATTAGTCTCAAAGCAGAAATGTGAAGGAAAGTGCCTCAGTGATTGCTGAGCAGGGCATAACTCTGATCCCCAACTATATTTGGGAAATAGAATATACAGTACTGTCAGAACACTTTGAGACTTTTCAAATACCACAGTCCTAGGCTTTCGGAGCATTTTTCCTTCCCTACCTTGCTATTTGGCACAAATTATTAAATAATTGACAAATACCTTTCAACATTAAAAATACATATGCTCTAACAATTATACACCGAAGAAATTATGTAAATATACCAGCACATCTTATAATAATGTACAGGCAAGGCTATTCATTGCATCACTTTTTAAAATTGCCCAAGACTGGGAATATTTTAAATGTTCATTTTTAAAGGAATGGTTAAATAAAATATCATCCTAAAGTGTAGCAGCATACGGCACCCCCAAATACGCCACTTGGGTATATTGATTATTTTGAGCTGTAAATACTTTAAAAACTGCAAAGAGGCTTTCTCTGAACTCCCCTTATCTGCCTAAAGATAGATCCTCCAAAAGGAACACAATTGTCATAAATCCCCTCCCCAGGAGTTGCATCAACCAGGGAAGATTGACTCTTATCACAGAAGTAGAAACTAAAGTCCATTCCACACCCAGACAAACTTTGTCACAAAGTATCATAGCTCCCATCTATTCTTCTGAGGGCCCATTCATCTTTCTTAAAGATTATTTAAGGCCTGAGAGGCCTATATCCCCTCTCCCCTTTCCCTATTACGATGGTATTCAATCCTGAATTCTAAGCCACCTTGTGGAGGTACTCATTTTTCCCTGGGTACCTCTCACATAAACATGAAGTGTACTTCTGTTTTTCTCTTCTTCATCTGTCTTTTATTACAGGGGCCTCAGCTAAGAACTCAGAAGGGCAGAAGGAAAATGATTCTTCCTCCCTACAACACATTCATCCTACCAGATATGCTGCAATCACAAAGCATGAGAAGGCTCTCTAGTTCTAATATAAAGAGTCTCTATGAGGTGTTGTTAAGTTAAAAGCAAAGTGTCCAACATGTACACTGTGCGCTACTATTTGATTAAAAAGAATAGGAGATGCCTATAAATATTTGCTTATAAACGCCTAGAAGAGTTCTGGCAAGATACAAAAGAATCTGGTAACATGAGTTGCCTCTGGGGAGAAAAAAGGAGGGAGACCTTTCTCTGACATTCTTTGCACCTTTTGAATCATGCGACAATATTACGTATTAAGGAAAACAATTTAAATATATGGGACAAACATATAATGGACAAACTACAGAAATTGTAAAAAACCCCTAAGTTTATAAATTCAGTCAAGAAAATGCCTTAAAATATGGACAATAAGGTTGAACTGACATTAAAACTCACCCATAGTTTTCACATTCAATGGCTAGGGCTGAGCACAGCATTAAGCCTTTCTATCAGCATCATCCTTTCCCTGCCATGATACCCAGGGCAAGCTAATGTGTATTCAACATACTGAAGATTTTATTTTCCTAATCGTATTAGGATTCACAGTCTTCCATTGAAGTTACCTGCATTTTTTTTTTCTTTTTTGACCAGAGAAACAACTATTGTGGATTAGTAGTACAAACCACAACTACATAATTGTTAGAAAATAACAATACAATTAAGGAACTTCCTGGTCATGAAGCTAGTTATGGAAACTTAACATTTAGACAGATGTCTTATGCCCATTCAAAAAAAGTGGACTTCTATTGCCTTTACGTCTGCTTGCTCTGGAAAACGCTTTCACTGTGAAAATCAGGAGACACAAAGTCACTCTGAGATTCCAGTTATCTTAAAATTATGAGGTAAAATTTAAAGTGATAAGATCATCAGAAAAAATAGCACTATTCTCACGTCTAAAACTGCCATTAGAATGTAATGCTTTTCTTCTTTTCAGTTTGGGATTTTGTGTATGTACTACTGCACAGTAAGCACCCCAAGAACCCACAGAGACCTTAGTAAAAGCAAAACCATGTGTTTCCATTAATTAAAATATGACATGGACACCAGCTGAGCTACGCCTCCTGCCCCAAACACTGACCCCACCGTCTGCCCAGGGTCCTAGGTCCAGTGTCTGGGTAACCCACCCCTCTTATGCTAATTTGGAAAAGTGAGAGTGGTTTGTTCCATAACCAAATCTTGCCTAATCTGGATCTCGCCACTATGCTTCTTATCAAAGTAACCCCACTGGGGCTTCCCTGGTGGCGCAGTGGTTGAGAGTCCGCCTGCCGATGCAGGGTACACGGGATCGTGCCCCGGTCCAGGAGGATCCCACGTTCCGCGGAGCGGCTGGGCCCGTGAGCCATGGCCGCTGAGCCTGCGCGTTCAGAGCCTGTGCTCCGCCACGCGAGAGGCCGCAGCAGTGAGAGGCCCGTGTACCGCCAAAAAAAAAAAAAAAAAAAAGTAACCCCAGTAACTGAGGAAGATAAATTTGTGCTGCCCTTCTTACCGGCCCCTCAAGCCTACTCAGTGAATGCTTTGCAGCCATAAAAATGAATAGGAATGCGCTTTTGGTTCTGATATGGAATAGTCTCTACCGTGTTACAGGAGGGACAATATTTACAAATAAGACATTTTGTCTTATGTTTTATCTTAAGACTCCACTTAAATTTTGTATTCTATTGTTTGCGCATTTTTTTAAAAGAAGAAAATAAACACGACTCCACTCCTTTCCCCACCCTGCAATCTTCATGTAAAGCTGACAACCCAGAAAGATATACTGAGTTTATTCTGTGGCTTCCAATAGCCCTCTTGGCATTGTCCTTGCATCCTTGTGGCCCAGTCTGAGAAACAACCTATTGCCAACAGAGCTCTTAATTCCATCCTCTGACGACTGTTGCCTTAGTAATATATTTTTCTCCCAATGTCCTCTCAGCTCTTATTCTTATGTGTGCACTAAGCCCCCCATCCAGATAAATTTCTTTCATGCCACTCAGCAGTTCTCCTAAGACTTCAGAACCCACAATTCTGTGAACAGAACCAGAAATCTTTCCCATGTGCCTTGGCAACCTACATCTCTCAAAAACTTCCCCCAGAGACCTGAACTGTTTCTGCCTGCAAGAAGAGAATCATCCTCCTCCTTATTCCCCAAATTCCTATTCTACCACCAAGCAGTTTTTCCCTCTGCAGTAATACAACTGCCTCTTCTTCATTGTTGCTCTTGTTCCTAAAATCCCCCAGGAAAGATAACCTCCTGTCTGCCTTCTTACCTTATGTCCTGATCTAGTTCTTGCTCTCCTCTCTGGAGATAATGACTCTCACCATCGTCATATAAAGTATATTGAAATATTTCCACATTCTTCCTGTCCCACCTCTTTATTTCCCCTCATATGACCAAGTTCACTATCTTGAGATCTTCCTGAAGCTGTATGAGTCCTGGGCTCAACCCCAGGAAATCCTTGCATGCCTCACATTGATTCCATTGGAAATCCTTGCATTATGGCAGAGCGGCAAGGAGAGGGTAGCCAGGGACTTCTGTGAGGATTCGTTTCATCGTGTCACCATGACTCTTCACTGTCTGGTCTTCACAGCCTCATTTTCTACCTGTAGAAGCCCTATCACTTTGAAGGAAGTCTGTTTGGTGATCTACCTGTCCTGCTCCTTCCTCACTGAAGTCTGTACTGTGTTTGTTACGTGGGCTGATCTAGAAGCCTGGGTCAACTGGGTGGGCTGACAGATAAACAAGAAGCTGGCCTAGAGGTAGGGCTGGGACTAGGGTGAGGTGAGTCAAGCAAGATTTAAGGTACATCGTACAAGTTCAGGGTCTTTTATTTAAAATTCTGTCTTTATTTAAAATTTGGATGTTTTGTTTGTTATGAAGTTTTGCACATTTATTTTGAGTTTTTAAAATACTGCATTATAATATTAGTTGCCTTGATTACTGAATTTTTTGACGCTCCTTTAAATTTTGTACCCGAGTTCAATGCCTAACTCTTCTTACCCTAGTCTGGGCCCTTCTGGGGATTTGTCTCAGGGACAAGGCTGGCTTCACGAGCTTGTGATCTGTGCAGTCACAGAGGCTCTGAGCTTGGTTTAGTGCGCCGTACTCTTGAAATTCTTAGTAATTTTTGAATAAAAGGCCCTGAACTTTCATTCTGCACTGGCCCCATAAATTATGTAGCCAGTCCCCTTCAGCAAAGTAAATTTAAAATCGAATGGTGAATCAAGCCCTGTGTTTTCTTTCTCTCCAAGGAAATTGCAGTTGTAGCTTTCATTCTACAGCTTTTCTGGTTCATTTTGTCATTCATTAAATTTAAACCAACAACAACTGGGCTCTGTCCTCACAGTGCTTCCTAGTGTTGCCTCCTATGAGAAACAATGTTTGGCCTCCCAGCTACTCCCCGGGGGAGAAAATGTACACTGCTTCTCTCTGGAACTCTGTCTGGGAGACTGGCTTGGTTCTGTGATTCATCAGAAATAAGAAAAACAAACAGTGTAAATGGAGAACTTGAAAAACAGGTGGGCACAATCTCCCCACCCAAGAGAATAGATTTAAGAGGAAATTTGTTTATGGGATGAGGTTTTAAAAGGCGACCTGGAGAATTTAGCAAAGATGTAAATAAACAACTCGTCTTTGGACTGCATTAGGCTTCAGAATAAATATATTAACCAGCTTCAGTCAAAGTCTGCCTTGAATCTGACCTTGACAAGACCCAGTGGCCATCCCACCCCCCAAACATCAGGCAGTTTTCTCTATGGGGAGGGGCAAGGCTACCTTAAACAGGCATCCCAGCCTCCCTCCCACGAAGTGAAGGTAAGCAGAAGCATATATCATGTTTCCTCTGAGCTCTGCCTACTTGATGGCCCCCCTGAAAGCCTGCAGGCAGTCAGGAGACACCAGTCTTGTTTTTATACGGTATAGTCATCCATAGCTAGATACAAACACACATCTATTACCCACCAGGGGTACTGAATCGCTGTGTTGACTGCAAACAGCCCAGGTCTGTGGTCAATTCCCATTATGTGCAGAAACAAGCTGATGCATTTAACCCAGGCCACCAAGGAATGTGTAGGAACCCAGCAGGCAACCTGGAGCTGGCGGAAGGAAGAGGGATGTGCTTCATGGCCCTCCTCCTGGGTTGCCAGAATCCCTACTGGGAGGAGGGAGTTCGGATTTTTCCTGCCTTCACATCTTCCGCTTCCTTTGTCCCTCATCCAGCACCCAGCCTCCATTTTGAGAATTTATGAAGCATTTCCACAGTATGATTCAAATTATTATTTCATGTATTTAAATACCTTACTACACAGACCACACAGAAAACATGCAGCCCGTAGCAAGGCAATTAAAGTATTACTAAAAGATGGTTGAGTACAGCCTTTCATAGTACTTGGACAGAATTTTAAGAATTTTTTAAAAGAAAATCTTGCCTTCCCTATATTTGGCAGACTAACCCACTGTGTTAAAAAATCATTCTTGATTTTTCTGAAAATAGCTACCAAATCCTATACAAGCTATTATGTACTGGGCCAGGCAACATTCATTGTATAATAAAAGAAGTACAATATTCTTCTGTCAGGGTTGAGGGGGGAGGAATTAACATAAATGAGATTCTTCCTTGGGGAATCACCATGCTAAATGTTTTATAAATGTCATATTATATACGCCCCACAAAAAGCCTACACAATGGGTATCATGATGCTTATTTTGTAGATGGGAAAACTGAGTCTCAGAACGGTTAAGCTCACAGGTGGCAAGTGGTAGCACAGGCTTTACATGTAGGTCTGTATGGTTTTTTAAAGTTTGTGTCCCTTCTCCTGTGTCATGCTCTTTCCTTTTATTTTTTTCTCTGTTTGACTTTAGATTGTTATGGAAGATTAAAAAAAAAACAAAAACAAAAAAAAACCCTTGACAGTTCCACTCTTTTATTCTATAGCAAGGGCCCTGAAACATTTAATGCAGGGGAGCTACCTTGTCCTCATGTAAAGCCTTTAGGTTAAATAAAGTTGTCAAGGGAATCCATCTGGTAGCCTCTGGCATTTCAAATGAAGCAGTCCTTCTTCAGAAATATATATAATAACAGTTCTCAGCTTTCACTGAGCATTAACCATATGCCAGGAACTGTTCTGGACTTTCTATGTGGTCCCATTTAGTCTTCACAATAGCACAGTGAGGTAGCACCACTACTATTATTGCTACTATTATTCTTCCTGATTTACGTACAAACGAGGAAACAGATTTAGAGATGAGCAGCTGAGCCCACTCCCAAGCCTGGGCTCAGAACCACTGAGCTGCTGCATGCCCCTGTCTACACCAGAAGGTGAGCTTCAGGGTCTCTTCCAAACAAAGACAAACAACATCAAAGGTCAGGGAGGCCACAACCGCTTAAGGAGAAACCTGGATGACTGAGCTCTTCCTAGGGCAGGGTGAAGAAAGAGTATTTTGTGTCAATCAAATGAGAGAGTGATGAGGAAAATTACTGGTTTTTAAAAATGGGCAGGTGGGACATATCCACCTGAGAAGTGGCTATGCCATTGTAGTCAGGAAAAGAGTTTGAAAGGTACCAAAGATGGTATTTGGAAGGTGGTGGCTTCAGGACTCAGCTGTAACACCACTGTAAATTATACCATGATGAACATTTGTGTCCATAAAACTTTATATTCTGACTGCTTCTTGGAATCTAACCTAAAAAAATAGAAATCTTGGCGGGTAAAGTCTCCTCATTATAACATTGCATATTGATTCCTACTGGCATTGATGTATATGGATGGTCAACTGTATTCGTGTTTAATTTTTTAGAGAGTGCACTTTTCATTCTCAATAACTTCTGAAGTTTTGTCTGCCCAGCCCAATATAGGATAATAGGAGTGTGAATTCAGAAATCAGACTGCCTGGGTCTGAACCCTGGCTGTGCCATTTGCTAAGCTGTATGACACACTTCCTTCAATGAAGACATGGCGATAAGAAATACTCACATGTTTATTGTGAGGGTTAAATTACGGTAAGATTTGTTAAATGCTTAGCACAATGCCAAAGCAAGCATCCAATGAGCGTTAGCTATTATTATTCTTATTGCTATTAGTATCATTATTTAATTTGCAAATAACAGGTAATATAGTTCCTCAGCTCTATTATTGCTTGTCAGCAGTGGAATGAAAAGGGTTACAGGTTGCTAAATGTTTTGATTTAGTTAACAATAGGAGATGGCAGTCTTGTTTAACAGAAATACCATAACTGAGGGGAAAATTGTTTAATATACATTGCAGGCACCTTCATCCATGACTTCTGAAAATTAAGAACCAAATGGTCACAACCAACACTTCAAACTGTTTGATTTGGTTTAAGGGGGAGCTTTATACTGAAAAGCTGGTAAAATGTTAATAGGGTCATAAGACTATAATGTTCCCCGCCTGTTTCTTAGCTTAAGTCTTTTACTTTCCTTTAAGAAAGCAAAGATTGTGCCTGTTTGCTTTTTTGTTTTAGCCTCCTGAGGTGCGGCTAAAAGGGAGCACAGTGCTGGATTCTAGCAGGGTTCAATTAAAATGACCAAAACAAAAACAGAGTAGATTATTGGGACGGGGGCTGTTAGTGATGAGTGGCATTCCCCCAGGCTTCTGGGGGTTGTGTAGCAAAACAAATATGTGGAAGGAAGCAGGTACCTGAAATTCCAGCATGGTCTTCCCCATGTTTGACTCCAGCATGTAGTGGTAGGCTCCAATGCTGGTGCTGGGGTCGTCCGCGTCATCCAAAGTGCCCTTGGGAAGTAAGCAGAAAAGGAAAATATCATGGGTTTTTCCTCCTCTTCTTTGGGTGGTCATGAATTAATTCTGTGGCCTCACAGTGAGCCTTCTATTGTCCTAATCCTTCAGGGGTGCATCCTACAACACTACAACCATCTCCAGTTGATTTGGGATAAAATCCTTACACTCACCATCACTCATAGTTAAGAGGATTTTGTAATCAACTTGAATCTAGCTTTTGATTAGAATGTTAACTGATTATATACTCAAAAAGAATAATTATCCCAAAGCAGAAATTCCTGTATCTCTCCACAGAGTTTTTGTTTGTGGTGGCATTAATGTTTGAGCAGTTGTTCTCCAAGGCTGCTTTCATCCATTATCGAAATCTTGAAATGCTGACTTGCTCTGTAAGATTCCAGTGATCACCAAGAAAATTATGTAACTAACAGGGAAAAAATCTCCAGTTGTATGGACCATTCATATTTTACCACCATGATCCTTTTTTTTTTTTTTTTTTTGTGGTACGCGGGCCTCTCACTGCCATGGCCCCTCCCCTTGCGGAGCATAGGCTCCGGACGCGCAGGCCCAGCGGCCATGGCCCACAGGCCCAGCCGCTCCGCGGCATGTGGGATCCTCCCGGACTGGGGCACAAACCCGTGTCCCCTGCATCAGCAGGCAGACTCCCAACCACTGCGCCACCAGAGAAGCCCACCCCCATGATTCTTAATGGGAGCTTTTCATAATATGCTGGTGTTCGGCCTGGAGACATGGATTTTGGTTTATAGTTTTTCACTTTTGGACCACTTAATCTTTAGGAAACAAGGTGGGTGAGTGATGGGAAGAAATGAAATTCCCCTTCAATTTGGTTAGGGGGAGTGGCATTAAAGAAGCTGACATGAACTCAGGAATGGCATTGGGGCCTGCGCTTCAATATCCCATGGCCTTGGATTCCTGGGAAGGTGGGCAACGGCTTTGTGAGACTGAACAAACAACTGCCCGCATCAGATAGCAGCAAATTTATAGCTTTTGAATGCAATAACATTAACACACTACTGCTGAAATATTTATGTTGGCTTTTTAAATATCCCAGAGGAAATCCATCCAGAAGCCTGCAAACCATATATATTCTCCTTCCTTAGAAATTTCCATGAAAAAATGATAAATTACATTTACACTGAGGGCACCTCCCTGCTCCTGAGTAAATTCCACACATATAAATCAGGCATCATTTTCCTAACTTCTCTTCCTCAAAGGCACTTGAAATTTACAGGGCAGGAAAATAAAGGCTTCCTTTCATCCTCAGAGCAGATATAGACCAGAGCTCCCTGAGGTCTCCCTGCCAGGACAACCACTCTCAGTCCCCGCCTCTCCCCTTATCTCTCTTCTGCATGATAAGAGCATTTATGAGGGGGAAAAGCAGCAAAAACGTCACAGCTAGTGTGATAACGTCACCTTCATTATCAGTAGCTTCTCCAGAATGACAGAACCTTTATAGTCAGATTAAGGGAATCAGAGAATGAAAATCTCAGATGGCGTTGATCCATGCTAAAGGCGAAGCTAGGAGGTGGCTAATCCCTTTGGTAATGCCAAGTTTCTGCACTTGAAGGACACACAGGGCGACACCTGCCCCAGTTGAGACCCAAGGTTTCCTCCATGGTTAAAATGGTTTATAATTTGGAGGTACGAGGATCAAAAGCACCAAAAATTCATGGGGCAAATCATCTACTGTACTCCTAGACTGCCGAGAAAATGTCCTATCTAAATTTCTAAGACAGAGTTTTTGGCTCTCAAAGCACTTTGTATTTAATTACATCCATTACAGAGATTTCCAAAGCTCTCTGAAAAAAGTAGTTGATATTAAGCGTGATAATTCTAACAGCTAACAAATATTGGGCATATGGCTTTTCCCATATCGAAGCAGTCTGTTTCCTTAAAAACATAGATTGAAGGACCTCACACTGGCTGGGAAATTGGCACTTTTAATAAGCACTTCAGATAATTTTTATGATTCGTCAAGTTTGGGAAAAATTGAGCTTCTTTATCTCTAGGTTAAAGCAGTATTCAATGGCATGCGTTCTCAGGCCCTAAAAGAATCTATGCTCCTAAAACAGCAAACATTCAAATAAACAAATCAAGGTGGATAATTTGATCCACCTTGATTTAAAGCTTGATTAATTGTGATTAATCCAGGGAGGCTAAAGAATATTACTGAGACATGGAATAGGGAGCCACCTCCAATTTCATGATTTCCAGTCCAAGTGTTCTTTCTGCTGAAAATTAATGATTTAATGGGTTAAAAATAAAACCTGCACAATTCTTTTTTTTTTTTTAATTAATTTATTTTTGGCTGCGTTGGGTCTTCGTTGCTGCACGTGGGCTTTTTCTAGTTGCGGCGAGTGGCGGGCTACTCTTCGTTGCAGTGCGCAGGCTTCTCATTGCGGTGGCTTCTCTTGTTGCAGAGCACGGGCTCTAGGCACAGGGGCTTCAGTAGTTGTGGCACGTGGGCTCAGTAGTTGTGGTGCGCGGGCTCAGTAGTTGTGGTGCACAGGCTTAGTTGCTCTGTGGCATGTGGGATCTTCCCAGGCCAGGGATTGAGCCCGTGTCCTCTGCATTGGCAGGTGGATTTGGCAGGTGGATTCTTAACCACTGTGCCACCAGGGAAGCCCAAAACCTGCACAATTCTTTTTTTTTTTTTTTTTACATCTTTATTGGAGTATAATTGCTTTACAGTGGTGTGTTAGTTTCTGCTTTATAACAAAGTGAATCAGTTATACATATACATATGTTCCCATATCTCTTCCTTCTTGCGTCTCCCTCCCTCCCACCCTCCCTATCCCACCCCTCTAGGTGGTCACAAAGCACCGAGCTGATCTCCCTGTGCTATGCAGCTGCTTCCCACTAGCTATCTATTTTACGTTTGGTAGTGTATATATGTCCATGCCACTCTCTCACTTTGTCACAGCTTACCCTTCCCCCTCCCCATATCCTCAAGTCCATTCTCTAGTAGGTCTGTGTCTTTATTTCCATCTTACCCCTAGGTTCTTCATGACATTTTTTTTTTTCTTAAATTCCATATATACGTGTTAGCATACAGTATTTGTCTTTCTCTTTCTGACTTACTTCACTCTGTATGACAGACTCTAGGTCCATCCACCTCATTACAAATAGCTCAATTTCGTTTCTTTTTATGGCTGAGTAATATTCCATTGTATATATGTGCCACATCTTCTTTATCCATTCATCCGATGATGGACACTTAGGTTGTTTCCATCTCTGGGCTATTGTAAATAGAGCTGCAATGAACATTTTGGTACATGACTCTTTTTGAATTATGGTTTTCTCAGGGTATATGCCCAGTAGTGGGATTGCTGGGTCATATGGTAGTTCTATTTGTAGTTTTTTAAGGAACCTCCATACTGTTCTCCATAGTAGCTGTACCAATTCACATTCCCACCAGCAGTACCTGCACAATTCTTAAAGAACTCATTCACATTAGCATCTCCCAAGATTCAAATGGCTCCGTACTCTCAATATAGCCAGCTTTTCCCTTCCCTGGTGGGTACTCACACTAGTGGAGGCAACTGCTTCCTGCACACTCTCCATAATGAATTCCTTGGTGATCCTGCGAGAGGGCAGCTCATTGAAGAGGGAGTTGATTAGGGCCACTTTAGCTGCATCGCGTCTGGCCTCAGCTCTACTTAAGCAGCACTTAAGAAGGGAAGGAGAAAAGGAGTCATTAAAGAATTCAGCATCTCACCATTTCGCCCCATCTCAATGGGTCTCTGGACATTTCTATTTATACATTTACTGTCTGCAGCTATTCCTTCATACCCATGGCTAATCCCCTGAAGATCATGCACATTTTCTTTCAGCCCTAGAGCCCAGGCAAATGTCTTGGTTAGTCTTCAAATGTGTTTGTCTTATTTCACAGTCGTTGAATGTCTACTATGTACCAGATGCTTTCATACTCTGTTAATAAATAATAACAAAAAAAATAATGGCTACTATTCTGTGCTAGGTGATTACATTCATTATCAGGGCCTTCCTCAAATCCTTATTTCAGAGAGAAAAAAAGTAAGGAAGGAAGGAAAATGGGAGACACTTTTAACACAATAATTAAAAACACAGGTTCTGGAGTCAGACTCCTTGGGTTCAGATCCCAACTCTGGATTGCCTCCTCTGTAAATGGTAATAATAGTAGTCCCTGTGTTACAGGGTTGAAGATAGGCTCAATTAGTTAATATAGAGAAAGAAGTGAGAATACCCAGCACACGGCCACACTCTATGAGAACATCTCAGGCTTATACTTTTTAACCTTCAGGTTAGGACAAAGGGGCTGCTGTCAAAATCTACTGTTTTTGCTTTTCCAGCATTTATTCCTTACCCTCCTTCTAATAATAGTCCCCTGATTTTCTTGAGGACCACCTTTTCTACCTTGCTCTCAATCCACACAGTTTGGGTGGGACAGGAAGTTTGGCTTTCCTGAAGTTAGGGGCCATAGGCAGCCTATGATTAGTTACTCACACAAAAAAATTCATTTTTCCCCAATTTAATACTGCTCTCCATCCTCTTAGCCTGGCCTTCCTGTGGCTCACACGGGTCTGCTCAATTTAACCCGATTCTTTTCTGTCCTCTCTGTCTCTTTTCTTACCAACTCCTCTTATTCAAGTCTGGTTTGGTGTGGACCCTGGGTCCAGATAGAGGGTGAAGCCCTATGAGAACTGCACTGTCCCTGGAGATCACAGATGTTGGAGGACCCCAGGATGTGATGGCTCTCTCCTACAGGCTCCTAGGAACTGTCTAATGTCCTAGATCTTACTCCAGGACTCCTAGTGGGAAACAAGCCCCAGGAAGAGAAGCCCAGGCCTGGGTCCTGGTCAACAGGATGGCCAGACACCCTTGCCTCTGCCATTCAGTGACTGTGAGACCTGGGCTGCTTGTTCTTTGGAGCTTATTTCCTCACTGGGCAAATGGGAAGGCTAGGCTCTCTGGTCTCCAAGGTGGCCACTGCCTAGAATGCAAGATTCTCAGAATCAGTAGTGCTTGGTTACTGACATCAAAGAAGAGGGAAAGTACCAAAGACCCCACTTCATTTTGCAGTTTTGGGCCTCAAGGGCTTCATAGCACCACTGGGAAAAAGCCAAACCCTTCCAGTTTGCTTTTAGCACATTCCTGCCTCTACCTCACCTGCCCCATGCTGACCATCCCTGCACTGATCCAAGAACACTCCAAACTCATGTGCTCATGTCCTCCAGAGGCCGCCTCTCTTCTCCATCTCCACAGACCCAGTATGAGTCCCCTGAGGTCAGGCCCTGGCCCCCTCTGATATGCCCCCGTGACCTCCCTAGAACAGTTGTGACTATTAGTGCAATGATCCTGTATGTGACTATGGATTACCTCTTCTTGCCCTTCCCCCAACCTCCAGGCCTGGCAAGTGCCCCTTATATACTTCTTGAGCATCCTCCAGAGTGCTTACTCCCAGGGTCAGTTCTTGGAATGCTCATGTATGGTTAGTACGTGGGCAAAGTAATGACAAGACTTCTGAAATGGTAGGAACACAACACCAAGGAGGAAGGAAAAAACATGTGTCAGGAGCCTAACAGAACAATTAAAGGCAGCTATTTTAACTTAAGCAACACAAAGAAATTTCCAATATTTCCTTTAAATGAAGAATGGAGCTAAATTTCTAAATATGTATGTGAAAGGTGGTTTGGGCTTTTTCTCCTTAGTGTTTAATGACAAGCTAGAAGGCTTTGGGGTAGCTTCAGGCAGCAGCGCCCTTCAAGACCTTTCTCAAGGTTTAGGCCACCTGCATTAAACCAGGGTTGGGGGGATCAGAGGAGTTAGGCAGATAGATTGTCTTTGCATTATGGACTTGGCTGGGAATTTACAGGACATTGAGTTCTGAGTCAGCAGTCTAACTGAAGCTTGGGTGCCACCTCTTCCAGGAAGCCTTCCCTGACCAGTCCCAACTGCAGGCTGGAAGGACCAGCATCCATAAGAGGCACACACCACACTATTGTGTAATTGTCTACTAGTGCTCTGCCCATTGACCCCAGACTGTGAGCAACTTAAGGGCAGAGTCTGTGACTTAATCATCTCTGCATCTTTGCACCTGCAACATAGTTTGTTGAATGAATAATTGAATGCAGCCTAGGAAATTCAAACACTAATGCGCCTGACAAAATATTCAAGAAATCCTCTTAAAGAAGAGAATTCAAGATATATACTTATTACTTTAAAAAGTCCCATTTCAATATACACTTTATAGTATTCATAACCCAGTAACATAAAAATATACTAATATGTGAATTTCAGAGGGAAAATTGGCCATCAAGTTCAGACACTCTGAGAGTACTATTTTTGCCTGAGTGTAGGATATGTTTATTATTCTTTGGAAAATCAGTTCCCTGTTAAAAAGCAAACAAAGTTTTTGCAAATATTACCTGACATCTGTAAAAGCAGCTCATTTTAACAGGAATTTGCTGTATGTAATCTATAATAATGCCATTGGGGTTTTAGAATTTAGAGAATTAGATTCAGATCTGGGCACTCTTAAGAAACTTTATATAACTTTCTATCTAAATAATAGCAATTTAAACCATCTTTCATAGAGAGAGACCTAGTAAACACTACTTAGATAAAAGAAGCTATCTATTTTAAATAAGACCAGCTAAGTACTAGATCAAAGGCGCCACATACATTTACAACCAAATGGCACTGCTTCTGAGATCAAAGTGCTGCAGGGCTGAGAGAACAGAAAGAGCCTCTACCCAGAAAGCATGGAAGAGGACTATGAGACTTAACCAATTTCGAGATTTTTAAAGCAGACACATGTCTTTACTTATTTTATTGTTTCAATGTACAGGATCTTTGGTTAAAATGGGGGAGAAAGTGTACCAATTAATAAGTACATAAAATAAAATAAATTCTGAGCCATCAAAGGCTTTTCTTGCTATTGTCTTTTGCATTTCTGAAAGACAAGTACTTCAAAATGTCTATAATGTTAACCAGCCGCTTTCTTTTAAATTTTGGAGCTACAAATCCAAGCCAGTAAAGCTGTATATTTTTCTTTAGGGATCTTTTAATGGGAACTCTCGAACCATAAGGACCTGTGCTTGGACAAGAAATTTAGCTAAAAGCAATCTACTTGGCAAATCTAAATCAGAGCGTGGATTCTGCTGTAAGAACAGGCACTGTCAGAGTTACCATCCAACAGTGGGAAATGCTGCAAGAAAATAAAATATGGTAAGTGACAGGACGTTTTATTGATGTGTCCAAACTGGTCGTCAAAGACATCAGTTGGGGAGTGAATGAAGTATGATGTTATTTCAAAGCAACTTCCTGCTGGAATTAGACTTCCCAGGTTGTATGGTTTATTCTTGCTGTTTTTCAGCCAGACCCCAATCATAAATACAGACTTGTAAACCATGCCTTATCCGCTAACCATTCTTACTTGTTAATATAGAGAGACAACTTCTGTCCTTTGCACTTTGTGAAAGTACAGAGCTGGAATATTTAACAGTCAAGATTTTACTAAAGTCAGCTGTGGATTTCTTTGGTATGTGGAGACACATGCTTTTCAAGTGGCTAGCAGACCCCACTCAGACATTTATCTTGAGGCTTGGATGCCTTTCATTTGCTGGTAGATTATAAAACACTATAATCATTTCAAAGCCTCTCAACTCTAAAATTAAAGCCAAAAAAAAAGAGCATCTGTGGCATTGCTTAGGAAAACCATTTAAAGGTGGTGGTATCCAGCCTCTGAGATAACCCCCAGTGATCTCTGCCTCCTGGTATTCACACACTTGTGCAGTCCCCTCCCATACTGTACAGGTTTGGTGTGTGCAACCAATAGAATATGGCAGAAGCTAAGGTATGTCACGTTTTAAATTAGGTTATAAAAGACCTTGTGGCTTCCATCTTGGTCACAGTTGCTTTCTCTCTGGGAAGAGTCAGCTGGCATGTTTTGAGCAGTCCTACTGAAACGCACACGTGGTAAGGAACTAACTAACGCCTTCTGCCAACAGCCTTCTGAGTGTGATTGGAAGCTGATCCTTCAGATCTGATCAAGCCTTCAGATGACTCTAGCGCCAGCTGATGGCTTGACTGAAACCTCTGGGACACCCTGAGCCAGAACTACCCAACTAAGCTGCTTCTAGATTCCTGATCCTCAGAAACTGTGTGAGACAATGATAAATTTTGCAGTAATTTGTTACCCAGACATAGACAGCTAATACAAAGGCTTTGCTCACATCAGGCAATTGGGAACTCCCTCAGCCCACCCTTGAGGGAGAGCTCACTAACAGTAATCCTCATCGCTGACTCTATATGCTGGGTGCTGAGCTAAGCAGCTTATGTCAATTGTCACATTTAGTTATTACCACAATCCTATGAAGTTGGTTTTGTTATCCTTATTCCACCCACAAGAAAAACAGAGGTTACATATCCTAAGGTCATACAACTTAAAAAGTTACCAAAACAAGATTAAACCCCATGTCTGTCTGACTTGAAATCCCAGATTTTTAACCACGATACTAATCTGCTTGTCACAGAAATGGTCACCCACCTTGGGATAGAGAAGATATATAATTGGGCTGAAGTCTCCCAGCATCCCCCAGATCAGTACAGATAGTACTTTAGCCCAAGCTCCAACTTTGATATTCCATGGGTCATTTTGACATAAGACACCAAGGGTATCTCCTACCATTCCCACATGATGAACTCAACTTCTTTTAGAAGAAAAGGCCAAGGAAGAAGCAGTGCACTGTCATAAGAAACTGTCATAAGAAACCAGGCCCCATCTCTAGGAGCTTCCCCAAAAGTCACCTCATTAACATAAACTCAGGTGTGGTATAGCCCTTTATTTGTTATAAATAACAAAAGATACCTTTATCACTCCTATCACTTAGGAAGTCCCAGGGGTTTCAGGGGCTGTTGGCAGGGAATCAGACCGCATATATGTTATTATAAATCACAATATCACAACGGTATATCTACCTCTGCTAACATCAAACATGCTAATTTCTCACTAGAGAAATTACTTCTACACAAAAGTCAAGGACAGCAGCATTCAGGTTGAAAAAAAAAAAATCCTTTACAACTGTTCTTCTAAAAGTAGGCCCTTAGGAAGTATGTAAGTACTTCTAACTTAACTGAGGTCTCAATTTGCCTTTTTGCTCAGCAGTTTTTATTTCTTCCATGATAATTTTCTATGTGTCACACTATGCAACAGAAAGATTAAACCAAGAATGATTTGTGGGTCAGTAGGCTGTCCTGAAATAAAATAGTGGCTAATCCATTTTTTAGGATGTACGGAAATTCTTAAATTAATTGAAATAAAATTTTGGTAGCCACGTACATGTTGTAAACATAGAAATGCCTAGTAAGATACTAGTTTTATTGTTAATTATTGATCACAATAAAAATTGAAATTATTATAAGTGTGTTACTGTTCACAGAAACATTTTCTAGCCAGGATGACACAATTTATACTCTGAACAGTAACTGTCCTGGTAGTCCTCATTTTATTGATAGTTTTTCGTTGCTTTGTATTAGAACATGTGTTGAGTGACTGTTTCTGGACCCTAAGATTTTTCTGTCCATACATCCCAACGACAGTGTTTTCTTTACGAAAGCATGTGGAAAGAAATCAATATAAGTAACGTTTCTCCATCTTAAACAAACAACAGACTTCTTAGAATTTTTTATACTTGCATATTAAAGACATCAAGAAAAATAAAGGTCTGCAGATCCTAAATGTATAAAACTGAGTTAGGTACACTTTATTCTGTGTCTACCAATGGTAGCCGAGGAGTTGAAAAGTGCTCTGTAAGGAGCAAGGTTTTTGGAATAAGACCCGTCATGTATTATACATTTGACAGATTTTATCCACATGCAAACTCAAAGCTGAAGATGCCATCCTCCCTGGGGCCAAGGGCAGGTCAGTGTTATTTAGGTGGCATTTGATCAATCGCCCATGGGACCCAAGGGGCTCTCCCAAGCTGGGACTTCGCAGGTGGCAAAACCAAATAAACTGACTCTGTGCGAAGTGAGAATTCTTGCCCAGATCCTTTAGGCTGTCAAGTCTGTCATTCAGGTGGTTGGGAGTGTTTTGCTTTTGTGACTCAGAGTGCAAGTCTCAGCAATTGACTTGCAGAGTTTGTGTGTAAGACCTGCCAGCTCTGGTCAGTGTCACCAACACCTCAGTTTCATCCTGACAGCAAGCCATCAGCACAAAGAATGCCACAAACCAGGCCCTGATACTAATTGTCCCCTTTTCAATTCTTTAAGACCTTGACTGCCCCGGTCTAAGCATGAACATTTGCATGTGTTTCAATTTATCTATTCGTAGATATATTAGCATTTTTTTCCCTTCCAGAGGGTGATGTGAAAAAGGGCAACCGTTGAGACTCAGTCACCCAAGTTAATATCATGTCTCTTTCTCTGTAGGTCAGGCTGGCTGCAAATACATTGGGAACAATTTGGAGCTCTGTGTGTGCTGGGAATGGGGGTCTTTGCTAGGTATGGGGGAGGGGACTGGTCTGGGAGTCCAATTTTCAGAGAAAACTCACCAGTTCCTGTCAACTGAAAGAAACGTTTCATGCACATGGTGGGTCAGAATGTTATTTTTATAATACAAACCACCTGGCCTCCTCCTCGTTTACCTCTGCCACAAATGCTATTCTACACACATACCTAGACCAAGGTCCCTGGTAACTATTACAAAACCATGTTGTTTTGCTCCTTGAGGTTTTTTTCTTTTCCCTTTTTTCTTATTCTTTTTTCAACTTAAGGTGAAGACAAGATGAATTGATCAGGGCTCAAAGTTTTGGTTTATTTTTATAGTTGCTTTGATGTAAAAGGACTTGGCTCTGCACGGAGAGGGATGGGGGGGGTAGGGTGGGGAAACTTTCTTCCTCATTCAGCAGCTTGTGAGACAGTGAGCATCTTCCTAAAGTTTATCAGCTGAGGCTGGGGGACTCCCCTGGAGATTGTCCCAAGTCTATTTACCAGGGAGACTTTTCCTAAGCATTCCTTTCACTATATGCTGCTGTTCTATTTGAAACAACAATATGTGAATATCTCTATTCACTTTGCTTGATTAAAAAAAAGTAAAGTTAGCAAAGTGTTCTGGAGAATAACTAGGTCTCATTAAAACAATATGCACTTCCAGTTTCACGGGCAAGCCATGAAAGCCTGATCATTAGCTGACATATGACTTTCAAATGGGAAGGGGTTATAACTAACCTTCCTATCTTTGAGTCTCATTAGTTGCAAAACAGGATGCTTTCCTGTGGAGATTTCTACCAGGAAATACCTCCTTTAGAAGTTAAGTTACATTGCATAGCATGTTGTGCATCTGCATCAAGGTATACAACTCTAGAGACAGAGAAGAGGTCATGGTTGATTTCAAACAGTAATAGTTGGCATTAAAACAGCATTAGTGCAAGGCAGTAGTCTCAATTTTACGGCAGGAACTAAATCTCTCTTTGGAGCATGGAATGTTAAGGCTAGACCTTATTTAATAATCGGTAAAAAAGAGAGCATTACAATTCCATTTAGCCAAGTCTATGAATTAATCAAATTTTCTCTTAGTCCTTCTCTCTCGGGAAAAACTTAATTTTATAAACTTACTCTATTGTGATTTAAATATACTTTTAATTCCCTGGACTTTGAGAAGAAGAATCATGCAATGCATGAAAGTATAAAACATGTGTTTTATATCTGATAATAAAGGTGAAGTGTGCTTACTGCCTTAAAAGTGACTAAAACAAAACCCCTATCCTTTTAGGTAGTATGTACCTTGGAAAAGTAGTTTTTCCAGGTGTCTTCAGAGGCAAAGGCTTTGGTTTGAAAACCAAGTGGCATAAAAATGGAAGGCCTTTCAGAGACAGAGCTTTGGAAGAAACTCATCTGCTCTGAGTGTTCCCTCTCATACCTCCCAACTGTGTGACCCTGTTGCACAATGCCAAATACTGGTTGGAAATGAAAAAAAAAAAAAAATCAATCAACAGCTTGCCTCTGGAAATATTAAACATCTCAATTTCACACAGCACCTGGCATGATACAAACAGCCTAAGTACCTGACCCCAGTGTTTACCACCTGTTTTTCTGTAAAGCAATTTTAACAATAACAAAATACGTGAAAAAAAGTATGACATCTCATTGAATGAGTGTTCTGCACTTCAAATAAATCGAGCTATCACATCAATGTTTTAGCCAGGTGATACATTTTTTATTCAGTCATAACTTTTGCACATAATCACATGATGTAGTACTACACTCAAAGAAGTTTTACTTTTTATTCCAAATAAGAGTAAAATACATTAATCCAAATCATTCTAGCAGACTATATGGAAGACAACATCAGTGGCTTGAAAACAAAACTTGAATCACAGATCTTTTAATCAAAATATAAAATAAGAGAAAATACTCAATTAAGTTCCCCCTTTTGGATTTGGAAACAAAAACAGCTGCTGAAACAATGAGTGGCTTTCCTTCTGAGTTCATCAAGAGGGGAGCCAAACGTTGATCTGATGGCCCTTGTGTTGCCCTTATTGTAAAAAATGGAAATTACTGCAAGTTTTCATGGTCATGATATGGGGCTAGGGAAGGATTAACTGCCTAGACAAAAATGGCATAGAGAAAATACACCCAAGATGCATGAATTTCTACTTAATGCCTTAGAAGATAGTTTCTTTTATAAAAGACACAATAAGCACTAATGTGTTTCAGTATAACTTTCTAAAAGACAAATAATTTTATAACAGTAGATCATTTTATTTATCGTTTAGAAATTCAAAAGTGAATCATATTTTCACTTCTCTTTTTCTATACTGAAGTAGTTTGTGAAGGCACAGTTAAAAGGCAGGGTTATGGCTGCTTTCTTTCCCTCTGGCTCTCTGTTTTTTTTGGGTTGTGGCGTCAAAACTAACTGAAAATTCTTTAATTAGTCTTCTTGGACACAAGCCTCCCATTTACTTCAGTGGGAGGTTTCTTTGCATAAAACCAGTGGTTTGTGTCCACCAGAGCCTTTTGACTGCTTTCCTTTGATTAATCAGAAAACTAAAGCTCAGTCTGAGTACCACTTTTCTAAAGAATGAATGAGCATAATCTCTTACAGCTTTCATGAACCAGAAGGATTAATCTGGCAGTCCAGTCCCATACTCCACTTCAAGTATTTTCAATTACTTGGCACCGTTGGAGGTGACGTCCACGGCTCAGTAAGAAGGCTACTGCTGGCATAATGGTTTCTCCATGTCCCAGCACATGGTCTTGGCATTAATAATCCATCATGAAATGATTTGCAATGCACAAGGGTGACATTTGATTACGTGAAAGGCATTGCAGGAATGAGCATGTAGGTTCTTAAGGCCAACTGCTGGCAAAAATATGATAAAATGTTATATGGTAAAAATAACATTTAGACGGTTTAGTTGAAACCACTGAAGACAGTTTCTGAACTGACCATGAAAAGTGTAAGGACATTGCTTTAGGAGAAATATTCTTTCTTTTTTTTTTTCCTTCCTTTCTCAAATCACATTTTGGGGAGCCAAATAGGTTAAGATTTGGCAGCCAATCACCCAAAGACATTTTCAAAACATATTTGATTCAGGAAATTCTGGATCTTTTAAAGCAAGGATGTTAACAATCCTCCTGAGAACCTTAAAATATGATGATTCAAACATAAGGAAAAGGAAACCCTGAAATGATCAGAGAAATCACCAAGAGGCTTACCTGCTGAAGAGTTCAGCTTTTTAAATTTTGTTTTCTATTTTTTAGAGACTATAAGGAGGATGGTAAATTTACTACATACGGGATGTCTTATCATTTGGAGTAGAAATTTATGAGACAATAGGGAAATTCATAATTCTCAAGGAAGCAAAAACAAAAACATTAGAATTTCTTAGACTCATATCCTCTAGATCTATTTACTGATCTGTCAAAAGCATTATATTCTAAGTACATTATAATGAATGTAGTTATTACATATGAACAAACATAATGCATGGGTGTGTATGGCCAAATGTTGGTTATTCGAGATCATGGGTATAGGGTGGAGGGAAAGTTATTTTGCATAAACGAAATTCAGAGAGAATTAGAAGGTTTTTTTAAATCAATAGTTTCAAATTAATCCACTTTCAAAACTTTAATCACAGATATGAACATAATAATATCAGCTGATTTTAATGTTACTGATTTTTCCTTCCTAGCCCACCATCTTGCAGAGTGAGGTGAAATACCTTAGTTGATATATTATGTTGTATGTAATAGTATATATTGTTTTGTATATCTGTCAATAGTGATTATATTTTTTTTAAAAAGGACATATATAAACTTCATTGATTCTTCGGATTTGTTATTCATCATTTAGCTATTCATTCAACAACATTTATTAGGCACTTACTATATGCAAAGCCCAGTACTTGGCATCTTAGGGATATAAGGATACAGACTCTGTCCCTGAGGCCCTTACATTTTATTATAGGGACAGAACATGCACATAAGTAGCTGTAGCATAAGGTAAAAAACATTAAATACTAGAAGAGAAGCAGAGATAACTAACTGCACTGGAAAATCAGAAGAGGTAAAGATTTTTAGTGGGGAGCTTCAGGGAAAATTCATGGAAAATGTGATATCTAAGTGAAGTCCTGGAATATAGTCAGGGTTTAGACATGAAGAGAAGGTGGCAACAGCACTTCATGAGTCAGTCATAGTATGAGTGTGGAGTGGCTGGAAGAGGTCAAGGCCTGGATGAGGGACAGTCAGGCTGAAGCACTGAGTGTCAGAAAAGAATTCAGGAGCTAAAGCTGGGAAAGTTGGGGCTAGTTGTAAAGTCTTTATTGCCAGAATAAGGAATTCAAACTTTAATAAGAAGGTAAAATAGTAGGGAGCCATTGGAGCCATTTTTTTTCTTTTTTACTTTTTATTTTGAAATAACTTTAGACTTATAAAAGAATTGCAAAGATAACAGAGTTCCCAGAAAAAAGTCAATATTATGTAAGTTTTAATGCTTTTTTAATAGTTCATGTAGTATTTTTATATCACACTCCTATGATTACATCCCCTTTCTCATGCTGAGAGTAGTGTATGTTTTTTATTCTTTTTTCTTACTCACAAATGTCTTTCTTGTTTATCTTTTCAAATATATAGTTTTTCATTTTTTTGACCAGGTTTGCCAGTTTTTGCCCAATTTCATATCAGCTCCCCCATAGCTATCCTACATGTAAATCAAATCTACCTTAAAACAAAACAAAGCAAAACCCAAAAAAACAGTGAGATCAATGCACAGAAGTCCCTTGATCCATCTTTTAAACAGAATGCTGTCCCTTAGTCTCATACAGCCACAGAGCTGTGTGACTTTTTGTCATGATCCTGCTTGGAATACGGTGGGCCATTTCAATATGAAAATTTGTGCTTTCCTTTAACTCAAAGAAAATTGCTTCTGTTACTTATTTCTTCCCCTTATTTCCTTTGTCTCTTTCTAGAACTCTTATTAGATTAATGTTTACCTCCAGGATTTATTCCCATGTCTCCTGTCCTCTTTTTCCATCTCTTTGTCTTTTTGCTCTAAGTTCTAGAAAATTTACTATTCATGTTTTACTTTGTCATCCTTTACTAATTTGGCTGTGATCTATGTCTATTCATCTGTTTACTCATTTTTTATTTGTTCTAATTATTGTTCTAATTTGGCAATCACACTTTAAATTTCCTGTTCCCTGCTTGCTTCTTTTTTCTTAGCTGTTTTAGGGATACTTATCTTTCCACAATTTTCTGAAGATAATTATTGTAATACTCTTTTACATACTCTGCTGCTTAAAATATTTCTGTTCTTTTGTTTGCTTGCCTTGGCCTTTTTAAAATTTTTTTCTTTTGGATTTCTTCACATGTTTGGTGATCTTTAGTCCATTGACATTCATGGACAAAAAAAAAAAAACCAGATTCATTTAGGTGGCTGGCAAAACCTTGCTCTGTGGCTGAGCAGCTCTGTTTTCCTAGGAGGCCTCCCCTGAATGGGAAGTCTGATGGGAGCTCTCTATGAGTAGGCAGACTTCACCTTGAATGCTCGATGATGGACCTGCAGACTCATGGGGATTAGGGAATCCTTTGCTCATTTGCTGCCTTTCCTCCCCCTCCCTTGCTCCCCATCCATGTCTAAGTGTCTAGGGTTCCATCAAGTTCTGTTCTAAGGCTTCTAGAGCCATTTTCAAATCATCCTCATCAGGCAGTTCACTTTCATTAGTCAGAGGTAAAAATCCACTGTTGACCACTGCTCAGGGTAGAAGGCAAGACCTCACTGGCTGGCGGTGTCAGAAGTTTTGAAAGCAGTTCTTTAAAATTACCCCAGGCTACTGTCAGAGTAAGCTTTCTGAAACACATTTGAATATATCATGCTCCTGCTCAGAATCTTTCAGGGATTTTGATTTTATATAGAATAAAACCTGTTCTTCTTTGCAAAGAACACCCCTTATAGTTTGATATGAGTGCCTACCATCATCGCCTACTGTTTCCCTGTCACAGACACACTTAGGATCCCCAAATTCTGAAAGTTCTTGTGGTTTTCTCTTGTTCCATGCCTCTGTACACACTGTTCCCTATGCTGAGAATGTTATCTCTTCCTTACTGATTGGCAAAGACACCCTCAATTGTACATCTCAGTGTGTGATTGCTTCCCATGAATTCTTTTCTGACTTCCCTAGGCAGACATAGGTTTGTGGGTCTATTTATTAAACTATATCTTCCCCTTACTCCACAAAGGATTTGAAATAATATAAAACAGATACATGGTAACAGGACGAAATAAATGAGTGAGGCACACAAAGGATTTGAAATAATATAAAACAGATACATGGTAACAGGACGAAATAAATGAGTGAGGCACACTAAGTTCAAAGGGAGAGTAAAGTTAGAAATATAAATAATATCAAGTATGAGGTTAGTCCTAAAAATTACACGACAGTAAGTTTTATAGACATACTACAAAGAGATACACTGAAATTTTGCCTCTGGGCTTCCTAGTTGTCCAAGCTAAGAGGGAAAGTTGAGCGCTTCTGAGTTTCACATTGTCCATAAACTATAAATGAAGGATTTTTGCCAGTTATTGAAAATTAAGAGAGAGTTTACTGCACTAAAGGGGTACTTATAAAGGTGACTGGTAAATTGAGAAGCTCCAACTTTTGTGCTTTCATTGACCCTCTAATATTACTATGTAATTACTATAATTTTGTACATTTCTTTCCTTAAGGTATGGACCATATCCTCATTACTTGATCCAGTGCTTGATATTTCCTAGTCACTCAATAAGTATTTGTTACGCACACAATCAGATACTGATTGTTAATGCAGACAAATGTTTTTGTGTGAACAGGTGTACAACTAGAAATATATCATCTTTTACACCCATCATAAACATAACAAAGAATTAACCAACTGGAAGAGTCTTTATACTAATTATCAAAATAATACTTGGAATAACTGCTATATATCAGATAAACACATTGCATGTATATTTCATATGATTCTCAACCTACCCTGTGGGTATTATTCCCCATCTCAAAATCAGGGAAATCAGTAAGTTAAATAAATTTCCCAAGGGTCTACAATTATTCAGAGGCAGAACTTGGGATTGGCATAGGTGCCTGAACCCAGCCCTGTGACCCTCAACCTTTGCTATAGGTTCATGCTTTCGTGTGTAGTAGATTGATTAGTATTTGATTACAAATTTCATAAACGTGAAGACTTTCTACTGATGGAAGGGCCCTGATGGAAGGACTTTGCCCAAGTTCCTTTGTTCTTTAAGATTTATTCTAAAATATTTGAGGGAAAAGGCAGCAGCAGTTAGGCAAATAAAATACTATAAAATTCATTTTCCAAGAAATATCAGGGGACAACACCCTAATAAAAAATACTTCCCATTAAAAAAAATGGGAACATCTGACCAATTTTTCTGTTACATAATGGAATGTGGCACAACTTTTTTCATTAGATCCAAGAAAACTTACAATGTACCATTTTATCAAAGGGCTTACTCTGTTTTAACTCAATCAGCTTTCGCTGATCAATTTATGGTTGCTTCTTACCTGAAAGTTGCCAAAACAGCTTCCCCCTGGGAGGGTCACATAACTCACAAAGGGTGGTCCAGGAGACGGCAGCGACTCGTAGACCACCACACCTTCACTTGGGAACGCAGCCCTCTGTTGCTGCTTGCTTTCCCAAAATTCCTGTAACATTGACACAACATTCACTGAAAAAGACAAGAAATATAATCAGTTATTAAGGATGGACATACCCTAGCAAAAACAACATTTTATTTGCGGGTTGGATTGTGTAACAAGGCACTTCCAGTTTAAGCAGAAGGGAGTATGTGTATGTTTGGGTGGGGTGGGGGTGTGGGGTGCTTTCAGTTGTGAAAGAAACAAATACTATTTAACACAAATGTGTTTATTTTTTCATGAGTATGGCTCAAGTGGTTTGGCACCCTAATTCTAACAGCATTGCAGTATATTAAATTTACAAATTAGTTTTTGATAACAAATTTAAAAATCTCACTCTTCCTTCTTTGAAAATTTTCCTTAATAAACTTTGTCCAGATCTATGGTTATCCATGACTCCCACTCCTGTTTCTCATAGATTCTTGGACCTGCAAAGTGAAAGCTAAATTCAAAGGTAAAAGTATGAGCAGTGTAATTTTTTTTTAATTTATTTATTTTATTTGTTTTATTTTTGGCTGCATTGGGTCTTCGTTGCCGCGCGTGGGCTTTCTCTAGTTGCAGCGAGCAGGGGCTACTCTTTGTTGCAGTGCAGGGGCTTCTCATTGCGGTGACTACTCTTGTTGCAGAGCGCAGGCTCTACGTGTGCAGGCTTCAGTAGTTGTGGCACGTGGGCTCAGTAGTTGTGGCTCATGGGCTCTAGAGTGCAGGCTCAGCAGTTGTGGCGCACGGGCTTAGTTGCTCCGCGGCATGTGGGATCTTCCCGCACCAGGGCTGGAACCCGTGTCTCCTGCATGCAGACGGATTCTTAACTACTACGCCACCAGGGAAGCCCCAAGCAATGTAATTTTAATTGGAACTCACCTATTATAAGATTTAAGAGGAGAAAGGCAGAAAGAAGAAAATTCTTTCATGCTCCTTTCCACCCTAATCCAAAGGAGAATGAAAGCAATTGTGTAATAAGCAGGAGGCTGGGGAAAAAAAACCATAAGTGAAACTAATAACATGGAAACCTTGTTAAGGACCACGTCTGTTAGATGACTTCAGAAAACGTAGTAATGGCTACAGCCATGTGTTTTAGATTAAATGACCTATGATAGCCTGTAGAAGTTCCAGATCAAATTAGGTTGGTTTGTTTATCCTGTACTGCAAATTGAATTGTGGAAATTAACAAGGATAATAGAATTGTAGAGGCAAAAGAGACCTTTCAGGTCATGCAGGCAAAGCTCCGCTTGATGCAGGAATTCCTTGCACAATACCACTGACAGCTGCCCATTTGGCCTGATTCTGGACACACGGAAGGACCGGGTAATTGGCACATCTTGATGTAGCCCATTTCAAATGCTAATGGTTTTAACTATAAGAAGGTCATTTTGGGGAGTGTGTGGAAATCTGCTTTCCTATAAGGTTCATGCAAGTGGGCTATTTCTCATTTCTGGGACTTCATAGAGGTTAATCCCCGTATTCATAAGAGAACCCATGACATAATTGAAGGTGGTATAGGACATCTGTTGTTTTTGCCTCCCTGGCATTTGTTGTCCCTCTTTGCAGGAATAGCACGAAAGTTTTCCTTAAAGAACCACCTTTCCTTTAACCAAGTCTTCTCCAGGGTTGAGGATTGGGGATTAGACCAAAGTCAAGTCATTTAGAGTCAATGAGTCCAGGAATTTTGTTGGAAATGTCAGAAGACTGGATTCTCCTTTTTCACTAGAGTTGCTGGGGTTATAGGAGAGAAGTATGGTGCTGCCCAGGCAAGGGAGACTCATGGCTGAAAAGAAAGCCAACATAGAGCAGGGTAGAACCAAGAGACAGAGAAAGAAAGACTAAGTTCTGATGTCATAGCTTAAGCTCCTGAACCAACACATCTGCTTTTACCTTAAACCGTTTTGAATTGGCATCTCACACTTGCGTATAAAAGTGTACTAAAATAGACCACTCTCAGGTTTCCTCAGGTTCTAGATTGAATAGCTTTTCTTCTTTCAAACTTTCTTTTTGTAATATGGTGTCTATGCCCTTTGACATTCTCCTGATATATTTCTGAATACATGTGCTTCAAAATGCTGGGTTTTGTTATTTTGCAGGGAATCAGGAGAGTCACAGAGTTTGACTTGGAGGCAAAAACATTGCACAACCACTTTCTAAGCTGTTGACCAGAGCACCTGGCTCTTTCACTTCATTCCTAGGTCACCCATCAGCTTCCAGTTTTACAAGGTGTAGTTCAGGAAAATTTGCAAGACACCCAGCGAACTGGATGCCTGTGTATATTTAAGAACTGTAGTTTTTAGTATTTAAGATGTGTTTTGGGAAAGAAACTGGAAAATATAAGACTATCAGAGGGGATAATTGAATTAACCAATAAAATACATGCTAAGTGGTCAAGGTGAGCTTGGTAATTACAGACATTTTTCATTCATTCAAAAACATTTGAAGTAATATTTTCCACCAGTTGATGTAACCCAAAATAGAATTAGAACTTTTATTTCCTAAACTGTATTTCTGCTCCCCAACTTCCTCTCTCTCCCATGTCCAGGAAAACAAGTATTTTGTGAGTGGGCTGATTTGTGTTTCAATTTGCCCGTGACCTACAGAATTTAGCAGAGATGTCTTGAAGATTGAAGCCTAAAACCGAAGTCAGTGGTCTGTTGCCCTGATAGTCAACAAGGGCCATTAACCGGCTATTTTAAGTTGGTTCATTGTTGAATGATGTTCAGCTGAAAAGTGGAGTAAGGAGCTGAAGATTCATGCTCTTCTAGGTAAAATGAACACAAGAATTTTGGCACGTAAAACTGTGTGGATTAAAGAGTTCAAAGGTGGGTACTAAGTAAAATTTCTGCATGAATAAATGTAGCAGTTTTCAAATTTTTTATTCTGCAACCTTGGAAGATTTCTTTGATGGTCTTACGTATGTCATCACCTCTAAAGAGTGCAACATATGTACATGCACACACACAATCCATCTTTCTATCTCTATCTCCTCGTGTCGACTGGAAAACCAGATGAATGGAGTGCAGAGGGAAGAAGGCCAGCATGCTGTTTTGAATTTCAAAGATCAGTATATCTGAAGATGCTCTATTTATGAAACACATGCTCCTTTATTTTTTTGAAGTAGCAACAACAAGGTTCATGGACAATGTCAAAGAAAAGGCAAGCAAAGGGTCAAGTACTGCTGAAGAAAACCACCCAAATTTGAGGAAAGGCCTCACAACACAGTTTAGTCGCCAGCTGCAGTTGCACCTTCAGTGCCCAGCCAATGATACTGCCTTTCACGTTACAAACTTAAGCCACCAAGCGTGTGATATCCCTCCCTACATCTAGTGACCCATCTGCACAAGTGCCCAGCTCTACCTTATTTCCTTCAGTCTCAAATGAAGTTGTGTTGCTTCTTCTGGGCATTGTTCTATTAGTAATTCTCTTGGCTTCCTATTTTTAAATGTGTTCTCTTTACTCACTCCTCAGCGGCCATAAGTATGCTCAAGACAACAAATGAATGAATAAATGAATGAATCAATGAATCAATTAAAAGAAACACTTAACCTCGGGAATATTCTGTTTTCTTTTTTGGCCATGCCATGTGGCATGCAGGATCTTAGTTCCCTGACCAGGGATGGAACCCATGCCCCCTGAGTTGGAAGCGCAGAGTCTTAACCACGGGACGCCCAGGGAAGTCCCCCTGCCATTCATTTTTAACCCACCAACAATCTGGCTTTCCTCTACATTATGCTACTGAAACTACTTGGCAAATATCACTAATTCTAACTTTCAGTCCTTATTTACTTGACCTCTAACTGTATTTGACACAGCCGATCAATTTCTTCTAAAAACTCTCATCTCCCTAAGCTTTTCTGACAGTATTCTCCCTGATTCTTCTTCTGTATTTCTATCATTTCTTCTGTCTATTTTATGGGTTTCTCTTCCTCTGCTCACCCCTCATGTTGATTTGCACAAGAGCCTTATCATTGTCTTTTCTTGCTTCTCTCTCTACTGTTCTTGAATGACGGAACCTATTTCCATGAATCCATCTACCATAATATATGCCAATAGTTCCCAAAACATTCTCTTGTAACTCCAACTTTGTTAACAGATACTTCCATTTGGATGTCACAGAAATTCAACATATTCCCAGACTCAACCCATTTTCTTTTCCGTAAACTCTTTTCCCAAATTATTTAGAAAGTGATATAATCATATACCCAGTCACGTAAATCAGAAACCTGACAGGAACTTTAAACTTAATTTCCTCTCTCCAGATCTAATAAATGCCCAGATTTTGTCAGTTCCGTATCCTGATGTCTCTGATAGTCATCACTTCCTCTCAGTTAATATTGCCACTGCTGCACTGGTTCATATCTAACCAGATATACCACAGTACCCACTTGACTCCAATCACCCTCCCATCCAACCCATCCTCAACTGTTTCCAGGTAATCTTTCTGAATCTTATGGTTAATTAAATCACTCACATCTTAAAATCTTTCTGTGGGTCCTTCATTACCTACAGAACAAATAACTTCTTGGCAAGTCATAGAAGACCCTATGTCTTGATACTCTTTCTCATTCCAAACTTCCTCAAGTCACCTTCCAGGCCCCTCAGGCTCTCATGCTCCCAGGCCTACTGAACCAGAATCTACATTTTAAACAAGATTCTCAGGCAATCTGATGCACACTAAAGCTTGAGAAGTCCTGAGTAGGATAGGACGAAGTTGCTATTCTCATCTCTCTTATCATGTGCCTATTATATGCCAGGCACTAGGCATTTTCTCATTTAATTCTTACAAAAGGTATTATCCACAACATAGAGATAAGAAATAAAAGATGCTCAGGATACAATCACACAGCTACTAAGTCTTAGCCTTGGGATTTTTAACCTAGTTTGGTCTGGGTGTATAGTCTAGCTCTTTGCTCATCCTGAGCCACTCCTAATTATAATGGAATTTAAGTTGTTTTCATGCATGTCTACATCTATTAGAAGCATTTTAGAAGAAGAATAAAGGTTAACTGAATATTTGAATGTCATGAAAGGTATGGAAGATGTGTTGCCTTTGTGAGGCTGTTGGTAGGAAAGGTGTAGGAGGCTCTGCACAAGAATTACTTCACCTACCATTTTCTATGGGCCATTTTTCTGATACTTGTTTTTGGCAGTCAAACAAAGCAAAGGGTTAATATCTGTATTTTTTTCATACAAGTGATATGACACTTTCTAGCTTGGAACTGTCACAGTGAATGAGCAGTCTGTGTCATGTGAACAGGTATCCTGATTAATCTTCAGCTAACACTTTGCTCTGGTTTAAAACAATGTTGTAAATACCCACCAGCTGTGGGCTTCAGAGGGTGGTTGTGATTAGGCCTCCCATTCCAGTCCCTTCTTTCAAGGAATAATGGCTAAAGGAGAGACCACAAGAGGAACAAGAGGAAATGACAAAAGACCGAGGAGGGCTTTGGAACAGGCTTCCTTTGAAGAGGGGCATGAACAAAAGTCAAGGTCAAGTTTCTCTGTCTGACTGTGCCTTCCACCTCAGGATCAGGAAGCTATCGTCTGGAATACATCGTTTGTGGCTATGCATTATTTCTCCCAAAGTTTAGTGAAATTCTTTCTAAAGAGTTTCTACTTTGTCTGAATGGACACTAAAGGAAAAGGGCTTTATCCACAGCCATGACAAGATAAATTGGTCATCCATAGTGAATCTGGACACCAGACAGGAGAGAGGTAGTGAATCCTCAGCTGGAGACCCAGAGAATGCAGATGAATAACAACTTGGCTGATGCTGGAGCCAAGCTGAGCAACTCTCTGACTTCAGGGTTTAATACTACAGGTCATCTATTGGTCTTGCCTTTGTCAAGGTAACTGATGTTTAACTGGTAAAATTACTATAAAGAAATAGAATGTCCAACAAACACATGAAAGAATGCTCAACATCACTAATCATTAGAGAAATGCAACTCAAAACTACAATGAGGTATCACCTCACACCAGTCAGAATGGCCATCATCAAAAAATCTACAAACAATAAATGCTGGAGAGGGTGTGGAGAAAAGGGAACCCTCTTACACTGTTGGTGGGAATGTAAATTAATACAGCTACTATGGAGAACAGTATGGAGGTTCCTTAAAAAACTAAAAATAGAACTACCATACGACCCAGCAATCCCACTACTGGGCATATACCCTGAGAAAACCATAATTCAAAAAGAGTCATGTACCACAATGTTCACTGCAGCTCTATTTACAATAGCCAGGACATGGAAGCAACCTAAGTGTCCATCGACAGATGAATGGATAAAGAAGATGTGGCACATATATACGATGGAATATTACTCGGCCATAAAAAGAAACGAAATTGAGTTATTTGTAGTGAGGTGGACGACTTAGAGTCTGTCATACAGAGTGAAGTAAGTCAGAAAGAGAAAAACAAATACTGTATGCTAACACAAATATATGGAATCTAAAAAAAAAAAAAAAAGGTTCTGAAGAACCTAGGGGCTGGACAGGAATAAAGACGCAGACGTAGAGAATGGACTTGAGGACATGGGTGGGGGAAGGGTAGGCTGGGATGAAGTGAGAGAGTGGCATGGACTTATATATACTACCAAATGTAAAATAATTAGCTAGTGGGAAGCAGCTGCATAGCACAGGAAGATCAGCTCAGTGCTTTGTGACCACCTAGAGGGGTGGGATACGGAGGGTGGGAGGGAGACACAAGAGGGAGGAGATATGGGGGTATATGTATAGCTGATTCACTTTGCTATAAAGCAGAAATTAACACACCACTGTAAAGCAGTTACACTCCAATAAAGATGTTTAAAAAAAAAAAAAGAAAGAAATAGAATGTCAAATGGCTGAGGCTGGGGGTATGGGAGGAAGTGGAAGGAGAGAGAATTGTTGGGGAGATCCTAGGAACAACAGCATGAAATCCAGTTCCTTTTTGTGATTTCTATCAGTTCATAACATCTGAGAGTAAAGAAAGCAATTTAACCTCTGAATTGACTTTGCACATCAAACTTCTTAATGAATTCCATTGCTCCAAATTGTTTTCTCAGACACATGTAATAGACCCTGTTATGGACTAAACATCTGTGTCTCTCACAAATTCATATGTTGAAGCCCTAACCCCTAATATGATGGTATTAGAAAGTGGGGACTTAGGGAGATAGTCAGGTTTAGATGAGATTATGAGGTAGAGCCCCATGATGGGATTGGTGTCCTTATAAGAACAGAGATACCACAGCTTCCTCTCTCTCCCTTGTGAGGAGGCAGCCATTTGCAAACCAGGAAGAGGGCTCTCTCCAAAGTACTGAGTGTGCCAGCAATTTGATCTTGGAGTTTCCAGCCACCAGACATGTGAGAAATAAATTTCTGTTGTTTAGGCTACCCAGTCTATGGTATTTTGTTACAGCAGCCCAAGCTGACTGAGACAAATCTCTTCAGCAATTTTGAAAATTTTCACATCAACAAGACGACAATTTGCTATGCAGTTTATAGACATTAGTGTGGATACTTTTTTCATCACTGTGTTTTAAAATCTGAATAGGACAGTTTTCAGAGTGGTAACTAGATCCCCAAGCAAGTCTTTCATAAATGAGGTTTTCATTTTCTCCTTCCTCAAGCTTTCTCTCTGATTATAAAGTTCAGCATCAAACTTCACAGAAGGCAGTTTACCAATGAAGACATCCGACAATGTGGAACACTTTGACCATCCAACCTTTGACCCTTTCTAGCAGAAATTCTCAATCAGCTTCAGCAAATGCAGTGTCTTTACTTGTCCTGGAACATATACTGCATATTTTTCCCCTGTGTTTTGGTTCAAGTTCTCCTTCCTATCCTGAGTATTGTTTCTGCCCCTCCCTTCTATCCATCCAATTTATTCTCATAGTTCAGAGGAAAGGCCACGTCCTCCATCACGCCTTGCCCACTGGTTCTAGCCCATATGAATGTACTTTTCTGTGCTCTTATTCCATTAGTGGCCCTATGTCTTACCACTTAATGTCCTATAAGCCATGTAATAAAATAGATGTGGTGCTCCAGGCTAAATTTATCAAGTCAGACTTGGCTGGACTTACTTCTGGCCAGAGGAATGAAATGCCTTGTGATAACAATTCATCTTATAGAGTACAGTATTATGTTATTTGCCTCACAGCTGACTGATTCTAGAGGGCAGGGACTCTAGTTCATTCCCCTCTGTAGCCTCCTTGGTATCTAGCACAGGGCTATTCATCTAGAAGCAGTTGTTGAATTCATTTGAAATCTAAGAAAACTACATATCTGTACTGTGCAACTGAATGAACATACAGAAGATAGGTGAAGGTACTACGATTCATGGAGAGATCAAGACTTCCTTCTAGATAGGAGGTTTCTTATATGAACCACCATGGTACCCACACAGCATGGATGTGGTGGTGGCAGCCATGGCTCAGATGGAGATGGCTGAGGAGGTGCAGAAAGATGAAGCCTGGGCAGAGTAAACATGTGATTGCTAGCTGCTTGCCAGCTGGGGCTTTACCTTCATGATAACTAGGACTTAGGGAAATCCTGAACAGGAATGGTAAGTACTTTTGTCTCAGAGTGTCAATTCTAATCCATTTATGTTGACTGCCTGGAGCACTGTGTTGAAAAGGATTTGAAAGTAGTCTCTGAGATCAGGAATTGTGTAACAGAACACCACAATTAACCAGCAATGAGGCACTGGTGTATCTGGTAACCCTGTCTTTGATGGTATAGAGTAAAAAAAAAAAAAACAACAAAGCAGTCAAAATAGGCCTCTGTTCATAAAGGCTTACAATATGATTGCAGAAATAATGAATTCATAATATAATTTGTTAACAAAATACTAGACTGCTACATTGTAGAACAGAAATGATTTTAAGGTAATATTTAAAACTTTAAAATTTATGGCACAATAATTAAACAGATTCGAGGGGAAAAGTAGATAAATGTGAACTGAAAAGGTCAGAAAAAAAACAAGCGTAGGGGGACTTCCCTGGTGGTGCAGTGGTTAATAATCCGCCTGCCAATGCAGGGGACATGGGTTCGATCCCTGGTCCAAGAAGATCTCACATGCTGCAGAGGAACTAAGCCCGTGCGCCACAGCTACTGAGCCTGCACTCCAGAGCCTGCAAGCCACAACTACTAAACCTGTGCCACAACTACTGAAGCCTGTGCACCCTAGAGCCGGCACACTGCAACTACTGAGCCCACGAGCCACAACTACTGAAGCCCGCGTGCCTAGAATCTGCTCCGCAACAAGAGAAGCCACCGCAATGAGGGGAGCTCATGCACCACAAGGAAGAGTAGCCCCCACCCACCGCAACTAGAAAAAGCCCGCGCGCAGCAACGAAGACCCAACGCAGCCAAAAACACATAAATAAATTAATTAAAGAATAAAAATATGCATAGGAGGAGGGCCTAATCTGAGCCACCTCAGAAAAATGAGATTTACACTGGGATGGGGGAAGGGATAGAAACTGTGCTCTCAAAGGAGTGAGAGTGGCATTTGACAAAAAGAGTAAGAAAAACAGTAATGCCTCAGCTGTGGAATTATGTGTGGGAGCAATAGGGAAGGGTGCCATTAGGAAGGGGGTACAATTTGATAAGAGACAGGGTAAGGGGAGTTTGTTTCTTTTAATAATTGGAAATTGATCCTATTGTTCTGGTGCCTCAGCTTTACCCAAGTGGGAGAGAAAGGCAGGAACACAGAGTTCCTTGTCCTTTGTCTTTGCCTGAGGTGATGAGCTGTCTGTAGTGGCTCCATTCATGAAGAACAAGGGCACAAATACTTGGAGAGAATGTGCAGTTGCTCTTATGCATCTGGGTGAGCCCAGGAAGAATGTCTCTCTGGGAGGAGCTTGGGCAGAAAATCTCTATGAGGAGTGAGTAGGAGATGCAGCAAGCAAGAGAATGCTCCTTTTGTAGTCTGGAAGGAGCATGAAGCCACTCAGAGGGCCTTTATCCTAAAAACTCAGAGCTTGTCATTTTCATAGATTGGACACGATGAAGATGCTAATAGGGACACATGATATATGTTTTCATATGGGAACTCTGAGATGGAGAGGATGTAAATGCCCCATGGATTATAGGGGCTTTGGTTTGAACACAATAAAACGTGTACTGCATCTTCTATCTCCACATTTTATCAACAGGCAGCAGTTTCCTTACGTAGTTAAAAGCATGGACTCTGAAGCCAGAATGCCTGGGTTTGAATCCTGTCTTTACCGCTGTAAGAAACCTACCTAGTGCTCCTGTTCTATCTGTAAAATATAGTACTTACATTACAGGGTTGCTGTAAAGCTTAAAATGGAAAATGCTCAGAATAGAGCTTCACACATAGTAAGCACTAGAGTGTTAGCTATTATTTGTGGTTAGAGAAGGTGAAGGAAGAAAGGAAAAGGCATGATTATATGCTTGCATGTTGCATCTTTGAGACTGACTGTTCTTGTATTGGAAACCACGTCATTAAACATTCTAAAAATATTCTCAAATCTGAAAATTCCTAATTGGACACATTGTGCTTTTTAATTTATTTCCAAAATATGTGAAGAGTTCAGAGATGGAAAAAAGAAAGCTCTTTTAATATCATTCACTCTTAAAGTCAAAGCTTCATAATGGACAGAAAATAAATAGATGAAATGCTACATGTCTCAAAATCTGGAGACATGGATGTCTGTCCCAATTTTTCACTTTCTAATAAATGCTAATGGCAATAGAACTGCTCTTAGCAAAAACTACA
Organism: Pseudorca crassidens; assembly: GCF_039906515.1. Classification (NCBI taxonomy): domain Eukaryota; kingdom Metazoa; phylum Chordata; class Mammalia; order Artiodactyla; family Delphinidae; genus Pseudorca; species Pseudorca crassidens. The sequence continues at coordinate 78,669,049 of NC_090298.1, forward strand.
GAGAGGGGCTAACTCTTATTTGAAATCAATGTTAATGACTGATTGTGCTTCAGGAAAGTAGAAACATTATAGTTCATTGCCCAGTTCAATTACCTAATACCAGGTAAGTCCTGCCGGGAAGACAGTCATTGTCAGTAATAAGGGGTCTTAAAAGTATGTTATGAATGTTATGTTATGAATCTATCAGAAAAAAAGAAGCAATTTCTTTATGCCTTACATGAGAAAAAAATTCTAGCTGGGCAAAATTTCCCTTGCCAAAAACAATTAAAGACAAACTGGAAAGGCTACCATTTAAGGATAAACCATTAAGAGGCTTTCAAGATGCTAAACATATTTTCAAATCGATTCTCTGCCTCAAAACAGATGGATTTTTTTGTTATGCAATATTTTAATATAATCTTTTAATTACCCTTAGCAGGTGATATTTTAAAATAAAGTTAATTAGTATTTTCTATTCTAGCAATTCAATCATGTACAACTTGTTTTTGTCAATGTGATTCCCTAGATTTGTTGAGGAGAAACAGGAAAAGGGCCCCCAGATAATTTAAGGAGCCAGCTCAAGGCATGATGCCAATTTACCATTCATGCAAAATGGGGTACCTGTGGGTCTTGTGCTTGGCTTGGCTAACTCCAGGACACTGACCAACAGAGCCAGCTGTGTAAACATTTATAACCATCCTCAGGCTTTGACAAGTTTTGACCAGGCTAATGGAATCTTGCTGACACAGCTTGTGTGTCATGTACAATATGTAGGAATCTTGGGCCCCTTCTTCTTTTCTGTAGATACTCTTTCAAAGGTAGCCACAGCCACACAACAGAGCTGAGACAGCTAAGAGTCTTGCTTTGTTCCCAGCATTATTTTCTTTTAGTAACGCTCCAGAGTCAATGCCTAGCTCCTTCAGCAGCTGGGAAGCTGGTTGTGTTTCTTTTGTTTGCTTTTTCTTTTCTTCTGGTCTGGTCCCCATTCTCTACCCTGAACACTTTCTCTGAGGGAATTAAGATTCTTTGGGTCGTTTTTTTTTTTTTTTTTACAAAATTAACCTCTTGGGAGATTCTCTATAATATGCAAAAAAGTACATCGTTCGTTTTGGTTTAATTTTCACCTTTAGAATTTTAAATTGCTGAACTATAAGTCATTTGGGGAGAAATTTAAATAACACTTTAAAAAATATATCTTTGGAAAAAAAATATCTTTGGATGTACAAGGTAATTTTTTAAGAAGGCAGAGGGGAGAGAATATCAAGGAACAAGAGGGAATCACAAAGACATTAAAATAAAAGGTCATTAAATATATCACAATTGAACAGCAGCAGCAGTAGCAGGCCTGAGCTCCCAAATGTGCTTTATCTGTGCACCATGGTTCAAATGATGTCATCCAATCACAAAAGCTACATAGACTAAAAACCTCATGTAATCCACTTAACCAATTAGGAAGTATATATTGATATCTTTCCCATGTGCCATTGGGCACTGACACTGCACTATATTTCAGAGACTTTGTAGGACTGTTGACTTTAGATAACCAAGGATCCAAGATAACAAAAAACAAACAAAAAAATCAAACACTGTTACTTTGCTGACCAGTTCTGTTTAGTTAGAATGGTCAAATCTGTGCAAATGTGGCTTTAGGCATGTAACATACCTTCCCCGGGTAGAGTCATTATAAGAAAGCTCTCCATGACCCTGCCACAGCTATCCAACTAGGGTTTATGTACAAGGCACGGACAGAGTTTGGCCCTAAAGAGCTTGGTGCACACAGAGTTGTGTGACCCAGAGTTGAGGGTAGACCCTGAGGATGAATATAAGGACTGGCAATCTGAGTCACTGCCAGTGTGGTATATGGGATAATTTGGGCTGCTCTACCAAGGCCAACCTGAGGCAGTGTTCTGGGGAAGTTGCCTGAGGTGGCTGTGTTTATTTTCACAGCCCATCCTTCTTCCATGCTGCCTCCTGTTTCATGGGGCTGTCAGCTTAACCCTGCATGCAATTAGGCTGTGATTAAGGTGTCAATGGATGATGGTTTAGAAAGTCCCAGTACCATTTATTTCATCATATTTCACTTGACAATGGGAAAAATCTTCCCCCTTTTTGTGAGGGAGAAAATAAATCAGCCACCAGAAAAGTCTGTTGTGCACCTGCTAGGTGCCTGGCCTTGTGGGAGACACCTTGGGGGTTACATAGAAGTGCAAGGTATGGCTTTGCCCTCCTGGGACTTCCAAGTTAGGTGTGGACAAAAACATGCCAGCAAAACTATAACTCATAGTACAGAGGCACATGAGAAAAATGTAAACTACACTATACAGCCCATAAGTGTGAAAGGGGTGGTGACTAGATGATGGGTTCCCACAACTGCATTAATGGGATGAGATCAAAATAGGGACCAACTGATTATCATCCTAGTAGGAAAAAAAAAAAAAAGCAACACCATAATTCAAACAGTATTCTAAGGACAGCAGAGAGAGAATGTAGAAAACTACAGGGAGTGTAATAATTGCCTATTTTGTCATTATTAAACTTTCAGTAGGATTCTTTTTTCTTTCCTTTTTCTTTTAAAATAGGATTTTTAAAACTGCCTTGACAGACTAAACTTATATGAGCATTTGAACATGGAAGAAAAGAAATAAGAGCCTTTAGGGTTAAAACACCAATATGAAATGTATTAAATAAAGAAGATTCTTTTATGAAAGGCTTCTAAAGTTGTCTTACATTTCTTAAATCAATCTGTAGCACATAATCAGTAAAACCGTATCATTTAAACAGAAAAATCATAACTTAGAAACTCACCCTTGTGCAGCTGTATCCTATTATGGGCTGTAACTTAACACATGAGTTTCAGAAGTTGTTAAAGTTGAGTTCAGGCTAACAAATCTTAACTGTTAAAAAAAAAAGCCTATGGTGAGATGAGACAGCAGACCATGAAGAGGCACCAGATTTGATCACAGGATGGGTGTCACTCATATTTTATTTTGATTTGTTAAATCTTATTTATATATTAAGAAATAAATGTATTAAGACAGATATGGCCATTAAGTGATCAAGAAGCCACTTCTTTTTTTCCATTTTGAAAAATTTTCCTCTGGCACTAAGACTTTCAGTATTTAAACTCTGCCAAATGTATCTTTACTGAAAAAAGGAGAACAGTGCTTATGCCACAGATAGCTGAAATGAAATCTGCATTTTTCTTTTAGTATAAATTCAAATAAAAATAGTTGTGTCCTGTAATAGATAAAGTAAAACTAGCTTTTGAGTAGGCTTTTTCAGTAGAATGGACATCCACAGTTTAGATGCTAAAATTATCAGAGTTCAAATTATTGTAATTAAGATGCCATCATTAATCCAAAATGAGCTAGCAAGCAGTGGAGTTTTTTGTTTTTTGGGTTTTTTTATAACAATACTTCACTTTAAAAAATAAATTTATTTATTTATTTTTGGCTGCATTGGGTCTTTCATTGCTGCACACGGGCTTTCTCTAGTTGCGGAGAGCGGGGGCTACTCTTCCTTGTGGTGCGTGGGCTTCATCATTGCTGTGGCTTCTCGTTGTGGAGCACGGACTCTAGGCGCGCGGGCTTCAGTAGTTGTGGCACATGGGCTCAGTAGTTGTGGCACATGGGCTTCGTTGCTCTGTGGCATGTGGGATCTTCCCGGACCAGGGATCGGATCCATGTCCCCACCATTGGCAGGTGGATTCTTAATCACTGCACCATCAGGGAAGTCCCTGTTTTTTGTTTTTTAACCATGCTCTTTCCAGCACACTTTCTGTGGTGGAATGCAATGCAATACGTGTAGGAATTTTATTGCACAAGTGCCTTCATCCCTCACATCCTACTCCATTCCTTTATGTGAAATGCAAAAACCATAAATGTATCATCAAATTTATAGATTTTAGATAACTACTCTAAAAAGCATGGGATGGGGAAAATACTTGACTCCTGAGAATTTTTCCTCTCTTGCATTCCATACAGCCAGATTCATGATTACTGAGATGTTTTTAATAGCTCTATAGTATGGTCCAATTTTTCCAAAGGGTAAAAATGTACTTTTTGAAGTATTCACCTAACTGGTATAAATACAACCTTTCATGCAGAAAATGTCTCCTCAAATGGGAGAGTTAATGCACTTCAAATATGTGAGAAATTTTTCTTCTAATTGTGCAATGTTTAGTTAAATGTTCCACCGTATTTTTTCATTATAAAATTTTGGGAAACAGTGAAATCTAACACTTCACTTTATAAATCAGTGCTAGAAACCAACATGTTCTCATGGCTTTAATGACAGCTAAGATAGTTTTTAACTATCTGAAAAGTTTGCCTTGATTTTGGCCTTTATTTAGTGAAAGTGGTTTCTCCCTATAGGCATGTATTGCATCTTGCCTGAATGGGCAAAAGGATTCTGACTGTGAAAAATCTGCAATTCTCTCCAGCTTAGTATCAGGAAGTATACTTGTAGCAGATGTCAATATAATCTTTTCCCCAATACAACATGAGGCCATACACTTCCAGAACTAATCTACGATCACTGCTAACTCTAATGGACCCCTGCTGCTTACACTTGAGCGTGACTCCACCTGCCTTCTCAGCCTTGTCTCCACCTGCCTTCTCAGCCTTGTCTCCACCTCCCCTGATGCATTGTTCCTGTATTGCCTGATCTGCCTTTGGACAAACTGTTCTCTCTCCTCAAAAATGCCCTTCCCTTATTACTCTCCTGTTACACTCCTGTTCAGATATGCCTATTTAATGAGCTCTCTCCATACACCCAGAAGAGTCCATTTCAGTTCCACCTCTGTTTTCCTAACAGATACTGCCGTGACAGCACAAATGACATGGTAATGTAACACCTCTGAGAGGCAATGTCTTGCAGTGGCTAAAGGTGAGAGGTTGGAAGATAGAATTTGAATCCTGGCTCTGTCATTTTATTAGGTGTGGCCTTGGGCAAGTCACCTTAACCTCCACAAGCCTCAGTTCTCTCACCTATAAATCAATAGTACCTATGTTATTGGCTTGCTGTGAAGAGTAAACCTTCTTAGCATAGTGCCTTAATCACATGATGAGGACTGACATCTTAGCATTACTATTAATGCATGAAGAAGGATCCGAAGATGGCAGATAAGCATATTATGCTCTTGTAATTTGAAGGGTTAACGCTCAGAGTAGGATCTGAAAGTGCAGACATCTTGAAATCATGGGGCGGTGATTTCCTTTGGGAAAGCATGTGAGAAATTGTTAAACAGGGGCAAACAGATAGTAAGCTCACACACAAACTCTCAAAAGAGCTGACAAGGGCTGCTTTCAGGATAGCTCATCTTTGATTGTGACACATGACACATGAAAAGAAACTGGATGTTGCACAAAGCCAAGAATGAAGGGCAACATGGATATATGCCTTAATTTCTCTACAAAGAGATTCTGTCTGGTGGTAGAGACTCCCAGAGATACCTGTTACAAAATGGAGACATTTAGGTAGTGAAGAACAGTCCAGTGTCAGCTTAGATGAGCAAATTACAAACTGAGAGCCCACCTCATTTAAAATTTCTTTCCGTTATTTTTCATTTGAAACGCAAAATAGAGAAAAAGGGAAAAAATGTCATGAAATTTATTTCCTTTCAGGAAAGAAAATAAAAAACAAATTACAACTTTTGCCAGATGAACACCTGTCTAAAACAAATGAGAGGTTTAATACATTACAAAATGCCACTTGGAGGGCCTCCTTGGCTGAGAAAAACATTCATATTTTATTTCCTTAAATGAATGTAACTATCCCCATGTGCATCGGTCTCAGACCAGAAAACTCTCTGGGTACTTTTCCTGACCAACTTGAAGAGAAAATTCAATTTACTATTGCTTGTTTTTAAACAAATCAAAAGCCAAGGGAGGGCAACAAATTAATCAAATGATCGTTTACATTCCTTGTATTATATGTTTCTGAAGAATAAAGAGAAAAAAACTGCCTTTGCATCATTGAAGAGAAATTTAGAAAAACACTTTTAGAATATTATTATTATTTTTTTATGCTCCTTTGTTCAACTGTGCACGGTTTTAAGCATTGTTGAATTGGCTTTTCATCTTGTAGGAAAGCAAGGTAGCAATTTTTCTTAAGGAATTGACAGTGATGTGTTCAAGTGCTTAGCTCTTTCCTTCTGGCAAAAAGAGACGGGCCTGGGGTGGGGGAAAAGGAGCCAAGAGTGACTAGGAGGAAGGGAGGCTGCTTAGAACCTGCTATTCAAGGTTGATAGCAGCTTTTTACAGGCTGTGTAAAGCAGGATTGTGGTGGCAGCAACTTATGGGTGTGCCAAAGAAAATGAGTCCATGTGCTAAACCCTGGCACATGCATGGTAGGTTGCTGAGGCAGGGCATAGGCCCTAGGCAGACTTGTGATGTCTGCCCCAGAAAGTAAGTGAAACTGTTCCCATTTATTCCATGAGGATGGTGAGTGGTTGGATGTTTGGATATCATAAAAACCCCTGGCACAGAAATCTGCCATTTTGGCTTACTTTCATTTAGTCATTTTTCAGATTAGAAACACCTGAAGGGAGAGGCTCAGAAGTTAAAATTCACACCTATTAAGCCATGCAAGCAGTTGCAGAGTGGCAGCCCATTCTAGGGTAAGCAGGCAATGCTATCTGATGAAATTTAAGTTCTATATTAAGGAATGAAGTATATAAAACAGGACACTTTTTTGCTTTTCCATATAAAAGAGTTCCCACAAAGGCCTGGATGATGGAACCTAACGTATGTTTTATTTTAATCCTTTTCTGTTTTATTCTCTCTGGTAAACTAAACAATTGCTGGGATTTATTTCAGCTCAAAAAGTGGGCCATATAATTTCAGATTAAATTTCTTAAATTCACAATGAACTCAGTGAAAAATTTCACCTCTATTTCCTTTTACTGTTTCTACTATCCAAACCCTTACCACATGATCCCTGGTCCTCTACAGTTCATCCAAAGTCTTAGGCAGGTCAAGATCCTTTTTACCCTTCACTAGTGAATGCAGTGCTATTGTAGGAGAGAGGCATTCTTTCCTCCCCTTTTCACTTAAAAAAACATGCCAAACCTGAATAGACTCCAGGCTAGTCTGGGGGAGGGAGTGATTTTTATTAGTTCTAACATAGCTATTGACACATGCTTGAAGACAATATTTAAAAGAAAGCAAGAAACTAAGAAAGCAAGAGAAAGAGTAAAAGGAGTAAGAAAGCAAAATAAAGAAAGGAAGAGAAAAAAGGAGGAAAGAAAAAAGAAAGAAAGAGCAGGCTTTCACTTTATGCCTTAGTGGGCAAATGGGTTACAATTTAATTTCTAAGAAGAACATTTTATAGAATAAAATTGCCTAACATTTCTTTCTCTTCATCACACATATGAGAAATATAAAATAAAAGGACATCTGGAAACGAACATTATTCAGCAATCAGAAAGCAAAAATACAAACCATTGATGTTTTGATGGAGACAGACATACGAGATTCACAAAGAAGAAAGCTGTAACTTATTGAAGTAAAAAAAAAAAATCCATATGCATTTTACCTTTTGGGCAGTTCCATAGCAAAGTTCTGTTTCAGAAGCCCTTTGTAATATGAAACCCACTGTAGATAAGATACAAGGTGAAGATAGTCTGTTTTGCAGCAGCAGGAAATCAAATTGGTTCCAGAAACAAAGTTACATGATAAATGGTCTAATAGTATTGCTAGAATTGGAAATCTTGATTGAATTATTTTTCATAACCATTAAAAAAAGATTTTGAAATAACTTTGCCATAGCTGTTTAGATTTTTTTGGGGGGGAGGGGGAGGGCGTTGTTGCAGAAGTGGGAAGACATCTCATTTTACTGGCCTTTTAAACTAAAGTGTTATAATTTGTTATCAAAATTTAAGAGCTCAGTGATGATTTATTAATTTGTTTGCAACAAAAAATTTCAAACACAATACTTTTTAAACATAACTCATATATGGTATGGAGGATTAAACAGGTTAAAAAAGAGATATAATTTATTATCATTTTCAAGTTATTTTTAGTTTTAATTCTAGTACCAATCAGTCTTATTTATTTAAAAATCATCTGGAAAAGTTCATTAAGTCTTAGGCGAATCTTAGATTTTAAGACAGACTTCTAAACGGTTAACAAGATGTATCACTGACAAAATATCCCAGCGACTGATACCCGTAGGTGAAATGAAATTATTCTGTCTGAAGTCAGGAACAAGTTAAATACCACTTAGACCACAGCACACGACTACAGAGATTTAGGAGAAAACATACTTAAATAGGATGTGACTAGACATTTAGGACTATTTTCTAAAAAAGTCAAAAAACGTTTTTCCCTTCAGTACTTACAGTCTTTGAAGACTAGAGCCGGGTCTCTGTGAGGCAAGACTTGGGCAATGATGTGTCTCAAGGATTCCAAGGTTCTGTCCATCTTGGGTCTGCCTGTGCGAGCCTGCTGCACAGTGTCCTCATGCCTGAATTCTTGCAGTCCTGGTCTGAATTTGTGCAGCTCATTGATGCACAGGATTACCAAAGAATCTCTTTTAACATCTGCCAATCAGACATTTCCCAGAATCTAAAGACCCCTCAGGGGGCCCTCCTCCCACGCTCACTTATCTTTGTTGTATGCTGAGCTAATTAGCTCAAAAGGCTGGCTGACAGGCGGGTTCCCATTGCTTCCTTCTGTTAAACACACCCACCTACAGGCTAGCTGGGGAAGCTCACTAACCATGGGAACAGCTTTCCTCTCCAACCAGATTTTGCCTGAATGGTGTGCAGCTTTCTGACTTACATATTTCTTTTGGTCACTCATCTTCTAATGTGCTGACTTCAGGTATATAGAAGCAAGAAGGTTATTTCTCAAGAAAGTTTCCTTAGTAGCAAAGGAGTTTCCAGCTCAGGACTTCCAGCTCAGAATCAGTATAATCTAAATTCTTCTCGGTAAAGAAGTGCTGTAAAGATTGTGGATGTAGCCAGGCACCAGATCATGTATTGTATCTGCATCCAGGAACATCTCTTTGGGAGCCAAGTGTTTAATTTTTTCACCCACCCAAATTATAGTCACTTTTGATGGGCAGTGGCAAATAAAATCTCATAGTCTGTGTTTTGACTTGCTTGGGAACATTTGTTTCCTTCTTTATCCTTCGAGGCAAATCGTTCCCAAGATTGACTTTAATGAATTCTGATATCATTCACTTCCTTTCATTTCCTTTCAGGATAACTTTTTATATTAAAAATTTCAGGAGAAGTAAAAATATATTTTTCAAAGAATATAGGTGGTTATGAAAATATCTGAAGAAAACAAAGCTGCTTTTTCTACCGATGTCCTACACTACTCACAACAATGTTAAATAGTCCTTCCACAGGAGACATGTCATAGAATTCTACTGCAGTAATAAGGATTTAAACCAGATATAAAAGAACTGATTTTAGTGGCTGTAACCTATGTTAGTTGTTGATGGCTTGTTGAGGACTTCCTCACTTTTATTTAAAATATTTTTCCAGGGTAGGCACAGGAGATCGCTTTCCAATATTCTTTCTAATACTCAGATTCCATAATTATGTTGTACTATATGATTAACTGAAACCGGTTCTTTAAAGACTATATAAAATGTTTTCCATGTGATCAGCTTCTTCGGCTAGTTGGTAGAAGCGGTGGGCTTAATTAATAAAAGGAAACAGAAGGAATGAGGCTGTAATAGTAATTCCTATTATAATGACCATCACCTAGTAAAATGCCCACAGAGAGTATGCATATGCCACACACAACAGACATATAGGGTTGCCCCAGAATGCAAAGATATTATAAAAAAAGAAATTGAAAGAAGTCACACTTCTTTCATAGGGTCCCGAAGTGTACTTTACATGGGCTGTAACAAATAGGAAATCATCAATGTCCTTGCCATCCAGTTCATAATTTAAAGGAGAAAATAGATGGTTTGTAGACACAAAATTATTATATATTGATTGGATATGAAGCATAAATGAATGCAAATATTTTCAGTGTGATACTGAGATAGAAACCAAGATATTTTAGGTTCCCATTAGAGGAACAAAAAAAATAATATGGACTTCTCAGGGGAGTGAGACTAATAATATAAAAGTAGAAAAATTAGAAATAATTCTGGGATTTCAATCAATAATGGACTTTTTATGGGCTTAAATTTAATTCCAGTAGTACATAAAGTATTTTGGTTGTGTAGTGTGGTGGAAGGAACACTGAATTTGGGATTAGTAAAATCTAGGACTTGATTTTAGTTATCTGCATAACTTTGAAGAAGTCACTTATCTTCTCTGGACTCAGAGTCCTCATCTAGAAAATTAGGGGTTTGAGCCAGATGCTCTCTTTCAGATCAAACATCTATGATACTATGGGTATATTACAAATGAACACAAGTATTATCATACATTTTCTAGCCTTCTGGAAAGTCATATATTTATTTCCTAAAAGCTAGACTATCTTCAAACTAATCACTGCTATTCTCATAGTCAACTTCATACCCATTCATCAATAGTAAGGGACACATATTCATAGAGTGAATTAAAAGGTACTCACCACTAAAGCTAACTAAAACGAAGTGTAAACATTTATTAATAAAACTTATCTTCAACCTCTGTAAGATTTTTTTTAAAGGCAAACTGTGAACATCTGCTTAGAGAACCCCAAAACAGTTTTGCAAAGATAATTTCATAAATATAACATGATCTTTACTGGGTTATATTTTAAGAAATAATAATAAAAAAAGAATTCTAGAAAGGTGGATATACAACATTCCAATTGGATAGTATATTTTCTTCTTTCTCATTAGGCCCAGCTCTTCAGCAGATGTTTTCCGAAGCCTTTGCATATTCATTTCTTCCTTGTCTGCCCTTAAAGACTTCTTACCTTAAAGTGCTATTGTGAGACTATCTAGAAAAACAACTCAGTGGTTTCTCACCATTCTCTCTGATATAGAAAACACCTGATGAAGATGGAAGCGCCTGAGAAACCCCTGTGCAGTGTGCCTGTTTTAGTACATATTCTACAGTTCACACATTAGATTTCACTGTCAACTGCAACCATCTCTAGTCATATGGCAAAAGCAAAATCAAAGTATTGAAACAGGGTAGATGACTACAGTGAAAACCAAAACGATATTTTTAGAAATCCTGTTAAGGGTACCACTCAGAAATATGAGAAATGGAATCGAACTGACATATTCAGTGTTCAAAATTGATCACCCAATGGTAAAAGTGGAAGGCTGAGTGCAACAGCACACACAAAGCTCCCAGAGAGTACTGATAATAACACAGATGAGTAATATTCTTGTTGTTAATTAGTTCATTACAGGTAAAAACTGATAAGGAGGCAGGGGCCACCAACTGAAATAACATCCAGAATGTTAGAAAACATAATGCAGCGATGAATTAGTACCTCCACTATCCTCCTTGCTGTGTCACTTCATACAATGCTTGGCCCTGGAGGAGGAATCTGGGGTAGGTGAAATAGGAGAGTTGGCCTGTTGATAAGGCTACAGTGACCTTGAGAGTACAGGTCCTGAAAGATTTTAGCACAAGGTATGCAAACTCCAAAGAGTAGGCGTTAAGTAACTGAGTCTGAGCTTATTTAGAACTATTCAAAACAGAAACAATGGGGAGCAATTGACAGCAGCTCCTTCCAAATTCCAGTGGAGATGGGTGGGGGAACTGGTAGGTCCTAAATACCAGATTGGCCGGAAGAGGGTCAGAGCCCTGTGCAATGTTGCTGGGGGCTTGGGGGAGGGGGAAGAAGGGCAAAGTTAGGAAGAAACTGACTTTGCAGGGGTAATGACTAATGACTGTTCAGTGTCAGCTTTGTTTAGCCTCAACTAGGAAGAGGCCAGTAGGAGGAATGAAAGGCTGGTTAGCATCAACTTTGTTTACTCTCAACTGGGAAGGAACAAGTAAAAGGAATGAAATGGCTTCTCAGCGTTAATTTGTTTACTCTCAACTGGGAAGAGACCAATGAAATGTTTGAATCAAGGAAGGTATTAATGAGAGGGTCAGTTGGAAAGGCAACTTCAAATTATCAGACAAAAGTTTAAAAACACAGGCAACGTAAAAGAACTTTATCTCAGATATTCGTTCATTGATATTTTGCTAAATTCAGGAAATCATTATTAAGTACTAATCTGCTGAACTACATGAATAATTAGAAAATTGATAAATCTCCCATCTACAAATTAAAGGAATGTACATTCTCTCATTTTTATAGAAAATTACGAAAAACGCTTTCCTGAAATAATTTCCCTCCCCACCAGATAAAAACACTAGTGAACTGCCCTTTGTCTTTGCCAGGGCAGTCAGAGAACCAAAAAGCACAATGAAAGTAAACCCTTCATTTATCTGCACCTTCTGTTTCATGTAATCTGGGGATCCTGAATGAGCCCACGTCATCTTGATTGTTTTGTGTAACCAATTACCCAGTCCAATCTTGGTATTTTGTCTCCAAAGAGAAGTAAAATTGATTCTTCAAGAAATACTTTAGAGGCCAAAGATATCATTGGAGGAGGCTTTGCTAGTTCACGGGTTAACACTTCCAAGATAAACAGAGGTATTTAAAGGTGCAGGAATTTGGATGTTCAAATTTACGAGATTGGAGATAATGATGCCAAGCCCTTGGGTCATGAGATATGTGTTCTATGAAAACTGAATTGATTACTTAACTGTGGCTGACTGACTTCCAGCATAATAATGTATTTTGAAAAGAAGAGTTAAAAATTTTTTTTAGCTTGCTTTTAGTGGACTATGCCAGTGGCCTTTACAACAATGTTTTATCTTTAATTAATGTTTATCTGATTATTGGTTCCTCTCCCTCTCCTTGCATTTTCTCACAGGACCACCACCCCTACTCCCCACTTTCCAGGATAGGAATTTACTGGTTGTTGGGGAAAAAACATATAAGCTGTGGCTATAAAATGATCAGATTCATCTTAAAAGAGTTATCTGAACTCCAGTTAAACAAAGGTCAAAACCACCCAAGTACACTGGTTTTCCTATCATTCGCCTTGCCTTGCCGGTAGCATGAATTCCATCTTTTCTCTCACTCCCAACCTTATTCAGTCTATGTGACTTTGGAAAAGTAATTTTACGTCTAAAGATGTTTTCCCATCCCTAAAATAAGAACTCCAGTTTTATGTTTTTATCTAAAAATAAAAATAAAGATGTGGTCTTCTATAAGGGGCATGCTGGGGGGGTGAGACACACACCCAGTTTACATGGACTAACTAGAGCTACCCTCTTCCTTCTTTAGATGAAGTCATGTTTCTGGGGTATGAGTTGTATGAAATGTTTAAATCTTTGCAACAGTGAGCAAGTTAAAATGAAAATCTAGACTATGAAAAAAATTATATTTGATTAAAACAAACCTAGGGAAAACGTTTTTGGCTATAAACAAATGACAAAACTGAGATTAGTTGATGGCAATGTTAGGTTCAAGCAAGCCAGTAACTTCACTGCTCTATATATTTTAGATGAAGCTTCCTGTAAAGACTGCATCATTAGTATACTCTTAATTCAATTCAGGCCACACTTATGGATATGCTTACATTAAGATAAAAGCCTTGTGCCCATCCATTTCACACTATAAACTATAATTTCCATTTCACTTCCTATGCAGTCACCACCAGAGCAATGCACTTAGCATGCATCCTGCTGACACAGAAGAAACATTATTTCTTTTCAAATTTGTTTAAAGAAGGAGGGATAGGAAACTGTATAGAAAGGGGGCTTATTTTTCCACAAATTGAAAACTGGAGAAAGACCAAGTGAGACAAAAATATATTCTTATGATCCTCTCAAGGTACCTCATTAGCCTTGAGCTCAAGGAAAAAGAACTACTCCCCCAGCACCACCCTGCTTCCTAGGGAAAACGTTTTTGGCTATAAACGTTTTTCCACCTCCTCTAAACCAGAAATATTCCACTCAGGGCTTCAGTCTACTGAGATGGGTTTCTTGGGCCCGTGAGAAGATGAAAAGGCCTGTTATGGAAAAACAAGTGAAAAAACCTACCCACTTTCTAAAAATGGAGGAACTTTGTGAAAGATAGGACTCAAAGCCTGGACCTGGTTGTGAGGACTTTTTCTCGTATCTCCACGGCACCAGGAAGACAAGTCACAGTCTGTGGATCTTAGTGACTTGTAGAATTTAGACCCCAGAGCCGGAAACAAAGGTCTAAACCACTCGAATACAGTGGTTTTCCTACCATTCACCTTGCCGGTAGCATGAATTCCATCTTTTCTCTCACTCCCAACCTTATTCTGTCGATGTGACTTTGGAAAAGTAATTTTACATCTAAAGACATTTTCCCATCTCTAAAATAAGAACAAGGCAATAAAGACTATAACTCTAGTATGATAGGATTCTATTCCAGGTTGTCTTAATTGGAATACTTAGGCTGACAAGACAACAAGATAACACTTTAGATTCTAGTTTTCCTCCAATTCATTGTCTAACATTGACAAAGTTCCCTTAGTTCTACTCCCTCCTCCCTTTAAAATCAAATAATTGCACTGCTTAAAATCTACAATCACTCTTTATCCTAATACATCAAGTTAAACTTAAAATTTTTCATATATAGGATGGATAAACAATGGTCCTACTGTATAGCACTGGGTACTATATTCAATATCCTGTGATAAATAAGAATGGAAAAGAATATGAAAAAAATATATAACTGAGTCACTTTGCTGTACAGCAGAAATTAACACAACACTGTAAATCAACTATACTTCAATATTTTTTCAAAGTCATCTTTAATTTGGACCTTTGCCACACAACACTTTCCCCCATGTACAGTATAATAAGCATATTACATTGATTTCTGACTTGTGAATTTTCTGCATGATTTCCTCTTAGCAAGCTCTTTCAGTCTACCTGTTCAACCAAATCCCTCCCCCTTGCCCAAAACAACTCACCAAAGCACTCTGGCCTTTCACTTATCTACTATCCTTGGAATTTCCTCAGCACTACATCAGTGGTATCAGGCTCTTTAGTATAGTCTTTGTATTCTCATGTAACTGCTGTGTGTTTGTTCCCGTCTCTCCAAAAGACCTTCAGTCAACAAAAATTTAAAAACCTGTGTACTCCTTCCCCAGATACCACTTTACACAACACCAAACCACTTGGAAAACTGATGTGGACATGTTTCTTGGTTCCTAATGCAGGCCAAACCTCTTCTACCAACAGCAGAGTTATAGTAAGCAGGGTTTTTTTTTGATTCATTTATTTCAAGTGATTTTTTTTCTAAACGGAAGCACATAATACTGTGACAAATGTCCTAAATAACACATCTATGAGCATGCTCCTATTTATGGGATTAAACCTACAATAATTTGATTCTAAATGTTACATAAAGTTAATTTTAATGTCATCATTATTTATAATACTAAGGTAAAAGAAAAACCTAAGACCTTTAAAATATATCAATATTAGTCTTTTTGAGTGTTGTGGGCTTTGGAGTTATTCCCACACTCCCAGTTATTATGCAACTGTGCAGCTCATGATTATTCTGAACTTTACCTCATCCCAGCCATTACAGTTGCAGAGTACTTCATAAAGCACATCAAGGGCAAACTAAGATATGGCCTGATGCTCTCTAGGAAGTTGTTCTGAGGAAGGATGAAGAACAATGAAGACGGTGAGCCTTGGCCTACCCAGAGCACTGAATGTGACACGAAACAAACCTACACCTCAGGGAAGTGCTCTGAACTCAACCCCCTATCCTGTGGAAATGGCTGATAAAACTATGAGGCAGCAGGTTTACCTAAGTTTTTTAATTAGGCAACTATGTGTTTTGTCAGAAAATTTACAGTGCACTTAACTAAAAGAAGGATTATCTTGAACTGCACTAACCTTCCAGTTAGTACCCTTTAAAGATCTTTATGATTCTGGAGAAAGCTCAGAAGCCATCTGTACACCAAAGAACAGACTGATGGTTACCAACACTGCAAACCTGGCACAAATACAAACTGCATACCTTGCAGGAAAAGCTTATTTCAAGGGAACACCAAGTAGACAATGGAAAGCTGCAAGCAAAGTATCTGTACGTCTTGATAAAATCATAGTTGAAATACCTTGAAAAATGGAAAGATTCCTCTGGAATCTCCCTTTTGGTAACCTTAAGTCATTTGAACCATACACTAAACATACAGTCAGCCCTCTGTATCCTTAGATTCAGAACCCGCTGAGATGGAGGACCCACCGTCTGCGCTTTTATTCAAGGGACTTGAGCATGAGACGATTTTGATACCCACAGGTGGTCCTGGAACCAATCCCCAGGGGATACTGAGGGACCAGCATCAAGCACTGTGCTAAGCTCCTGTAAGGTGTTATTTCATTTACTCTTCAGAACAACCTCGAGACAGGGACCATTAAATGTCTTCATTTACAAATCAAAAAAGCGAGGTTACAGAGGCTACAGAAGGTACCTGGGAAGTGGTAAAACCAGGATTTAAATTTGAAACTCCCAGATTCAACAAGTGTTTTGCGTCATAGTAGTTTTACTATATTAGTAGTAGACTTAAAAATTTTTCTTATTGTTCACTATGGATGTTTTAAAATGTGAGGGTTAAATCTTGTCTGATTAAGGCAAAGTCTCCAATTTCTACATGATGGCTACTCAAAAACATCTTTTAAAAATCATTGTGATTGGACCCAGAATAATTTGTTTAGGTTTGTACATTTGACTAATTTGTTCTGTAACTCACAGGAAATCTTAGGCTATTAAGGGTAAGCACTGTTTATTTGCCTTCTAAGTTCCTCAAATAGTAGTTAAGCTTTTTATGTAATAGGTACCCAAAAGGTGGACTGAGTCAACTGAATAAAGCTGAGTAGGGTGAAGTCATATAGTCTCCCAAATTGGTTTTGAAACTTTTAATATAAGAAAATGTATTCCAAAATAAATATTCTGTGGTTCTATTATGCTGTCTTCAACATTATGTTATCAAAATGCTTTAAAGTAGATAGATTATAAAAAATGAATAGGGCTTCCCTGGTGGCACAGTGGTTGAGAGTCCACCTGCCGATGCAGGGGACACGGGTTCATGTCCCAGTCCAGGAGGATCCCACATGCCACAGAGCGGCTGGGCCCGTGAGCCATGGCCGCTGAGCCTGTGCTCCGCAACAGGAGAGGCCACAACAGTGAGAGGCCCACGTACAGCAGAAAAAAAAAAAAAAAGAATACCTGAATTTAAAGATATACCTAAAATTCAAAGCTATGTAAATACTTTCAAAATTAGTATAATTTTCAAGGGAATTAGATGTGATATTTTCTTGCATCTGTATTATTACAGTGATTTTATTAGATAGGTCTTGTGAAGGAACAGTAGAATTAATTTTGCAAAGGTTAAAGGGAATCTGCTGTCTTTGTCAATCTTGGAAAAGAATCTGCTGTTGTATCTCCTGGCCAATGCTAACTACAGAAGCAAGTAATTCAAAGACATCCTGGCTGGTGACTGTGGGGTGACACTGCCATCTAGTGGCCATTTTCCACTGCAAGGGACATCCCTCTTACGGGCCATGCTGTTGCTGAAGAGACTGGATTATCATCAGGTACATGTACCTAAGAACTCACTTTCACATCTCACTGGATTATAAAGTCTTTGAGGGAGAAACCATGCCTTATGTATTTTCTTTTTTCCTGCACCCAGTGAAGGGAGTATAGCTGAATGTGGGGCCTAATTAGGGACGATGACCCCCAATCCAGTTGAAAATCTACCTATAACTTTACAATCAGCCCTCGCACATCCAGATTCCACCAACCTCAGATCATGCAGTACTGTAGTATGTATTTATTGAAAAAAAAATCTGTGTATAGTGGACCCTCGCAGTTCAAACCCACGTTGTTCAAGGGTCAACTATATTTGTTATCTTTGACATGAAATATGTTCTTGACCCACCCAGTTAAGAATATCAGAAAGAACTGTTCACTTCTCATCCCTTCTACTTCCCCCCACCCTTAAGTCTTCTACTTCTGTTCAGGCTGCATAAAAACTGGAAACTGTAAAAATCATGGTGTGACTATCTCAAATTTCTGTTCCCATGATCACATTACCAATTTAAGTAGCAGAAAATAAAAGGAGACATAGCTGGTTTACCCTTAATACAAGAGACTAAAAAAATATATAGCAGTGAATTCTTCCTGTGGCTAAATAAAATGCAACCAAGTCGTTAGCAGATTTTCTGAAAGATAAACATCATTGTAATTACCATTCCAATAGCTACACTTTAAAGTGCTAGACATTGTTCTAAGTGCTTTCTGTGCACTGTCTCATATAATCCTCACAACAAGGCTACAAAGTAGTTATAAATCCAATTTTAACACTAAGAAAACTGAGGCAGAGAAGGAGAAAGAGGGAGAGAGAAATAAGACTTGCCTAAGGTTGTTTCCACTAGTAAGTGGAAAAGCTGGAATATGAAACCAAGCAATCTACCTGTTTGTGGTAGAGAACAAAACCAGGCAAAAACAGTGATATTTCGATTTTAAAAAATACTCAAGGGCTTCCCTGGTGGCGCAGTGGTTGAGTCCGCCTGCCGATGCAGGGGACACGGGTTCGTTCCCCGGTCCGGGAAGATCCCACATGCCGCGGAGCGGCTGGGCCCGTAAGCCATGGCCGCTGGGCCTGCGTATCCGGAGCCTGTGCTCCACAACGGGAGAGGCCACAACAGTGAGAGGCCCGCGTACTGAAAACAAAAAACAAAAAACTCAAATATTCCTAACAAAAAATTACTTGGAAAACTGGGTTGCTTTAGCAGAATTACTATAGTTATTCTTTAGAAGACATGTACCGAATGAGTCAAATTTATTGATGAAAGAGGGTTTACTTATCTATTTATATATATATATCTGCCTTGGTCCAAAAAATACTAAAGGTGGCTTAAAAAGGGATCATAGTAACTTTTTGAAAAATATTCAACTTCTTAAATATATTACTCTCCCCAAAAGCTAGCTGCTTCCAAACTTGATTTAATATTTTGCATGTTTTCTCTCCGTTGCTTTGTAAATATATTTGCTTCTCCTTTCTGTAATCGTCGTCTCACAGCTGATTTTTGCTGTTTTGTCAACTGACGCTTCACCTTCTGTTTCACCAATTCCTGGAAAGATTTCATGAATTAGTATCACTGATAATGGAACATTTTTTTTTTCATTTTTTTTTTAATGGAACATTTTGATAAGGAGTAAACATTCAATAAAACAAAGATTTACACTGCTAATATTTTTCAAATTTCTGTTAAAAGCATGAGTTTTAAAAAATTCCAAACACTGACAGTACTATATTAAACAGCAATAAGAGAAAACACCAAACTGTTATAAAATAGGAGGAATTAAATTCCTAACAGAAATACAGATTACAGCAAGAAGTAGCACATAGTAGTGAATAGTCACATTTCTTTAAATAACAAATCATCATAGTGCCACCTAGTGTCTATCAGGAAAACTGGGAAAAACCAACCAACCATAACCCCCAAACCCAAACCCAACAAGATGGAAAGAAAACAAAAACAAACAAACAAAACCAAAACAACCTGCTTATTCCTTTGCTTTCTAGGTAAAAGGAGGCATGGTTTTGTAGTGGAAAATTATGTTTGAAAGCATTTACTACTGGTCAAATATACACAAGAGTGCCTTCATAACTTCAGGTGTAGAGATGACCTGATGGCAGCAGTTACTCATGGAAAAGTCCTCATACAGTTTCTGGGAGAAACAGTATGTTTTCACACGGTGAATGATCATAAATTCAAATTATTTCTTATCACTTAAGACACAGGCTGCCAATGTCAAATGACTTACAAGATGAAGAATAAAATCTGAATATTCCGTTCACATAATTTTTTTTTCCTCTGAAGCAGCCTGTTTAATTGTGTATAATCTTGCATCATCCAACCTCTCCTAAAAAAAGAGTGAACGCTGAAAGGGTTGAAGCAAGGGTCTCTTCTTAGTATGCTCCACCCCATGCTAGGTACAAAGAAGCTTTATTAAAAATCTGCCAAGTTAAAAAATTAAAGATTAATGGATTTGAGAGGTAAAAAGGAGCTAGAAAAACCAGTCTGCCTAACGCACTGTTTCTTGGACTGTATATGTGAAATATAAAACTCTGGATCAGATAAGTTAAATGCAGACTTCAGATATTTTACATAGTTAGGCAGACAGGCTTTAACAAGTTATCCCTCTTTATTTTAGTCTAATGATTCTCAGTGGGAGGAAAAGTAAAAGAAGATAAAGCGAAACAGAAGAATAAAAATGCAAGTTCCTGCAGAGACTGATATCCTAGGAGATGCAGTTCCAGGAAGGCCAGAGTCTTAGAAGCACCTGGTTGCTATCCCAGAAATTTCATTACTGAAAGCATTAAGATTGGCTGAAAGTTTAACACATGAGTGACTGGCCTCTAGGACTTTTCTCTACCCTAGGAAGCCAGGCAACTATCACAGCCTCCTCACCCCAGCAGGAGACCAGAAACCTGAATCAGATCAGCATAGTCTTAACTATCACCAAGAGAACAAAGCAATACCTTCAGAATTCTGAAGGTCAATTATTTCCAAACCACAACTCTAATACTTAAATTCTCAATCAGGTGTGAGGACACGATAAAAAGACATTTTTAGTAATAAAAAGTCCTCTCCCCCACCCAAACTCACTCAAAAAAGTACTAAAATCCGTTCTGCCACATAAAGAAGTAAACTCAGTAAGGAAAAGAGATAAAACTAGGAAAGAAGGTACCCAACAGGAGACTGAGACAACAGTAGAACATGCACCACATTTAAACTAGAGGAGTTCAGACAGAGGCCTCTGGGATAGTTCCAAGAAAAAAAAAATCAATTTATTTTCTAAATATTCTGCTTGAACTTCCCCTTCGTTCTTTACTTCAATGAGACCATAAGATATATCAAGCAGCTAAAGAAAATAAGGAGGTAATGAATCACTATGCATATACCTCCTAATTCAGAACAATTTACAAATCCTACAAGGTTAATTTTCATGTTAAAAAGTGGGAGAAAAATCCACACTAGTATATTTTTTTAAAAAAATGATGAAATGCGAAATAAAATACAGTTGATCCCTGAACAATGAGGGTGTTAGGGGCATTGACCCACTGTGCAGTCAAAAATCTGAGTATAACTTAGAGTCAGCCATCTGTATCAGAGGTTCCTCTGCACCTGCGGATTCAACCAACCACAGATCATATAGTACTGTAGCATTTACTATTAAAAAACCCCACATATTCAAACCAGTGTTGTTCAAGGGTCAACTGTACTTCTGTATTATTTCAAGGAGTACATGAAAAAAATGAATGAAAATCATGTACTTTGTTATTGTTTTGTTGTTTGTTGCTATTGATGGTGGCCATGTATGTACTTTTTTAAAATCAATATACCTTAATGTTTAGCTGGAATTTAATTCTGTTACATATGAGAAAGAACAGCATTCATAAATGGCAACTTTGCCAATAAATAGGGAACTATAAAAGTATTTTAAAGAGGAAAACAGATTTTACAATTTCAAAGAACACAGAGCAAATCTTTTAGTTTTGCAGACACGAAAACAACAATCATCAAATTAACGAAGGTAATAAAAGTTTGTTTTCTCCTGACCCTTTAAAAAAAATGGAATACAACCTCAAGGAAAATAGTATGACCAAATTCCCAAAAGAATTAGAAGTTAACACGGTCAATTTGTTTCCAATGATTAGAGGGAAACCTTTTTGATTAAGCTGGCTAGAGACATCTTTTCCCCCCTTAGACTAAAGGCAAATCTGTATTTTATAATCCAGTTTATTATAGGCTTGACCCCATTTGAAATATAAGTTCCTTCTGTTAGCTGTAAGTTAAATGGCATAAAGACAAGACCTAAAGACAATGTTAGTGTCATCATCTTTATATACAGAAAAGAGCATAACTTAGAATTTAAGAAAGTAGCAGGAGTAATCTAACTTTTCTTTATATGCAATTGCCAATTTTACAACACTGTATTGGGTTGGCCAAAAAGTTCATTCGGGTTTTTCTGTAACATCTTACAAGAAAACCCTAATGAACTTTTTGGCCAATCCAACAATTAGATATAAATGCACTTATGTTTTGAATCTGATAAAATCAAAGAAAGGAGGGTGAATATATCTCAATAAGTACAGAAAAATATCAAAGCCAAGAATGGACAGGCAATCATAAAGTGAGAGAAATTCTTAACCAAGACAGGTGATAATACTTAAAGGGAGATATTATCTTCCATCATAATTAAAAGATGTTTCAAAGATTTCACAGACTTAAATTTTATGTTCAGAAAATCAGGTAAATTATGAGGCCATCAGAAGAGTATATAAAATCAGTGCATTTACAGAATTTTATTCTTTTATTTTGGTCTCGCAAGTTCCAAATGTTTCTATTATTGAGTAAAGATACCAGTACTACTAAAAGTGCACTATATTAATAAAACAGAGTACTGTTATTTTTAGCTTATTTTTTGATAACTGATTTAATTTTGTAAATGTCCCATATTACCCTCCACAGGGTGTACATTTTAACTTGTTAACAATATATCTGAACTTAAAAAATGAGAAGTTCAGGAAAAAACAAAGTTCTTTCCCTGTGAATTCACTTTCTAAATAATAATTTGATTTCCTCCTTTCTACCTTCTAAACTGACTTTCTTCTTTTGCTCATTTTAAGTAAAGTTATCACTAAAAACTAGTTTCAATGGTATTCAACTTGGTACCTTCAACCAGAAGGAAAAAACCTACCACACCAATTATGTAATTTTATCTCTGCTTAAAATCTACAAAGGAAACAAACTGATTCTTCCTTCCGGGTAGCCAGGAGAAATGGCCGGCAGGCATAAAAGCTCATCGGTAGGAGCTGGACTATACGTTCATTATCCTGTCCAGAAAATGTCCTTTATGAAATTCTTTTGGACATTTGTTGCTAAATGTCCAACAAAACCTTGAGACACTGAAAGTTTTACAATTACCTATTTTCATCTTTCAAAATTTAAGAACAAGCTAGCTAGCGAAGCTCGTGCATTTTCACATTTGAGGTGCAGTGCTGTCACTAGCTGAGTAATCTTGAGCAAAGTCATGTAACTTGTCTGGGTCTCAATTTCCTAATTGTTAAAATGCAGGGACAAGATCACATGAGAATCTACAAAGTCCCCCTTGGATTTAAATTTCTATGATTTTCATCTTTCAAATTCAAGCCAACTTACATGCTGTTTTCCCTGAAAGCTCTGATCGTTCCAGCTAAAAGTGAAGTGAACCCTCTCTATTTACTAAATTTGCACTTCTTATCAATTTTATACTATCAACATGTGAAGTCCAAATGGCCAAGGTGGTCCTGTACATCATCTAATCCTCAGAGCGCCTAAGCTTAATAATCTGTCCACAGTAGTGCTAATAAACACCTGGGAAATGTTGAATGAATAGTTACCGGAGGAATTGTTGAACAGCTTAACACACTGCCCACAGAAGTAACACTCAGAGTTCTTGTTCTATGTTGATTAGTATCTTCCATATTTTCTTCATCTCTAAAATTAAAATCAAAATTTAGTTAATTTTTAAGTTAATTATGCTTAATTTATATCTTATTACTACTTTGAAATACATAAAGCCATATTTCATCAAACTACCCTAAATCTAAAAGTTAAATTTTAGATCTTTTGCTAATCTAAGCTGAGGCTGATTCACTAATATTTGTCCAAAAAAAAAAAAATCTTAAAAGAAAAATAACATAACAGTAATTTTAATTGTACATTAACAAATAAGTACAGAAGGTTCAAAGCATGAGGGAAAATTCACTGTAAGTAGATATTTTAAGAGAGCACACTTACTACATGTTTATTGGACTATACATTAACCAAACATACATTAGATGAATAATTATTAAAAAATACAAATAATTCACCCATCTAAAACCTCATCAACTTATCAAGAGATCTTATTAACTATTTGAAAGTAATCAGTTTGAATTTGAAAGCAGAACTGCTTAAAATTGAATAAATAGGCTGTCTAGCATAAGGCAATTGTAGAGGGTTCTTTGAATTTTAACTATAAAAGAGTTATTTGCTTTCATTTTGCACATGATGATGCAGAATATAGCTGTCATGTCATTTGACAAAAACATTCATTTACCAGAATCAAAGTCTAGGTCTCCAGATTAAAGTAAAAAACCAACCAACAGAAGTCTATACCTGAAAGGCCTTAATTCTTTGTTTACTGATGACAAGGCAATCATATGAGGGCACTCATCTTCATACTCCTCAGAGCCCATGAGGATTCCACCTTGACCTGTCTTATCATCTTGCCTGGTGTCATGTTCAGTTCTGCTATTCTCCTCAGAAAACTCAGTTACAGAACTGTTTGTAACAACCTGCCCTTTTATTTCTTCTAAAGGCTGATTGAATTCAGTCATTTCAAAACTATGTGCATCAGCACTGTCCTCTGACAAACTGTCTTCCTTTATTTGTTCAAGGTCTCCAGATGATCTGAAACAGCAGTCAACTGATTCACCGATAGAGTTCTGTCCATTTTCAATATCTGATCTACAGTCCTTCGCTTTTTCTGATATCTCTTCATCAGAAAATGAGAATTCAGATCCCTCCTCTGTTTCAATATTTTTATCATCTGGATGTACTGGATGAAGTAGTTCATCATCTGCCTGCATTTCCTTTGTGTAGCCGCTGGCAGAAACCTCTACATCAAGAGAATCCTCCCTCCTAGGAAAAGAAAAGAATGTTATGCATTTAGAGAGCGAGAAAAAAATCCACCTGACATGAATTAAGTATTTAGTGTTCTGATAAATTACGACTCTCAAATGAGTTTAACAGTTTATATATTTTAAAGGTTTTTCTCTGCCTAAAAGGTAATACTTAAATCACTTAACTACAGAAATGTAAAGGACATAGCTGGTTGTCATCTAAGAATAAAATGACTATGAGGGACTTCTCTGGTGGTCCAGTGGTAAAGAATCTGCCTTACAATGCAGGGGATGTGGGTTCAGTCCCTGGTCAGGGAAGTAAGATCCCACATGCTGCAGGGCAACTAAGCCTGCACGCCACAACTACTGAGCTCTCATGCCTCAACCAGAGAGCCTGTGTGTGGCAAACTATAGAGCCCACACGCTCTGGAACCCGTGCGCCTCAACTACAGAGCCCACATGCCCTGGAGACTGAGCACCACAACTAGAGAAGAGAAAACCTGCACGGCACAACTAGAGAGAAGCCTGCATGCCACAAGGAAAGATCCCTTATGCCTCAGCAAAGATCCTGTGTGCTGCAACTAAGACCCGATGCAGCCAAAAATAAATTAAATAAATAATGAATCTTAAAAAAAAAGGAATAAAGTGACTGTGAAGAGCAACAGATATTAGTAGAAAAGTTACAGAAACTTCAGTTGATACTGACTTAATAAATTAACTTTCAGAGGAGGCTAAAGATTTTAAGTTATGTCAATCATCCCAAATCAGAAAACAATATCTTAACTACGTATACAAAATGAGAACATTTGGCTGTGAGAATTTACATATAATTATGTTCCATGAATCAATTAAATATAGCTCCTACGGTGACTAAAGGAAAAACACAATTTCTGATAAACACTTGGCTTGATTCCTTAAAAACGGGTTATTCACATAGCATCCTATATTGAATAAGCGTTCTCGAATTTATAAGAAACTAAGTAGGTTCCTCCTCCAAATTCAGTAAGGTTAATGGACCACAGGTAGGCATAGTTTTTAAGTTTCATTTGTATATTATATAGCAATGATACTGAACAACAATAATAATGAAAATTTTTTAGATGAAAGTGTTAACTTTTAGAACTAAATAAATCTGGTATTCAGAATTCTATCATTTTATGCAACATAGTATACAAACCTGATATCACTAAAGGTTGGGAAAAGCTCACTTTCATAGCTGAAACGTTTCATGAAGAAATCTCTGATGCATTTAACATCTCTGTCAAAATACCTGCAAAAGCAAGAATCATTTTTTATATAGCCTTTGTTGTTCATCTTTTTCCTTATTAGCCAAAGACAACATCCTTGTTATGACATTCTTGTTGTTACATGAAAGAGAAAAGGATGTTGCTCAAAAGAAAAAAGAAACAAATCAGCTGCTGGTGTTTGAAAAACTAAAAGCCCAGGAACAAGGACTATAAGCTGTCAATGGCATACAGTTCTTATGGTTAGAAAACTCAAGGTTTTCCCATACTGTGAGACATATATATGAATCCCAGAAAAAAAGATAAGGGCCTGCAGTTTGGGGGCAGATTTCTACTTTGCCTCTCTAGTTTCCAGTCTGTCTGATTATAGTTCCCATCAGCTTCAGCTATGTTCACTAGAACCTCTAGTCAACTGGAAAAGGTGAAGACAAAAATAAACTAGTGACTCATAAGAAAAAGTTTGGGGACTAATGTTATGTTTATATTATCTTTATTACCCATTAGCTAATATGTAGTAAACATCTATAGGATATAACTAATGCTGTGGCTTATAAATAGTTATCTGGAGACATGTTAATCTGGACTGAGAGTAGAAGGACCTCTGAATATCAGGTTGCTTTTTAGGCTACCATAAAGCAGCCAGAACAGATTGAATTCTCTAGAAGGTTTCCAGAAAGGGAGAATTAAGAGACAGGATGACATGGAATTGAGAGAACAGGAGAAAAAAAATACTCACTCTTAATTTGATTACACTCAATTGCATCATAGAATACAAACACATAAAGGAAAATATCCTGTCATATTTCACAATTTGGCTGTTTAAATGGTCAAGTAACATGAGAAATAAGATTATCACAGTATATGAAGTGAT
This sequence comes from Pseudorca crassidens, assembly GCF_039906515.1. Classification (NCBI taxonomy): domain Eukaryota; kingdom Metazoa; phylum Chordata; class Mammalia; order Artiodactyla; family Delphinidae; genus Pseudorca; species Pseudorca crassidens. Next base: position 78,695,830 of record NC_090298.1, read on the forward strand.
TCTGCCGTGTGTCAGGGATGAGGTTTTACGTGAATTCCTTTCTCTTATCAAAATAAAAGCTAAAAACAACATGAGAGATATTACCAGTCTGGTAACTGAGTTCAGTACAAAACCGTAACTTTCATCAAGGCCATAAAAAATTATTAAATTATGCCTGGTGAAGCCCTCTTGGAGGCAACCATGAAGCAGAGAGAAAAGGGGAAAGGCAGAGAGGATGTGGTTCTAGGGTTCCTCCTTCCATGTCCCTACTTCTTCTGAGCAGGCTTTTGTTTTAAAAATTGGGCTTCCACCTAAACGTTTGTTTGAATAAAGAGTTCCATGGCTGAGAAAGTTTGACTTTTGCAAGTCTGTCAGGTTACAAGAGTAATTCAAATTCTTTTGATGATTTATAAAAGTAGGCAGTTTCTTCAGATTTCTAATATACAGCATTATTTTAATGAATAGGTTTTAAAAACTGTATCAAAGTGCATTTTTTTTCAGTTTTAAAATACCGAGGAGTAAGAAAAATTCTTAGGGGGAAAATCAGAGCATTTTGACATCCCAATTTTTAGACTCTTAACATCAGCCACTTCAAACCAGTTATTAACCCCAATGACAGTATGACAAAGCTGAAAAATTATTAATAAATAAAAGATGACTGCATCACACATAAACACAGTTACATCCAGAATATACCATTCAGCATTGGTATGAGAAGTTGAAACCATCTGTGGAAAATCGATCATGGTGATGTGGTCATCTTTATCCAAAATGAGATTGAATTCATTGAAATCTCCATGAATCAGCCCATGATTTGCAAGTTTAACGATTAGTTCCATAGCTTCATCATATACTGATGCAGGATCTTCAACATGGTGTATCTGACATCTGAAAGTGTTAAGTGTGAAAATGGTTATTTGTCCTCATTTATGATTTTAATGAAAGCAAGCATGTGTGTATTTACATTTAAATATTATTTCCATTTCATCATGCCTCCCTAGCAGTTTTCTCTTCAATCCTATCAGCATACAGATATAACAGCTTAAAAAAAAAAAAAAAAGACACAACCCATTCAATTCTGTATCTTCTTCCCAGTACACCACATTCTTTCTTTCATCTTAACAGCCAAACTCCTCTACGTGTGCTTTCTCCAATTCAATGAGCACTCTAATGAGCCCATTTCAAGCAAGCTTTCATTCAACCTTGTTCCAATGAAATAGCTCTCGTCAAAACTACCAATGACTTACATGTTGCTATATCCAATGGTCAATTCTCCACCTTCATCATTATCTGGTCAGTTAACCTCTTCCCCCTCCTTGAAGCAGCTCCTTTCATCTGACCCTTGGTACACTAACTCTTCAGGCTGTCCTCTTTCTGCACTGATCATTCCTTCTTAGTTTTTTTAGCTAGTTCTTCAGCTTTTCCCTGACGTATAAATTTTGGAGCTCCTCAAAGGTTAATCTTAAGACCTATTATCTTAACCATTCTTGGTGATCTCATACAGGCTCATACACAGACTTCAATCTAGACTTCTCTGAGCTTCTGGGCATCTCTAACTTACCATGTCCCAAACTGAACCTCTGATTCTGCCCCACCCTCTAACTTCAAACTGTCTTTCTGCAGTCTTTCCCATTCTGTAAATGGCAACTTTATCCCTCCAATTATTCAGGCCCCAGATCTTGGTGTTATCCTTACCTGCCCTTTCCTTTATATCAATACAATCCCAAACAAATCATGTAGGCCCTGACTGTAAAACATATCCAAAATCTGACCACTTTTCATCACCTTCACATCTACCACTCTGATCTAAACTACTATCATCTCTTGCTTGCATTATTACAATAATTTCCTAACTTTTCTTCCTAATCCTGTCCTAGTCTCCTTTCAGTCTATTTTCAATACAGCAGTCAGAGTGATACCATTAAAACATCAGTCAGATCATGTCTCTTCTTAATTCAAAATCCTCCAATGGCAGGGAGTTCCTTGGCAGTCCAGTGGTTAGGACCTGGAGTTTTCACTGCCACCAAAAAAAAAAAAAAAAAAAAAAAATCCTCCAGTGGCTTCCTGTCTCAATCAAAATAGTCCTTATACTATTGCTACAATGGCAATCACATTAGGAAATATAAATGTATCAAATCAACCTTAAAGTTACTGAATGTTATATGTCAAATATATCCTCCCCACCAAAATAAATAAATAGAACATCCTTGCAATGGCTTACAAATTGTCTGCTGCCTCTGTGATCTCATCATTTACAATTTCTCCCCTTACTCACTCAGCTCCAGCCACAGTGGCCTTCTGTTTCCTGAACATGCAGGCATACTCCCATTCCAGGAGTTACGCATTTGCTCTTGCCTCTGCCCGAAATGTTCCTAGATATCTGCATGATTTCCTCTCTCCTTTCAGGATTCTGCTCAAAAATCCCCTTATCAAGGAGACTTTTCCTGGTCACTCCATGTAAAATAGCAGCCTCCTACACCCACCCACCTCAACACTTCCTATCCCCCTTACCCCACTTTATTTTTATGCATGGCATTTACCACCATCTGATGTATCAAATATTTCCTTGTTTAGCTATTTCCTGCAAGTTTCCTTCCATCAGAAAGTAAGCTCTATGAGGGCAGGGACTTTATTTTGTTTACTGGGGAGCCTAGAACAGCGCTTGGCACATACTAGACTGTTTATTTACTGACTGAGTCAGAGAGTATAAAATCCATATTGTCGGGCTTCCCTGGTGGTGCAGTGGTTGAGAGTCCACCTGCCGATGCAGGGGATACCGGTTCGTGCCCCGGTCCGGGAGGATCCCGCATGCCGCGGAGCGGCTGCGCCCGTGAGCCATGGTCGCTGGGCCTGCGCGTCCGGAGCCTGTGCTCCGCAATGGGAGAGGCCACAACAATGAGAGGCCCACATACCGCAAAAAAAAAAAAAAAAAAAATTGTGGTAAAATCCATATTGTCAGAATGAAACTGAATTTTCAATTTGCCTTTAAGTCTACTACTTTATGTTAATTTCTAACCTCCCAGAAGCAATATTCCATTTACAAAAAAAAATATTATTTTTTAAAATTGAACCTTATAATTATTTATTAGAACTGAAGGTTCCAAGAATTATACTTACAGAGGATAGCCTTTTATGAGTTCCATGACCACTGCATGGCGATTATAATCAACTGGCTTTGGAACTGGAAATTTCCTTTCATACAATGCCTAAAATATAGCAAAACAGGTAAAAAGTAATGAAAAGGTCATTAATTTTTAGGGAACAATAAAATTAAGTGTACCTGTCCACAACCAGAAAAAAAACATGTAAGCCTTTACAAAATTACAGTTAACACATGATTATTTATGCATGGTTTATTCACTGCACAGAATGAGCTGTACATAAAAACAACACTGTAAACCAGTTTTTGTAATTCACTTTTTTTTTTTGTGGTACGCGGGCCTCTCATGGTTGTGGCCTCTCCCGTTGCGGGGCACAGGCTCCGGACGCGCAGGCTCAGTGGCCATGGCTCACGGGTCCAGCCGCTCCGCGGCATGTGGGATCTTCCCGGACCGGGGCACGAACTCGTGTCCCCTGCATCGGCAGGCGGACTCTCAACCACTGCGCCACCAGGAAAGCCCCTGTAATTCACTTTTTTACCAAACATTCATTTACTGAACATTTACTAAATATTATACACTGTGCTAGGGTTACAAAAATGAGTGTGAAAATGTCTCTGCCTTCAAGAAGTTTCGTCTCTTACAATATGTATATCTTCTATTTTGTAAGTTTCTGTCATTTACTGGGAGTGTGCTTAAAAAATTCAAATGGAAATAAATTGTGATTTAGGAAATATTCTGTCTTCTGGCATATCAGGAAATGAAATATTCCAATATATTAGGCATTTCAGTTTATACAGCACTGACCTTTTTCTTCAGACCACAATATACAATATAAATCTATTATGTGACAGGGCCTTTGTCATTGATACCTGAATCACGCCAACAGTGGTTCTAGTTCTTGCTACCAGGCCAAACCTTTCTTCAGTGTACCAATACCAACTAAGATGCTTGCGTCAATGCTCCATTTTAAAAAAACTACAATGGCTGTAAATATTGACTTCAGTCTGAATAACTTTTCCTAGTTTTCAAAACTCTTTAATCCACTTATCCAGTCCTAGTTCTCTCAATACTCTGTCCAATAAACACTCTGGAGTGTGATCAAGACAGTCACCTTAGTGACTGTCCCCATACACACAGGGCTCACACGAATATTCATGTCTTTGCCATTCTGGTTCCTTTGCAAAGTACACTGTCTTATTGTCTTTTCCTTACAGACAAATCATATGCAACTCCATTACTCTACTCAACTCCCACTCACTTATGAAACCTCCTTCATCGATCATTCTACTCTACAGAAGATTCTCTAAACTCAACATATAATTTGACATTTAAACTGTTCTGTTTTAGGTGTGTTCATGTTATCTTTCCAACTTTAAGACACACACTGCACTCGTTATTTCTTTGGTATCCGCTGTTCACCTCCCCCAACAAAATACTTAATATAGAGGTAGGCACACAGCTGACACTCAATATATGCTTATTAAGAGGGTTAATTTTAAGAGCTGTCTACTCTACTTCCTACCTTCTTTGGACAGGAACTATTTCCCTCTCCCCAAAGATTGTCTGCTTGGCCATATATTTGTTATTTTTAAATCCAAATGGTTCTGAACATGCTTTGGCAGCTCAACAGTATGTAACAACTCTAACTATTGTCATAGTGGTCTAGCCCTTGTACCATAGCTTAACCCTTAAGTTATAGCTCAATCTTATCTTATTTTCGCTTAGGAAAAGAGAGAATAAATTTAAGAAGCATATTTATCCACAACCAGGCTCTATTCCTGTGCCTTCATATAAAAACTCCAAGAAGACACTTAATATGGTTTGGGGGAAATGTGTAACAATTCCTACTAAACTGCCTACTTACTATCACAGGATACAAACCATTGATATAACACAAAAAACACAACATGTATGGTATTGATATCACTTACTTATACTGACTAGAGGATTCTTCCCTCAGGATTACTAAAAATTTAAGCACATGAATTAAAATAACCTACTCAAAGAACATCAAACTGAAATTCCCAAGAAACAACAGGTCATACGCTGGAGTGATTTTTAATAATTCAAAATTTTAAAAAGATAAGTTATAACAAATAAATCCTACTGGAGAGAATAATAAGAATGCAGTTATTTTCTAATTTAAATTATTAGTGAAGACAATTAATTTGGTTATTATTAAAGATATTTAGTAAATCTATGTTGAACTTAATTTAGAAGGTAAAAGGTTGAAAACTAAAGATTTTTACCATTTCTAATATACATACAAATTCATAAACTGACATTTCTTCCATTGAGGGAAAAAAAAATACCAGTCAACTTACCTGAGAGACTAAGGTTTCTACAGAAGGTAATTATCTGGTGTTTTCAATTAGAGACAGACATATGCATAGACAGGTATAGATTTACATTCACACATACACATTTGTGAGGCAATTACATCACTATTTATTTCAGGCTACTCTATCTTGTTAATATTGTAGAATACAAGTTGCCTTTATGCATTTATAACAGCTAAAAATACCTCTGCGTAGAAGGAAACCACGAGAAAAACAAATACCAGAAATAGTCTAAAGAGTTAAAAAGTGACTGTTAAGGATTGGGACTGGGAGTAGGGAGATGCGGAGGCAACAGACTGATGCATGTCACTACAACCTTTTAACTACACATATTGTTTGGTTAAAAATATAAAATTAAAAATACCTTCATATAAGCAAATTCTTTCATGGCAGAGAGACGAGATAAATAAAGCCAAGACATGTTATGCCTGTGTTTATGATAATCACGCTTGTTTTTCAGATTTCGAAAGGAGGTTCTTCCCAGTCTGTGAAGCTTTAATGCAAATTGCTGCCCTTCTTCATTTGCAACAATGTAAATATCTAGAGTCAAAATTTTAAAAGGATCATTATTATATTTTTATTCCAGTAAATTTAAACAATTCCAATTTTCTAACTTTGGTTTTATTTGTTCCAAATTTTATCTTTCCTAATAACTAGAAATAGTTACCATTCAGCAAAATTCTTTTTATTGTAATTTTAATTACAATACAAAATGATGACATGTATTAATATCTACTACAAAAGAAAACAGGGATGCAAAGGTGTCAAAGGTTACTGCTTCCAAAGATGCTCAATGCTCAATTCCATTTAGTGGGAATACATCTAATTGTTCCTTAGTGTCCTACATGTACGAGCAGTGATTAATAATATCTTCCTTTTCAACATAGGACTTGTCTGGTGGTCCAGTGGTTAAGACTCTGCGCTTCCACTGCAGGGGACATGGGTTAGATCCCTGGAACTAATCCTGCATTGCCATGCAGCAGGGCCAAAAAGAAAAAAAATTCTTTCTTTTCAACAATGTGAAGTTCAATTCTTAAATTGCTTCAATGAATAAATACTAAGTATCCAAATATAATCCTATAATAATCAGAATGGAGATCTTCCCATAAATATTCTATCAAACAAGTTGCTATTTTAATACTAACATTTAGAACATGTCCTAATTACTCATGAGAGAAACAGCCTCTCATGTTCGTGAGATTATAAATTGACACAATTTGGAAGGAAATTTGGTAATATCAAAATTTTGAATGTGCATAACTTTAGCTCTAATAATTTAATTTCTAAGACTGTAATACTTGGCAACTACAAGAAAGACACCTCTGCTAATATGAAATGATGTCAGGGATGCACCAAGTGGAAAAAAATCAAGGTGTAGCATTGTAAGTACTGTTTGCTTTCACCTATGATTAAAAAGATATGTGAATGTATATACATACATCCTCAGTACATTATATACTTGTATTTACATAGAATATTTCTAGGATATGTACAATATTAATAGTGATAGCTTTGGGAAGTAGGAACAGGAGATGGAGACCTGGGTTAGGAGTTAAGATTCACTTTTTACCATACTCGTACTCTGTTTTGAAGTAATGAAGTTCTTAAAAATTAAAAGAAAGCCATTTTTTTAATTGAAAAAAATTGGACATAAAAAAATTAAGAGGAAAAAGAGGTGTTTCATTACATCATTTTATACATTCTTACACACACACACTCCCGTATTTAGTAACTCTAATATTACTTACTAAATATATACCATACTCTGGATATTAATATAGTAGACATACAAACCATATGAAGTACCAAAACAACCTCCTTTGGAATAGGTTTCCTAATAGTTCTTTTACTTCTAATTTTAATTTTTCTTTTTTGAGGTACTCGGGCCTCTTACTCTCGTGGCCTCTCCCGTTGCGGAGCACAGGCTCCGGACGCGCAGGCTCAGCGGCCATGGCTCACAGGCCTGGACGCTCCATGGCATGTGGGATCCTCCCAGACCGGAGCACGAACCCGTGTTCCCTGCACCGGCAGGTGGACTCTCAACCACTGCGCCACCAGGGAAGCCCTAATTTTAATTTTTTTGCTCTCTCAGTTTAAAGTATGTAACTATACAGCATAAACTTTGTAGGACAAAAAGTAGTGTATAAGAGAGCATGGCATAAAGAAAATCTTTCTCTGTTCTTTATTTTTACCACACATAAAAAACCACTACATAGGTATTTGTTTAATGCTATTTTAGAATTTTTTTCTGTGGTTCTACACATATCTAACTTTGCCTGTTGATCATACTGCTGTGATGGAAAGTGTGGTTTTTATAACTTCCTTGTGATACTTTTTTAAAAAAATATTTATTTATTATTTTTGGCTGCATTGGGTCTTCGTTGCTGCGCGTGGGCTTTCTCTAGTTGTGGTGAGCGGGGACTACTCTTCTTTACGGTGCACGTGCTTCTCACTTGGGTGGCTTCTCTTGTGGAGCACAGACTCTAGGTGCTCAGGCTTCAGTAGTTGTGCACGCGGGCTCAGTAGCTGTGGCTTGTGGTCTCTAGAGCACACGCTCAGTAGTTGTGGCACACGGGCTTAGATGCTCTGCGGCATGTGGGAACTTCCTGGACCAGGGCTCAAACCCATGTCCTCTGCATTTGCAGGCGGATTCCCAACCACTGCACCACCAGGGAAGCCCCCTTGTGATACTTTTAAAAATTATTACAAATGTTCAATTTATCAGATATTAAAATAAGAACAAATAAAGTATTTGCCAAAGATTTCAGTTATTAGAGGAAAACCGATTCTTGGTATAACTGAACTTTCAGTGATAGACTTATGAAAAAACAGTAGTTTACTAAACTAAGGGTAATTTCAAAATCTGTATTGCTTTCAAGCAACTTTTCAATTTACTGTTTAGTTAGAAAAATAGAAAAGATGAATCCTTTCTCAAGGGGAAACATAAACTAAAGCAAATAAAATGCACTCAATAGTACTATCAGCACTTACCAGATTCTTTGCCAACACCCATCTGGTTTCCAACAGACTCAACCACCTGTCTAGAAGAAAGTGTTTTCAAAGCTAGGTAATCATAGCCTGCATTTGTCAACCGATAGCCCTGGACAGCTAGAAAAAATCAAATGAGAAAGACCATATTTTAGTTACACTGTACCATCAAGTCACATCAGGTCAAGAGAAAAATTTAAACAAGGGAAGTCTTAGCTGGAAAAACACTAGCTACCCAGGCTTACGAGTTTTAGCATTTCTTGCTGTAATTTTTATTTCTTCTCTAGAGCAGTGTTACTCAAAGTGTAACCTACAGACTGATACCAGTCTATAAATGTTTGTTACTAGTCTGTGACAAGTTATAGAAACTAAGTGGTTCAAAAATTTTTGTATCAATTTGACTAAGTTATTTTATGTCTTCAATCTAATAAGAAGGAATGTGTGCCTGTATTTTGTCAGTTTTTTATTTTTCTAGTAATTATTTTTATTATTTTATAAAGGTACGGATCCATAATAGGTGGAAAAAGAGAAACTCATCCCTCACCACTATGGTTTGAGAGGTAATGCTCTAGAGTCCTTTGGCAGACTGTACTTGCCAAAGACAGCAACAATATCTTAATCCCACTTGTTCTTCTGCAACTGGAACTTGCTAATCCCCTATGAGGAAATGAAGGCTATTTCTCTAGCCTCCTGGATCTGGGTGGGTCCTGTGATTGCTCTGACCAATAGAACATGGTAGAAGTGTACTTTGTCAGTTCTATGTCTAGTGCTTTCCTAGTCTGGCAGCTTCCACCTGCTTTTTGGAATACCTGCTCTGGCGGAAGCCAGTTACAGGGAAAATCACAAACGGTGCCTCAAATACTTACTTTTGGTTCGCTCCCAAGCTATAAGTTTATGTTTTACTAGTTCTCTTAAAACTTTATTACAACCACCATGTTTAAGGCTGGCTATAGAAGCAACCAAACTGCAGGGAACAATTTCATGGTTCTTCATGCCCATTTCAACCTGCAATTGAAGAAATCAAAATGCAATCATAATCAACATAGAGCTGTTGTCTACCAAAACCTTGTGAAAAACTTAACTTCTCCGTCAAACTTTCCTGACCATGCAGTTTCCCAACCAATTGTGAGACATAATTATTACCTTCTCTAGACATATTTTAAATCACAATTTGGTATATAATCATTGATATTCATATTCTCTCTCTCTCTCTACTATACTATATGCACTTCAAGAGTATGAATTGTGAGTGCTTAACATAGTTACTAACATATGGTATGTACCAAAATACGTATTGACATCCAAATATTTGTGTTTAATAACTACAGATATTCCAGGTATTTATTAAGAAGGTATTTAATGAGAAGATATGAAAGGACCTGAAATGTAGACCAAAAGTTTTAGATTTTATACTAAGGAAAGTAGGAAACTCATGAAGATGCTTAGGCAAGGGAGATTTAAGGGTTGTTTTAAGGATGTTAATCTAGCAGGAATATGCAAAGTGGTTTAGAGAAGGCAAAAACTGGAGGTGCTGTATTGGAGAACTAAGACAACAGTCTGGGCCAGAGAAAACAGAAGCCAGGACAGGGAAGAGGTGGTGGTAATGGAGGGAAAGAATTAAAGAAATTAGTATGGGAGGGATTGGCACTGGATGTGGGAGGGTAAAGTGAATGAAGAGTCAAAGGTGAAGTGAAAAGAAAGAAGAGGCTTTAAGATAGTAATAATTATTATTATTTTAATGGAGTTTGGGAAAGGACTGAAGGGGTAGACAAAGTTGATTAATTCGATATGAGCACACTGAGTCTGAGGTGTTGGAAGGTCCTTCATGGAAGGTACTTCAGATGAAGATGTTTAAGGAAAATTGGAAAGGCTGATCTGCACTTGGGAATGAAGTCATAACTACAGAGAAAAAATCGTCAATTACTTGATGGAGGTAAGAGATAAAGTCATACATAAGGTGGATGTGATCATTAAGCGAGAGATAATGGAAAAAAAAGGAGGGATAAGGGACAGAACTTGGGGGGGGGAATTCACACTGAAAGGTAAGGGCAGCCAGTCAAAGTATGATTATTGATGTAGGAGGTGCCAGAGAAGTAAAGGGAAGATGGTCAAGGAAAGGTGGCCACTGATACCAAGACTAGTAACACTCAACTGAGACTGAAATATTTAATGAATTAGGCCATTCCTTGGTGAGCTTCAAAAAGAACTTAAGAATTGCAAAAATAAAGTTTTGGAAGATAAATCTGGCATCGTTTTGATGTCCCAACCAAAACCTCACACTTTAAACTTAACTAATCTTCCATGCTTTGTTCTGTTTCTCCCAGCCTCTAACATTCTCTTGACTCCCCTATTTCTGTCAGAGGCATTAAGGAGTGAGTTAATGTGCTGAGGAAGTAGAGAAGGAAGGTATCCTTTGACAGTAGGTATTTAGAGAAAGTGTGGCTGAATTTCAGAATCTATGGGAGGAGAAAGAAGTGTCTTCCAAATTTTACACTGAATTTGCATTTGATAGTTTATTCCTTAAGAAATGCCTATTTAAGCAAAAAATAATAGCTCCTAAATAAATGTGTTTTATTCTGCAAATGCCTTATCTACGTGTTGATCTTTGTGCTATAAGACTAAGACCATAAAATCTGTTTTTGTCACTTCCTTGCTTAACAACATTCAGTGGCTCCCCTATACTTAGAATATATTCAAAATTCTTTACCAAGCCTGCATGACTATCTGTAGCACATGATCTGGCTCTCACCTTTCCCAGTTACATCTCCAACTCTTCAGTCTCTTGCTCACTATGCTCCAGTCACACTGGCCTTTCTAGTCTTCAGAAATTGTTCCTGCCTTGGGGCCTTTGCACTCACCACTGTAGCTTCCTCTCCCTTCAATTCTTTCCCAGGACTTCACTGGACCGGCTCCTTCTCATTCAGCTGTTATGCCCGCCCCGCATTCTTTCTTTTACTTAGCAAATATTTATTCAGTACCTACCAAATACCAGGAACTTTATAAAAACAGACACGATTCTTGCACTCGGGCAGTCTTCTCTGACTAAACAATTTAAAAACAGTATTCAGGCTCCCTGCCTCCACCATGAGGGGTCTCTATTCCGTTATTCGCTTTATCATCTTCATAGAACTTATTATCTTCATATTATCCCTTATTTATTCGTTTACTTGATGATTTGCCTCCTTCGTCTTGTCTGTCCTGTAACCCGTGGAATTCTCTAAAACGGTTACTACATATCCGATAAGTATGTGTGGATTGAATGAAACTGAAGGAATGCTATGTGACTCAATCTGTGAGTAGGGAACTCAATGCTATCAATTACTCTTCAGGATTCTTAAACCCTTCTCAGCTGGTCAGAAGCCCAGGATCAGAGAAGCTTCCCAGGCTACAGAGATTCGATGTGCCTCTGGAGAAGGGGAGCAAAATAGCAAGGAAAAGAGGGGTCTTTGCTTTACATGGGGGAAGATAAAAAGCTTCTGAACAAAGGCTTTTGAAAAATCCGACTGTCCGGTCTTTTCCCCATTCCCAACCTCGGCCGCGTTCCAGGGCCTAAAGCGCGCTCAGCTCCCAGCAAACTTGGAGGAAGAGGAAGAGCACGCGCGGTAGAAAAGGTCAGGGGAGAGGGAAAAATGGCGAACTTCTTACCGCGGTCAGGACCCTGAAGTCATCCCGGCTCATGTAACGCAACTTGGCCACATTCACTTTCCCCATGGCGGCCCCGGACCCAGGCCAGAATCCTGTTTCAACAACCAGACAGCGATAAGAAAGCTGACATTCCGGCTTCTCCCGCGCCTCACAGCGGCCGGGCAGCTCGCGCCTGCGCAGCTTATACTACAGGTCCTTGTTACTAAAAAGAGGTACCGTTCTCACTGACTTGGGGGCAATAAAACGTCTTCTGAGTCTTATGAAGCATATAGTACGGAACAAAGCAGAGTATTTTTTTGTAAAGTGATTTTGTTATGTGGCTTAGTCGGCGGACTCTAAGTGCTATCATACGCCATTTATTTTTCATATCTGTCAGGACCGGCTGCCTAAAGGATGCGACCCGCCTCTAAGAGCAGAGTGGTAGTTTAATGGGAGGAGCACGTTTAACAGCAACTCCTACTTTAGGCGAAGTGACTTCCACTAAGAGAGAAAATGAACCTGAGCCGGACGCCGGACAATCCAGGAGGTTAGAAATAGAGTAACCACACTAGCAGGCCCCTGTCTAACTGCGCATGCTCAGGACAGGGGCGGACGTGGTTAAAGAGAACTCTGGCATCTGCTCACTACTTGATTTAAGTTGGTCCCCGAGACTCCGGAGTGCGCCTGCGCCTGCTGGGGGGTGGAGCCTGGAGTGACGTGTGGGGGCGGGGCTGTAGCCGGCGTCTCTCCCGCGCTTTTACAGAAAAAGTGCGCATTTTGACGTTTCCGAGCTTACCTACGTGGGTTGTCAATTGAGGACCCGATTTAAGGGCTTTAGGAGAACTGCCGACACCCGCCCTGGGACTCCAACCTACGGCAACAAAAATGTAGCCGGAGCGGGACCGTAAACAGCTTGCACCCCGACAAAGAGGGTGCGTACTCTACTATACTTTCTTACAAGTATAACAAAACTTGTATGATAATGTTTGCATTTATATCTCGTTTCATGAGCTATATTTTAAACCTTTAAAAGGCATGGGCTTACCTGGTGTTGCAGTGGTTGGGAGTCCGCCTGCCGACGTAGGGGATATGGGTTTGTGCCCCGGTCTGGGAGGATCCCACACGCCGCGGAGTGGCTAGGCCCGTGAGCCATGGCCGCTGAGCCTGCGCGTCCAGAGCCTGTGCTCCGCAACGGGAGAGGCCGCAACAGTGAGAGGGCCGCGTACCGCAAAAAAAAAAAAAAAAGCAGTTATTTTGGTTCGCTACTCATGTGAGGTGAGGGTGCTGCATTTGCTCGCGGAGGTTTGTGGGCCACTGCTGTTCAGCCTCTCCCTGGGTCTAGCCTCAAAACCTTTAGTATAAACTTTGGAAATCAGTCTTTACAAAGAGTTCCTATCCTTCCCCCGCCTCCGGTTTTTCACTGACGCGTGTGCTGATTTTCCTCTTCTCAAAGGCCCCACTGGGTATGTTGCTCTGTCCAGACACAGAACTAGTCCTTCAATAAAACATGCACTGGAATTCTAAGGCAGGCAGTTGAATCTGCCCTATCTTTTCAGCCAGGATAGTTAATATAATGAAATAGAGAATAAAGAAAGCAGAGCAACCCTCTATTCCCTCAACACAACCTTTGCCTTCTTTTTTTACTTGAATTCAGTAAATTTTTGATTAACCAATCTCAACTAATGGAAATCTTCATTGAAATGGAATTTTTCTTTCTGTAATTCACATAAGACATAAAAATGAAAAGTTTTGGGATTTCCCTGGTGGTGCAGTGGTTAAGAATCAGCCTGCCAATGCAGGGGACACGGGTTCAACCCCTGGTCCGGGAAGATCCCGCATGCTGTGGAGCAACTAAGCCCGTGTGCCACAACTACTGAGCCTGCGTTCTAGAGCCTGCGTGCCATAACTACTGAGCCCGTGAGCCACAACTACTGAGCCCGTGTGTCACAACTACTGAAGCCTGTGTGCCTAGAGCCCATACTCTGCAACAAGAGAAGCCACTGCAATGAGAAGACTGTGCACCACACCGAAGAGTAGCCCCCACTCACTGCAAGTAGAGAAAGCCTGTGTGCAGCAACGAGGATCCATTGCAGCCCAAAATAAATGAATAAAATAAATAAATTTATTTTAAAAAATAAAAAGTTTTTAAGGAAACCAAATGACTAACTTATGGAGCAAGAATGGGATGAGAAACACGAGTCATTTGGGGTCTATTTTTAATCTAACACTTTAGCAGACATTATTAATCTATTGTGACACAAACCTTAGCTTACTTCTTAACTCTGCTCCAGGCAACCACCACTAATTGATTGGATTTGGCTAGAATTGCTGTCCTGGTTCCGGCATATTCCCTGGGGATAATCACACTGAGCCCAAATATTTTATACTTTCAATATTAATATATATTTTTAAAACATCTTAATCAAACCTTTGAAGAGTAAAAGTGATTCAAGTACTGTTCAGTATTCTGCTCTACCATACCATGCTTAGTAATGACAAACAAAAAATGCACAATATTCTTCATTCACTCATTTACTGTTTCTCTGTATGTCAGAATTTTTTCTCGATCTTGGGGAAACTCAATCCCAACCCTTAAGCCTTGTGGTGGAAGAATATGAGTAAAAAGTTAGAGAATAGTGTAAGAGGTATGCAAAGGATTTATCACATCATTATTTCTTCCTTCCATACTCTGTCTCCTACCCCTCTCCCCTCCACATATGGGGCTTGTCCTCACAAGCTGCAGAGATCTTGACTGTCCAGAAATTAAAGTTCAAACTTCTTAAAGTTCAGACTTCTTAGGCTGGCATTTAAAATCTTCAGTAATGTATCATTACTTCCAAGTGGCATATACACTTGCCTAATTGAACTACTTTGTTTTTACCTTGTACAACTCCCTTGATTTTCTGTCTCACTGCATTTTCTCTTCATCTCTAATGCTCACTTTCCCTTCTCCTTTTCTTTTTATTCTTTACAGTCACTGTATATGTAAATCCTACCTGCCATTCTTAAAATACCATGCATTCCATAAAGCTTTTGTTTAATATCCTTATATTAGTTTCCTAGGGCTGCTTAACAAATTACTGCAAACTTGGTTGCTTAAAACAATCAAAATTCATTCTTTTACAAAAGGTTCTGGACCATGCTGCAACCAGAGTGTCTGAGGGAGAATCTGTTTCTTGCCACTTCTGGTTTCTTCCAGCATTTGGTGACTGCTGGTGTTTTTTACCTTGTGGTTGCATCACTACAGTCTCTGCCACTGTAGTCACGTAGACTTCTCCAGTTCTGTGTGTGTCTCCCTCTGTCTGTGTCTTATAAAAATACATGTGATTACATTTAGGGCCCACCCAGATTCTTAACCATATCTGCAGTTTTTTTTTTCCATAGAGGGTAAATTCATAGGTTCCTTTATATTATGAAAGGGTTGGACTTGACTTGGTGTTCCTAAACTTCTGGTTAATGTAAGTCCCCATCTCAGCCCCATAATCTCCATTCTGCTCTGGTTGAGAATCACTCTCTTCTGTGTATGCCTAGGAACCAAGAATATTTGGTTAACATTTGTTTTATGAAAATAATATTTTTTTATATTGATGACTTTGATAGCACCATTTCCCTTTGGAACTACTGGACAGGTGATCAGTCAGACCAGGTTTAGTCAGAGGACAGAACCTGTATTAGTTATTTAAAAAGAGAATTTAATATTAGGAATTATGAATTTGGCATAAAGCTAAATAGAAAACTGAAAAGGGGAAAGGAGAATAGTAAGACACCACAACTACCAGGAGGACAAGATAAGGATTGGTTTGGCAGGTGTTGCACACACTGCAAACTACATTCACATGTTATTATGGAAGGGTTTTGCTGCTGGACTGAAGAAGTGTTGGGACAATGCTAACAAGAATGGCTTACTGAAGAAGCCTGGAGGAAGCAAATGAGATGCGGACTGAAGGAACAAGTTGATTCTTTCCCCTTCTAGGATTCCTTTTCAGCAGAATCCAACATGGAGGCAGCTGGCAAAACAGAAATGTGGTTTACAAGGTCCCAGCCCTGGCGTCAGAAAGTATAACGTAGAAGTCTGGGTTTGGACTTCTAAAAGACAGTAGCTTAATAACTGACACAATCTCTGAGATGTTTTTGAGATTTAAGATTCTGTTTGCCTCTTAGACTTCCACAGGTTAATACTCAATTAAGAATCTTTATGGTTTGCTTTTTTTTTTAATGTACTTTGATACAGAGAGTAAATGTTTCAGATTTTTGATCTTCTATTTCATTGCCTTACTTGAATTAATGAATGTCCTTGCTTTAGTCCTGTTCTTGTTTTGTTGTTGTTGTGTTTTTTTGTTTACAAGAGTTAAAAATAATCCCATTATCCTAATAGAAATTTTTATTAAATAAGGGCTTTTGGTTTACCTAAAATAGTGTAATTGTCTTGGTTCCAAATTAGAACACTTGGTATATTATTCCAGGTTACTCTTTCAAATGATGGAATTTTAAATGTTTCCACACATTAAATTTTACATAGTTTTATTACTTTTTCTTTGAATAACGAATCTGAGCTTTAAAAGTATTCTTCAGACTATGGGGTATTTAACTGGCCCTCTGTTAGAACAGCTTTTTTTAGTCTAAGCTACTGCCGAACTTCCAAACTTGGTTAAACATTCTTACCATTCCTCTTTTAACGTGGCTTAATATGCTAGTCTTTAACATGAAAACATTATTTGCTCACAAGGAGTTCTCATGAAAGCAGACTTTATATAAATTGTGATACTCAACTTTCAGTAGGAAATGGTCAAATAAATATAGAAGATTAAAAATGAGGTGTTCAAAAGTGGAATGGTTGTTTAATTAGCTGAAGAGTACCTAAAAATGTTGACGTAAACTGACATACATGAAAATGTATTTAGTCATTTGTATTTATCAGTTGAAACTTTATTATAAATAATAATCTATGAAAAAACTTTAAAAAATATTTTGTCTTTAAGCTATTATATATCTAAAACTTTTATTTTCTATTTAAAATTTGATTGTCCCAAAATACACATTCTCTAAGATCCCAGTTGTGAAAATGAGTTCTAGTTAAGCTAATGAAAAGCAATAACTGTGCCAGACCCCCAAATACTGCAAATTCTCTCCCATAGGTAAATTTATAAACACCTCAACATGCTTTCTCAAAGTTCAGCCTAAACAGGGCAGTTCATATACTGGGTTCTTTCATCATAGTTTTGGGAAGACCACTGGTCTTGAGACATGTTCAAATGGTTCTACTTTTATTACCGCAGGTGTCCCTTTTCAAACACGTCTCCCAAGTATAAGATTGTTTAGTTATCTTGGAATTTGTAACTTTGTTAAACTGCCATCTATAGTCAGAGGACATCTGGAAACTTTGGAATTAGCTTTTTAAAAAGTAACTATGAAAAAAAAAAGTGACTATGGTAATCCTAGTCACAAATTCTCTGATACTCCAAACGCATTTATTAATCTACTAGGGATTTCTCGCCAAAGAAGTCAGAAGTTGGCTGTAACTGATCTGTGGTTGCCGCCTGAATGTTAGTTCATGTTGAATTGATTTGTTTTTCTGAACACATCTTAACATATGTTAAGCCTATATGGAATAAAGCTCACACAGTGTAGTTTAGCCAAAAATAACCTGTTGGCTGGTAATTTTTAGAACTTTCACTATGTCTAAAAATATTAGAGGTGGTGTCTTCTAATACTTAATACATGGCCTCTTTATAGTCACTGAATGAATTGATTATTTAGTTTGTGAATGAACAGAACGCTTCTCTTGAGTTTTTCCTCATAGCTCCTGCTCTAGGCATTTTCCTACCTGTTTAAGTCAGGGTAGGTAGATAAAAAAATGAGGTGAAATGAAAACTATGCTATTTTTATTGTTTTAATTTTATTGGCTCTGATGAAATATTTCAGAATTTGAAGGAATTGAACTGAGGGTCCTAGCTCATGTAAGGATCTTTTCTGTTGTTGTTTTCACTATTTCTCTACATCACTGAAAGTAGATCTCAATGATCTCAACATTAGTTTCTTAAATGTCAAGATAGATTATAATTTATGCAGGTTTAAGATATTTTTTTTTTTTCAGTACGCGGGCCTCTCACTGTTGCGGCCTCTCCCGTTGCGGAGCACAGGCTCCGGACGCACAGGCCCAGCGGCCATGGCTCACGGGCCCAGCCGCCCCGCGGCACGCGGGATCCTCCCGGACCGGGGCACGAACCCGCGTCCCCTGCATCGGCAGGTGGCCTCTCAACCACTGCGCCACCAGGGAAGCCCTAAGATATTTTAAGACTAAAGTTTTAAAGAAAACTTTTTATTTTTTAAAATATTCTGAATATAGCATTTCATGTTAAAATTTTCAGTAATTTCCTTTTCAATATTAATTTTTAATTTTGAAATTATTTAGAAGTGATTATTAGCAGAATCTGCTAATTATCGCCAGTGTCTTTTCCTTTTAGCAATAGAAGCTGCTGACTTCCAGCTGGGTACATGGCCCCTGAGCTAGAGATTATATTTCTGAGCCTAGTTAGAGTTAGGTGTGATTACATGTGTAATTTTTTTCCTATGGCATGTGAGTAGAAATTATAAACATAATTTCTGAGTCTTGCCTTTAAAATGTTGGGTATGTAGATCCGTCTATTGCATTCAATTCTCCTGAAGGCTGTACTTCGACCATCACAGTAGTGAGCCAGCTTCAACTATGTAGGTGAGGGCAATACTCTAAAGGGGATGTCCGAAAAACAAAATGGAAGGGCCCTGGTCCTAGGTGACCCCATGGAGCAAGCTGTCTTCTCATGAGGTAAAAGTTTATTCTTCCATAAGGTAGAAGTTTATTGCTCTCTTAACATGAGAGAACAATAGACCTTGACCTTATTTGAGCTGCTGTATTTTGGGGTCTTTTGTTATAGAAGATTAATCTATACTGTAACTAATACAGATAGGATTTTAAGTGAAAAATTTTCCAATGACTTGGAGTTTCAAAGGAGGCTCTAGGGGCCGAGGCTCTGGAGGCCAAGGCTCATAAATGCTAAGTATCTACATTCTAAATTTAAGCACTAGTCCATCTATGCATAGTTGGAAAAGGGGGTTTTCAAAACTCATTTCTGCTGTCATTAACATATCACCTTCCTAGATATAAAAAGGCTGAAAGATGGAGGCCTGTATTGAGTATTTCTTGTGATAGAGATGTCAGTGTTTAATGATGTTTCCTCTCCCACCTTTCCCAGAGAGAGGAGAGTGGTGCTGGCCTCTACCTCAAGTAAAGTGATGGGGCCTTGAAGAGACCCATTTAGAGAACTTCACATTTGGCACTGAAACTTTAGAAGATATAGGGCCTGGCAACTGTCTCACTCCTAAGAGTCTTAAGTCAAAAGGTTGGCTGGAGAGGTCTTCGTAAAAACTAAAGGAGAGGGTTATATTGAGGTCATCCTGTGCTTCCAGAGTTTGGTTGGGTGGCACTCAAAGGGGTTAAAGAATGTTGCCCATTTACAGCAAGTGACTGAGTGTAAAGCCTTTATGGACACCTGTATCATGCCAGGTGGGTCTCTTTGTCGTCACCACTTGCTGAACATGAGCTTCAGGATAACGTCATATTCTATAATGTCATACTCATGGGCTTTGCATTAGGTTTTATTGAAGACAGTGAAACTTATGAATCAGTCAGAGTTTAGTCAGGAAACAGGAACCATATCAATTATTTTAAAGGAAAAATTTTTTTAATTAATTAATTAATTTATTCGTTTTTGGCTGTGCTGGGTCTTTGTTTCTGTGTGAGGGCTTTCTCTAATTGCGGCGAGCAGGGGCCACTCTTCATCGCGGTGCGTGGGCCTCTCACTGTCGCGGCCTCTCTTGTTGTGGAGCACAAACTCCAGACGCGCAGGCTCAGTAGTTGTGGCTCACGGGCCTAGTTGCTCCGCGGCATGTGGGATCTTCCCAGACCAGGGCTCGAGCCCGTGTCCCCTGCATTGGCAGGCAGACTCTCAACCACTGCGCCATCAGGGAAGCCCTAAAGGACAATTTTATGTAAAGAATCATTAACCAAGTATTAGAGAACAGATAACTCCTTTAAGTCGGGGGGTACAAAAGGGAAGAGGTTGGTATTTTAAAGTCTTAGAGGTTTAGAGGAGGGGTCTTGAGCTGGGACTCAGACCTCTGAGGTGGGGTCATTGCTGGTACTTTAGGAATATGGATGCTGGACTGAGAACTCTGGTGAGGGCCACTGGCCATCTGGTACTGGCATATCTGAGGGACACAATGAAGGTGGTTTTGGGAATGAAGCTGCAACCCACTGCTGCTTTAGGATCAACTGTTTCTGCTGAGGGTAAAGTATCATTGCTGGGAGAAGCTGACAGAAATAGGAAGCATACAGGGAGAGGCCAGTTCTTTTCTCCTCTTCCCTTCCTCTAGCTTTCTTCAAATGACCCTATAGACAGAACGCAATAGGGAGCCAGGTGTTCCTTTTGGATAGGATCTTGGTTTGAATGATTCCAGACCAACATACCTACCATGAATTCCATATTTTTTTTTTTTTTTTTTGCGGTACGCGGGCCTCTCACTGTTGTGGCCTCTCCCGTTGCAGAGCACAGGCTCCGGACGCGCAGGCTCAGCGGCCATGGCTCACGGGCCCAGCCGCTCCGCGGCATGTGGGATCTTCCCGGACCGGGGCACAAACCCGTGTCCCCTGCATCGGCAGGCGGACTCTCAACCACTGCGCCACCAGGGAAGCCCCATATTTTTTTTTATTTTTATTTTTTTTGCTACGCGGGCCTCTCACTGTTGTGGCCTCTCCTATTGCAGAGCACAGGCTCCGGACGTGCAGGCTCAGCAGCCATGGCTCATGGGCCTAGCCGCTCCGCGGCATGTGGGGTCTTCCCGGACTGGGGCACGAATCCGTGTCCCCTGCATCGGCAGGCAGACTCTCAACCACTGCGCCACCAGGGAAGCCCCATATTTTGTTTAGGATTCACACATTTTGGTCAGCCATTGGAGGGGTGTGCAGTTACTTCCCAGATGCGGCCCTGTCTGTTCTGCTGTCATAATCTACTTTAGTTTTCTCAGGAACAAGTCATTCAATAGATGACTTTGTCCCCCAGCTGCAGGGAATACATGAGAAGTTTTCCAGGTTTTTTTGGTCAAGTCCCTCTCTTTAGGCTTGGGGTAAAGTGAGGATATCACCCACACCCTCTCTGGAGTGGGTCAGAATTACAGCTTTCTTAATGGAAATCCTCTTTGCAAATATTTTCATAATCCTTATCAACAAAATTCTTTATAGCCTTGATAAAGGTGACTTGTCTATCCATTTCTCAGCTACCTATTTTGAAATATTGTGGTATGAGTGGCCCTGGTAATAGTGAAGAAGCAGATGTTGAAGATGCATGTGGAATAAGATCGTTTCATCAAACTCTAAGTGGAACAAAGCAATATTTCTAGATTACTATGTAATCTTATGTAATTTAAGTATATATCTAAATTAATTAATTTAATATTATTAATAGGTGTATGGGGATTCCATTTACATAAAAGTTTATATATTCATTTTGGAAAAAAAACCTTTTTAATTGGCCTTGCCCTTGAAAAAATAGGAAATCACTTTATATTAAGGGTAGCCTTATATCTAGACATATACAATGGCACATAAATGTGTCATAAACCACAATTTAATCAGGCAAGGAGCCATAAATCAATATTTTCCTATCCTCTTGATATTTAACTATACCAAGTAATACAACAGTGGGGTCTGTACCACCATTTTTCATACCTCTGATGAAGAACATGTAACACAAATATATGGTTAACATTTCAACAGTTCTTGCCCATTGAATTGCTTTCTAATGGTGGATTATATATTTCTAGCGTTTATATGGCTGGCATGTATTTTAATTTTGATGAGGTATTTTTTATTTTTGGATATTGTATTGCTGATGGTAGTTTATTAGCCTTTAAAATGTCCTTTACATAGCGACATTTCTAATTTACCTTTTACTTGAGACGTTAGCTTACTCATCTGAATCTTTCATCATTTTTGACTTTGATTTAATCTTTAAGAATTTTAACATTAATAATAATTTAGAAATATGCTAAAGTGTTTATTATTACAGTTATCTTACTGACTTAAATACTATAAATATGTGTGTGTATCTATATTTCTGGAACTTTCAGTTGAGTACTTTCTTTTTTTTTAAATTTAATTTTATTTATTTTTTTATACAGCAGGTTCTTACTAGTCATCAGTTTTATACACATCAGTGTATACATGTCAATCCCAATCGCCCAATTCATCACACACCCCCCATCCCCCAGCGGCTTTCCCCCCTTGGTGTCCATACGTTTGTTCTCTACATCTGTGTCTCACTTTCTGCCCTGCAAACCAGTTCATCTGTACCATTTTTCTAGGTTCCACATTTATGCGTTAATATACGATATTTGTTTTTCTCTTTCTGACTTACTTCACTCTGTATGACAGTCTCTAGATCCATCCATGTCTCAACAAATTACCCAATTGTGTTCCTTTTTATGGCTGACTAATATTCCATGGTATATATGTACCACATCTTCTTAATCCATTCGTCTGTTGATGGGCATTTAGGTTGCTTCCATGACCTGACTATTGTAAATAGTGCTGCAGTGAACATTGGGGTACATGTGTCTTTTTGAAGTATGTTTTTCTCTGGGTATATGCCCAGTAGTGGGATATCTGGGTCATATGGTAGTTCTATTTTTAGTTTTTTCAGGAATCTCCATACTGTTCTCCATAGTGGCTGTATCAATTTACATTGCCACCAACAGTGCAAGAGGGTTCCCTTTTCTCCACGCCATCTCCAGCATTTGTTGTTTGTAGATTTCCTGATGATGCCCATTCTAACTGGTATGAAGTGATACCTCATTGTAGTTTTGATTTGCATTTCTCTAATAATTAGTGAGGTTGAGCAGCTTTTCATGTGCTTCTTGGCCATCTGTATGTCTTCTTTGGAGAAATGTCTATTTAGGTCTTCTGCCCATTTTTAGATTGGGTTGTTTGTTTTTTTAATATTGAGCTACATGAGCTGTTTATATATTTTGGAGATTAATCCTTTGTCCATTGATTCGTCTTACCCTACTCCTGGGTATATATCCAGAGAAAACCATAATTCGGAAAGATACATGTACCCCAATGTTCATTGCAGCACTATTTACAATAGCAAAGGCATGGAAGCAACCTAAATGTCTATCGACAGATGAATGAATAAAGAAGATGTGGTAGATATATACAATGGAATATTACTCAGCCATAAAAAAGAACTAAATAATGCCATTTGTAGCAACATGGATGGACCTAAGTCCATACTGAGTAAGTCAGTCAGACAGAGAAAGACTGATATCATATGATATTACTTATAAGTGGAATCAAAAACAGGCTACAAATGAACTTACCTACAAAATCGAAATAGAGTTACAGATGTAGAATAAACTTATGATTACCAGTGTGTTGGGGGGGAGGGATAAATTGGAAGATTGGGATTGACATATACACTGTGTATAAAATAGGTAACTAGTAAGGACCTACTGTATAGCACAGGGAACTCTACTCAATACTCTGTAATGGCCTGTATGGGAAAAGAATCTAAAAAAGAGTGGATATATGTGTATGTATAACAGATTCACTTTGCTGTACACCTGAAACTAACGTAACATTGTAAATCAAGTATACTTCAATTTAAAAAACAAGGAAAAAAATGTTTTTCCCATTAAAAAAAATTGTTGGAAGATCCTTTTCATTTGTCAGAATTAGAGTAATGATTTGTTAATGTAGGTCTATTTTAGATTTGTCCTTAGTCCTAGGGTTTGTCTCTTCTTTTAGATTTGGTTCTTACTGTTAAGGAAGACCCTTTTGGGAGTTGCAAGTGGAGTACCTGAGAAATTCTACAAGATCCTTCCATTCTCTTTGCCCTGAACTTTTTCTAGCTTTGTGCAGCTTCTCTTTTTTTCCACTCAGCTCTTGGCAGCTACCGTCTGCTAATTCTCATGGAGTCTTATCTTGAAATGCATGGTTCTGGCTGTGGCCAAAGTCCTGAAGGAAACTACTATGCATAATTCTATGTTACCTCCTCACCACAACTCCCTCCCCTGTGAATCCTGCCCCATAAATTCCAGTTGCTGCAATACTCCAATCTCCAGTCTTTGCCTTGTCAGCTCCGGGAGAATGACAGTTTTTACTTGAGCTCCTCCTCACTGCACCAGGTGCAGAAAGAGCCCCAGAGGCTCACCTGATTTGTTCCCTTTTGTACTACAGGCTGTCCAGTTTATAAAAGCAGTAAGTCATATATTTTGCCCAGTTTTATAATTAATAAGTCCAATACTAGTTACCATACAGTGGCCCAAAGCAGAAGTCTATGCTCCTGCAAATCCTTTATATAATTATCTTTTTATCTTTTTTTCACTCAAAATCTGAATGTTAAATGAGTACATAAAGTCTTATAAATCTTTTTTTTTAATTACTCTGCTTTTACAAAAGCTAGACGAGAAGGGAAAACGCTTCAAATCATTCTGTGAAATCAGTATTACTCTGATACCAAAACCAGATGAAGACATTACAAGAAAAGACAACTACAGATAAGCATCTCTGTGAATGTAGAGCCCAAAATTTCTCAACAAAATATTAACAAACAGAATCAAGCAAACTTAGGAAAAGGATTATACACTATGATCAAGTGGGGTTCATCCTAGGAATGTGAAGTTGATTCAATATGCAAAACCCAATCAATAAAATGGACCATAACAATAGACTAAAAACCCATGATCATCTCAAAACACAGAAGAAGCACTTGAAAAAAATCCACATCTTTTCATGATAAAAACGCTTAACATATTTGGAATACGGGGAACTCCTTCAAACTGATAAAGGGCATCTATGAAAAATTCAAGGTTAACCTCTCACTTAATGGTGAAAAACTGATAGCATTACCCCTAAAATTAGGAACAACTGAAAGATGTGCACTCTAATCACTTCTATTCAACATTGTACTGAAGGATCAAGCTAGGGCAATTAGACAAGGAAAAGAAATATAAGGCATCCAGATTAGAAAGAAAGAAGTAAAAGTATCTGTATTCACAGATGACATGAGCTTGTGTATAGAATATCTTAAGGAATACACACACACAAAAATGATCAGAACTAATAAATGAGTCCAACAAGATTGCAGTATACATGATCAGTATGCAAAGCTCGATTCTGCATCTATTCACTAGCAATAAATAATCCAAAAATGAAGTTAAGACAATTCTGTTTATAGTAGTAACATCAAAAATGAAAAAAATATTTAGGAATAAATTTAACAAAAGTGTAAGACTTGTACACTGAAAACTACAAAACATCATTGAAGAAATGAAAAAAAGACCTAAATAAATGGAAATATTCGATTGGAAGACTTAACATTGTTAAGACGGAAATCCTTTCCAAATTGATTTATAGATTCAATACAATCCCTTTCAAAATCCCAAATGCATTTTTTTTTTTTTGCTGGAATTGACAAGGTGATTTTAAAAATTCATGTGGAAAGGCAAACGACACAGAATAGCCAGAAAACCTTGAAAAAGAAAAAAGTTGGAGCACAGTTTTGAATTTCAAAACTTACCTCAAAGCAACAGTAGTGAAAACAGTGTGGGACTGGCATATAGACTGATATATAGATAATGATGTAGAATTGAGAATCCAGAAATGTGCTGGGACAACTGGATATCTACATGCCAAAAAATGAAGTTGGACCCCTACCTCACATCATATATAAAATTAATTTAAAATGCGTCAAAACCCTAGCTACACCCAGTTAGTGTTGGAGAATTTATTGTTGGTATGGGAAAAAATCCACAGAGTTCGTGTCAGAAGTGTCAGGAGAAAGAACTACACAGGTTTCTTTTTGGGATGATGAAATGTTTTGGAATTAGATATTGGTGATGTTTCACAACTTTGGAAATATCTAAAAGACACTGAATGTTACTCTTAAAAAATTACTCTGCTGTGTTAATGAAAAAGCCAACCTGAAAGAACCAGTAGCCAAAGTTGGAATAATCTGAGCAACACAATAAATAACAATAGTATGGATTATAACCCAAAGAATAAAATAAATATCTGTGAGTCCATACTGACGTAAATAATTAAGTAAATAAATAAATGGAGAAGGGACAAATGTTCCTTACAAAAGAATTTCAAATAATAAATGTAAAAGGAATAAGGGAAATAGAAAATCACAATTAACATACCACAGTAATAATTGCTGCAGGCAAATCTACTGACGAATGCTAAAATTAGTGGGCAACACTTTAAGGAGAAACAGGGTATTTGCATAGCCTGGAAGTATCTCCCCCCAAATATTTATTAATTACTCTAATGATTTAACATATATTCACAAATGCTTTGATACTCCTTCCTCTAGGAGGTTGAGCTTAATTCTCCCTCTTCTGGGTGGTCTGGATTTCAGTGACTCATTTCTAATGAATAGAGTATGGAGAGGGAAACAGTAATTTTATAGTAAGAAACCTGGCTGACATTACCTTAATCACATGATTAAGATTACCATCACTAGTTTAGTCATGTGGATACCATATACCTTGTGGTATGATGTGATGGTAAGGGCACTTCACCTCTCTAGTATTCTCAAAAATTCCTAACCCTGGTATTATCATGAGAAAACATTAAGCAAGCCCAAATTTAGGAACATTCTGCAAAATACCACAAGAATGCTCTTCAAAAGTGTCAAGGTCATGAAAAAGCAAAGACCAAGGGACTCACAGATACCGGAGGAGAATAAGTAGTCATCAAGACTAAATGTAACATGGTATCCTGGCTTGGATCATATGACGGAAAAAGAGCATTGCTAGAAAAACTGGTGGAATCTGAATTTTAGTTAATAGCATTACGCCAATTATAACTTCTTAGTTTCTATAAGTGTACCATGCTTATGTAAGATCTTAGGGTTGGAAAATTAAAGAAAGCTATACCTTCTTTATCATGCTCTGTAAACCTAAAATTATTTCAAAATAAAGTTTTAAATATTACTGTAACTTGCATGCTCTGTAATTTCTCCTTTTCTTCCATTGGATAAATTATTATCTTCCTCCCTCAAAAAGGATCCACTTAAAAATAATATGTGATTGGGCTTCCCTGGTGGTGCAGTGGTTGAGAGTCCGCCTGCCGATGCAGGGGACGCGGGTTCGTGCCCCGGTCCGGGAATATCCCACATGCCGCAGAGCGGCTGGGCCTGTGAGCCATGGCCACTGAGCCTGCGCGTCCGGAGCCTGTGCTCCGCAACGGGAGAGGCCACAACAGTGAGGCCCGCGTACCGCAAAAAAAAAAAAAAAAAAAAAAAAAATGTGATTGGCCCTGAATTTTGTGGGCTATTTATTATTCTTATTTAAAAGAAAGTCTTTACAATCCTCATCAATCTAATTATTATATTTTAAAACCTATAACAATATACTTTTGTTTCTCTGATTCCAGAATATTATATTGTTTTGTTGAAAAATCTGAATGTTATAGAGTACTTGATCCATCGAATAATTTTAACATATGTTTAAATTCAAGTGTCATATTTCAATTTATTTTAATTTACAATATGATGTAGATTATTTTGCCTTTCAATAATGACAAAAATCAGATTAAACTAATATTATGCTATGAGGGTTAATATTTATTTATATTTTACCAATTTCCAAAACGTTTTCGAGTTAGATTACAGTAAAAACATACACAGAGTTATTTAAAAGTCATGTTTTGGAAAAATATTTAAGCACCTGGAAAGGTAATTGTTATATTAAAAAAGTTACACAGAGTTTTCACAATATTTTCATAGCTTTGTAAAAGAGAATACGTATCTAATCTAGAAGAACATATACTAAAATTTTAAGAGGAATGATTATCTTTGAATTGTAGTATTTAAAAATTTTCTTTTCCCTTTTCTGCATTTCAGAAGTACAATGTATATCATTATTTTTGTAATCAGAAAAACATAATGTTATAAATGTACATGCACACATACAATAGGATAGAGGTAGGAAATAGCACAGAGGAAAGGAAGTCAATGTATTTTGTTCTCCTGAATAAATTAATCTAAAATTTACAAGATTTGTTCATTTCCTGAGGCTTATAAAACAGCTACAAATTGTTCATGCTTAGTGCTTTAATTAATACATACACATTTGAACACAGATGAAAACCTTGTATATGTCTCCATTCACACAATAGACTCACACCCTGTTTTTGGTTCAGTGAATCCTCAATTCTTAAAAAAAAATACTTAAAAATTTTTTAAAATTTATTTGTTTATTTATTTTTGGCTGCATTGGGTCTTCGTTGCTGCGCATGGGTTTTCTCTAGTTGCAGTGAGTGAGGGCTACTCTTTGTTGTGGTGCACAGATTTCTCATTGCAGTGGCTTCTCTTGTTGCAGAGCACGGGCTCTAGGCACATGTGCTTCAGTAGCTGTGGCACGCGGGCTCAGTAGTTGTGGCGCACGGCTTTAGTTGCTCCACAGCGTGTGGAATCTTCCCGGACCAGGGCTCCAACCCGTGTCCCGTTCATTGGCAGGTGGATTCTTAACCACTATGCCACCAGGGAAGTCCCAATATACTTTAAGTTTTTAATGGCTGGCTGGCCATTTATATTGTACAATGACACTCCACTTAGCCTGTATCATAAGGATAATTTAGAGTTTTTAAAATAACTGAAGCTTAAATTTCAGAGCTTTTGCTTTACTCATTTAGAAAGAAAATATTTGTACAGTGCTTGACTTCCATGACTTAAATCCTATTTGAATCTCAAATATTAAACTAAACTGTGATGCATTGGCACATTGTTGAATATGTTGTTTTATTATTCATTAAAATCGAATGCCTTTAGGACTTCTCTGGTGGCCTAGCGGTTAGGATGCTGGGCTCTTTCACTGTGGTGGCCAGGGTTCACTCCCTGGTCGGGGAAGATCCCACAGGCTGCGGGGTGCAGCCAAAAAAAAAGAATAAAAAACAACTGAATGCCTTTAGATTGTATAGAAGAACCAAAAAGAAGACAAGATCTGGTCTACTCTTTCTAAATTGTCTACTAGCTTTTACTTCTCGCTGGCTATCGTATCCACATATAATTTATTATGATCTGGTTTACTTAATCGTTGGTGTCTACACATAACTCTGCTTGTCCTGTCATAAAAAAGTTCATGGATTTTACAACAGGCCTTTCAGCTTTTTTTTTTTTTTTTTTTTAATTCCAACTTCTAGAGAACAGTAGAGATTGTCAGAGGTCTGACCTGAGTTAAGTGGGGGCATTATTGTATTTTTATATTTAACTTAATTAAAAAAAATGACCAAACACTTTGAGACTAGTGCTTGCTTATGATCTAAAAACAAATTTCTTACATTTTTGGCAGGTCTTTATTGCAGAAGGCTTTAGTTGAGGTATGGTACCTTTAATTAAGCACTCACTGTACTTGGCTCTTCCGTGGCAAGGCACTTAACTTCTCTTGTGGAGATGATAACGCATCTAAGGTTTTAAGAGGATTAAATGAAATGTGTATGAAAAGTGCTTAATACAGTGCCTGGAGCATAACAAGTGCAAATGTTTTTTATCCAAGAAAGGAAGAGAAACTGAAAGAAGGTCAGTATGGATGGAGAAAGGCAGAATGCTGTGCCACTGGAGGAGGAAAAGTAGGCAAGGGTGAGGTCAGGCTGTGTTACGATTTGGGACTTTATTCTAGGGCAAGGTGGGAATCACTGAAGGATTTTAAGTAAGGTGTGACATAATCAGACTTGAATTTTGTAAAGAACATACACCACACTGTTTGAGACTGGAAACTAGAGGAGCCGGGTACATATTCTTTCTTTTGGACTATATGTTAATGAGTTGAGTGTCTCTGGTTTAAACCTGTGGTTTTAAATCCTTCCCATGAATTTACAGCAGGATTCTTGGCTTCTTTTCTTTTGATGTAGTCATAGTACACTCGCATGTCGTGCAGCTCCTGTGTTGTTGGTATTTTATGAACAAGTTTGTCTGTGTAGGGCCACCCACATTTGGTAGAGAATAGGCAGAATGCCAAGGAGCAGGCCAGCCTTTTATGTGACTCTGCAGTATGATGCATGGTACTTTTGACTTTCTTCTGGCTTCCTGGATTCTCAGGTAATGCCTGCGTTTTACATGGAAGGTAAGTTTCCTTTCCAGGGTTTATTACTTTAACTCCCAGACAAGAAATGGCAACTCTGGGGCATAGGTGCTACCATTTCCCTATTCCTCACTGATCTTGGATTTTTTTCCCTCCTTGGAGTGCTGGAATCTTTATAAGAGCACTCCACGTAGCTATCAAATTGTTAGAGTTAGCAAGAGCGTTAGGACTTACAAACATTCCTGATACAGACACTTGGTTTATCATTGGCAACTATGTGATATCATCTCACTGCTGCCTTACTCTGCATATAGGTCCTAACTGTTGAATCTATGTCTGAATGCATCTACCATAAATGCCTTTGTTTTTACTATCTTTTGGTATGCAGCCCTTGGCTTACTTCTTATAGCCATGGAAGGCTTGCCCTATCACATCTGGGATGTCTGTTCTGGTCCCTCCCATTAACTCCTTACTTTATTAAACTAGTTTCATTCTATTGCCCATTTTCCAGGTTGATCATATCCAGTTGATCCTGAGTATCTTTCTTCAGGGGTAAATTACATAGGAAGAAACTGAAGTATTAACTGGTGAAATAATATGTTGACAGAGATTTGCTTTTAAATGCCCCAGCAAAACCACTAAACAAGAGGGGTAGAACCAAAAATGAAAATGACAAGATCAAAAATGAAAGAATGTTGATACTTGCTAAAGCTGGGTGATGGCTACATTATACTATTCTATTTTGTGTATGTGTGGATTTTCCATAATAAAAAGTGAAAAAGAAAGACACATGGAGGATTCGAACATAATAACTTTCAGCCAAATAGAGGTCCTGGACAGATGGGACAGAGGTGTGAAGAGCAATTTGGTGATGGCCACAAAGAAGGTACTCTGTGTTTTCTTGACAAATTGGACAGGCCAGTCATGTTGTCTTCTAAAACATGGCCCTTTTCTGAGGGATTTTTTTTTTTTTTTTTTTTTTTTGCGGTACGCGGGCCTCTCACTGTTGTGGCCTCTCCCGTTGCAGAGCACAGGCTCCGGACGCGCAGGCTCAGCGGCCATGGCTCACGGGCCCAGCCGCTCCGCGGCATGTGGGATCTTCCCGGACCGGGGCACAAACCCGTGTCCCCTGCATTGGCAGGCGGACTCTCAACCACTGCGCCACCAGGGAAGCCCCTCTGAGGGATTCTTTATGGAGATGACTATTCATTGTTCCATTTGACTCTGCTATTCTGGTCATAGCTGACTGACCCAGAGACGGGGTCTTAAACAAAGGCATGTATCTGTATAGCAGAGTGTCTCAGTCTGCACACCATTGATATTTTGGACTGGATAATTTTTCTGTGGGGTGCTGTCTGTACATTGAAGATGTTTAGCAGCATTCCTGACTACCCACTAGATACCAGTAGTGCCACTTCCCCTACTTCGCAGTTGTGATAATCAGAAAATGTCTCCAGACATTGCCAGATGCCCCTGGGGGGCAGAATTGACCCTAGTTGTGACCCACTGAAATATGTGAATAATGTGAATTTTTAGTTAGGCTCCGACCTTGTGGGTGCTGGCTGACTTGATTTGAGTATTTAAATGCCGTAATTTTTCCATGCTATATTAAAAGGCTGATTGTAAGTATTATAAATAAATAATAATTTAAAAATAGAAAATTTCAGGTCTCCTACATGTATGTCTCCCTGTAATAACATAACATCGTTTATGTTATGAGTCCCCCTGGTTTTTCATCTTAATCATATGCAGTCTTGATTTTTTTGCATAAAATGTTCTTAGGATCATTATTTCCACAGTCTCTGCATAAAATTCTTTATTTTACAAAATCTTTTGTACATTACTTTTTTCATCATTTACAGAATACTCTATTTTTTTCTGATTTTTAGATATAATTATGTAATGCTAGTTTTTACTTTAAAATTAGTTTGAATTTTACAGTGTCTTTGGAAATGTAGCCTTTGCTTGGATGGGAGAGTCTGATAAATTTTGTGGTTCTGGGCACCGTGTAAATGAAACATTTTCAGGTGCTGTAGTATATAAATAAATGAATGTTTTTCCTGGCTCAGTTTTGTACTGTAACTAGCCAACAGCTCTTGTATTAACTTATTCAACTGAGTGGAAGCGTACTAGTACATACTTCTGATTTAATAAAATCCTCAAAATAGGTTTTTGTGCTAATATATTTATAACATTCAGGTGTTTGACACAGGAACATAAATTACATGTACATAAAATTGGTTCAGGGAAATACTGAAATGTGCTGGGGAGGATATTAAAATATATATTTGAATACTTATTTTATAATTCAGCTTGAATATTTTTCAGAACTGTTAGAGAGTTCATACCTCTATTATATGGTTCATTTTTCTCTGTTAAACATTTATAATCTTTTGTAGTTTTTATCATTTCTCTATTTTTCTTGAAGTGATGTTATTTAGTCTGGTTGTGTAATTTCTTCTTTTTTGGAGCACACACAGAGATCTGGTTACTAAAAAATCTGGGTGATTATTCCCAAGAATCTTATTTATCAGCTCTTTTTATTATGCTTTCCTATAGAAAATTGTATAGTTTATGGTTATCTTGCTTCTCAAGAAACAAATCTGCTGGTCTACTTAGAATGGCAGTATATTTGCATGTTGTGCTAAAAAATATTGGTCACCTATTTGAGATTTTATAGAGACAGTGCTATTAAATGCATTATTTTAAAGATATTTAAATTAGCTGAAGGATCATCTCTGAAATTTAAACATGCTAATCTAATTTGCCTCTTAAAACATTAAAAATATGTTCATTGAGTGCTCACTAAATGACAGTGTTCTTTTTTTAAATTATAGTATTTTATTTTATTTATTTTTATTATTATTTTTAAATTATTTTATTTTATTCATTTTATTTTTGGCTGCATTGGGTCCTCATTGCTGCACCTGCGCTTTCTCTGGTTGCGGCGAGTGGGGGTTTCTCTTGTTGCAGAGCACGGGCTCTAGGCATGCAGGCTTCAGTAGTAGCGGCATGGAGGCTCAGTAGTTGTGGCTCACGGGCTCTAGACTGCAGGCTCAGTAGTTGTGGCAGACAGGTTTAGTCGCTCTGTGGCATGTGGGATCTTCCCAGACTAGGGGGTCGAACCCGTGTCCCCTGAATTGGCAGGCAGATTCTTAACCACTGTGACACCAGGGAACCCCAACAATGTTCTTTTTGATCTTTCTTTTTGATCATTGTTTCTAACAAATTACCTGAAATATTTTTTGAGTAAGAAAGAGTAAGAAAAAATTGATATGACTAAAAAGAGGATTAATAGAGAATTAATTGGAATAGAGAATCAGTAATATACAAATTAAGAAAATTGTTGATTATGCATCTATTTTTGGAATGATATTCACATAACCAAGTCTTTCCCCTCCTTCAAATCTTCCCCTAAATATTCTCTTCCCAATGGGACCTGCTCTAACCAACCAATATGAAATTATAATTTCATCTCCACCAACCCTGTAGTCCCAATCTTCCCATAGTCTGTGCTCTCCTTTAATAGCACTTATCACTTGCTGATATGTAATACATATTTATAATGTTTATTATTAATCATCTGTCTCCTCGCCTCCTTTCCCCAACCCCCATCGAACATCAACTCTTTAAGGAATTTTTCTCTGTTTAATATGCTTGTCATGCAGGTGCCTGGTGCACAGTGCTTCAGTGCATTAGAAGAATCTTTAATTGTCTAGAATCATATCACGCAGGTCTCTGCTAACTGCCATTTCTGCTTGTTTTGTTGTTATCATCACTTCAAACTAAGAACTCTGAAAGAGATTGAATTATGACCTGAATGAACAAAAACACTTAAACTCAGTTTGGTATGGATTTTATGGTTTAGTTTTGTTTTTAATTATTGTTTCTTCAAAATGCTAATAACTACCACCGTTTTTTGTTTTTTTTTTTTTTGCGGTACACGGGCCTCTCACTGTTGTGGCCTCTCCCGTTGTGGAGTACAGGCTCCAGACGCGCAGGCTCAGCGGCCATGGCTCACGGGACCAGCCGCTCCGCGGCATGTGGGATCTTCCCGGACCGGGGCACGAACCCGTGTCCCCTGCATTGGCAGGCTGACTCTCAACCACTGCGCCACCAGGGAAGCCCTAACTACCACTTTTGACCAAATGCTATGCCACATATTTCACATGTGCTTTCTGCTAGTCCTCTTGCCCTCTTTAGTGAGGTCGGTAGACAGTGTTACTCCCATTTTATCGGTGAGGAAACTGAAACTCAGAGAGGTTAAGTAATTCTAAATGTCAAGTTTCTAACCTCTGGGAAAATGGAATATCTGACCATGGTGAACCTGTTCCCCACATAGCAACCATTAGCTGAGTTGAGTAACTGTACCTTTTGGACCATGCTCCAGTTTGCCATAGTTCCCATCATTCCCTCTTCTCCCTGCACACTGACATGTAATCATTGTGCATGCACTGTCACTTTTTCTTATATTCGGTCTGTAGTCATGAATTTGCATCCCCTACCACAGAAGGACTGTTCATCCTGCAAAGCCTTTCCCTGGAACCCTTTTCCAATCTTTAGTGTTAGGCTTTCTCTTCCCAGTGCCTGAGAAGCTCCTAGTCCATACCTCCTTTTAATACTTGCCATTTTTCATGGTAAGTGTTCAATTGTTAACTTCCATTGCTAGACTTTTTTTTTTAACATCTTTATTGGAGTATAATTTCTTTACAATGTTGTGTTAGTTGCTGCTGTATAACGAAGTGAATCAGCTATATGTATACATATATCCCCATATGCCCTCCCTATTGCGTCTCCCTCCCACCCTCCCTATCCCTCCCCTCTAGGTGGTCACAAAGCACCGAGCTGATCTCCCTGTGCTATGCAGCTGCTTCCCACTAGCTATCTATTTTACATTTGGCAGTTAGACATGAACTTCTTAAAGTAAGGATCTTGTGTTGTATCCTCAGAAGATTCAGACACTTAAATAGTGCTGAATTTTTGCTTGTTTGTTGACAAATGAGATGAATTTTAAATGTTTCCTGGAAAATATAAACTCTAGGATACAAGTGAATCTTTAGGAATCTTAAGTTCCTAATGAGGCTCTAATGTTCGTCAGTAAAACTCATTGAGAGGTTCTTTGATGATTGTTGCAGAATAAGGCTGGGCCTAGGGAGAGGCAAGAAGGACTCCTAGGCTGAAAATTTAAGGAGGCAGTCCCTCTCAGAGTCAGGTAAGTACATCCTTAAAATTTTATGCTAGAGGAACTTCTCTTCTTTTGCCTCACCATACTCCCAGCACTGCTTCTGAATTTTATATTTAATTTATATTAAGTATATAATTTATAATTATATGTTTGTATGTATATATAAATTTCTAGCTTAAAAATAAAATATTGGTCCTAATTGGAAAAGCTACAGAAAGAGGAGTGTAGATTGGTTTTAAAGGAAACATGACTACAAGAAAAGATATTTTATTATTATTTTTAAAAATTTATACTTCTGGCTGCTTTAAAGATGTTCTCTTTGTCATCAGTTTTAAGTAACTTGATTATGATGTGCTTGTGTGTAATTTCTTCATGTTTCTTCTGCTCAGGGTTTATTGAGTGTCTTAGATCTATGAGTTTATAGTTTTCACCAAATTTGGAAACATTTCAGCCTTTATTTCTTCAAATATTTTTCTGTCTTCTTTTTTTTTTTTTTTCGGTACACGGGCCTCTCACCGCTGTGGCCTCTCCCGTTGCGGAGCACAAGCTCCAGACGCGCAGGCTCGGCGGCCATGGCTCACGGGCCCAGCAGCTCTGTGGCATGTGGGATCCTCCTGGACTGGGGCACGAACCCGCGTCCCCTGCACCAGCAGGCTGACTGTCAACCACTGCGCCACCAGGGAAGCCCCTGTCTTCTTTTTGGTGACTCTAATTACACACATATTGGGTTATCTGAAGTTGCCTCACAACTTACTGATACCCTGTTCATTTTTTTTTCAGTCTTTTTTTCTCTTTATGTTTCATTTTGGATAGTTTCTATTGCCATGTCTTCAAGTTTTTACTTTGCTGTTTTCTTCTGCAGTTCCCAATCTGCTGTTAGTTATATTCAGTGAATTTTTCATTTGAGACATTTGTAGTTTTCACATCTAGAAGTTTGATTTGGGTTTGATGTGTCTTTTACATTTAAACATAACATGCTCAAGTTTCCTCTAGTTTCTTTATGTATGGAATATAGTGATGGTAACTGTTGTAATGTCCTTGTCTCTTAAATGTACCATCCGTGTCATTTTTGAGTTGGTTTTTAGTGATTAATTTCTCTGCTTTATGGCTTGTACTTTTCTGCTTCTTTGCCTGCCTGGTAATTTTTCATTAACTGCCAGACGTTGTGATTTTAGTTTATTGGGTGCTGTATATTTCTGTACCTAAAATAGTCGTGAGCTTTATTCTGGCACTCAGTTAAGTTTATTATAAATACCTTCATCTTTTCTGGGTGACATGAACATTTAAGGTGGTAAATGGAAATAAAAGACACATCAGGGAATAAATCTGTGGGAAGAGAATTGTCTTAAAAACCAAGAGGATAGTTTTAACAAATAGAGAAATTAAACATGTCACATGCTGCTGATAGTTCAAATGGCATAAGGACAGAAAACAAGCTACTGAGTAAGGTTGTTTATTTGATGTAGAGAATATTCTGTAGTCTCGTGAGCAGAAATCAGATTATAAAGAGTTGAGAAGTAAGTGAGGGAATGGAGAGGGGCAGCAAGTTCTTGCTGCTGCTGCTGCTGCTTTTTCTTCTCCTCTTCCTCCTCCTCCTCCTGCTTTTACTACTTCTGCTTCTGCTTCTTTCTCAGATTCTCTTTCTCCTTATATTTTTCTCCATTCTTTTAAAAAATAGACTAACAACATTATGATGGAATATATTCTGTTTAAAAAACATATACTTTTTAAAGTTCAGATATTATCCAGAGGATAAAATACCTTTACTTCAGGAGGTTGGTTGGTAACTACCAACCTTTATTTAATTGGGTATATTTTTAGGGGACGGAAGAATGGATATTCTTTAGGTTTCAAACTATAGAGGAAAGTCCTAAATAAATTTCTCATTGTTACTGATTTGGGGTTACTGTGTGCACAGTTTCCTAGTTCTGGTCCAAAATAGTAGCCTCAGTTCCTTTCTATATAACACACTGTTATAACTTTATATTAGCATTAGCCTTCACTGTTAGCAGTAAAATAGAGCTTGACGACAGCCAGAGAAGACCAAAGCATTCCATTATAGCTTTCCTCAATACAAAATAAAACAAAATTTTAAAAATAGATATGATAGAAGTAATACAAATGGAATTTCAAAAATTTTAGGGGAATTCATCAGATGTTGCTTTCTCTTAAGAAAATAGTAAAGAAGATTTGATCATGGTCTTCAGTATGGTGTAACCACATAACCACATTAAATCTAAGGATATAGATTCACTGGTGGTAGAAATAGTCCTGAAAGCATCATTAACAAGTTTGGCTTCTACCTCTTTTCTGTTACTTCCTAGCTGTGTGACCTTAAGCAAGTTGCTTAAATTCTCTGATCTTCACTTTCCTTACTTGTAAACTATGGTAAACGTTGATCTCCCAGCCTCATAGACTGTTCATTATAAACAGATGAGAGCAAATGATAAAAGTATGACATCGTAAAGTATTAGATGTGTTATTCATGGTATTTCAAGCATTAAATATCACCAGTCATCACTGGAAGTCATTGGGTTCTAATTATTTTATTAATTTATTTTATCTTTTATCTTATTTTATCTTAATAGCATTCAGTTATAGATTTTTCTCCCCTAAAAGTATAGGACAGGGTTATTTTAAGATAACATTTCTACTTGAAGGAGCTATGGGCACTGCAGGGCTGTTCTGGCATGTGATATTATTGAGGAAATTATGGGGACAAATTTGAGGCTTTGGCCACTTTCTTGAGATCCTTGTGATCAGCCACTTACAAAATAGAATGATAGTCCCTATACTGTATACACTGTTGAGAGAGAGTAAGGATAATGTTAGTGGAAAAGAAATATTGGTTGTCATTGCTTTGTTGCCTGTGTACATTTGGTGAAGAAAGGAAAAGTAAGGAGGAAGGGAGGGGTGATATTAGTTAGAGTGCTTTCCTGGCAAATGCTTTGTTCTTGTGCTGCATTTTGTAACAGAGGGTATTTACTTTGCTAATTTTCTGTTTTATGATTTGTGCTTTATAAAGCCCATTCATTTCTAGTGCTTTGCAAAGTTGCAAAGAGTATTTACTCTACTAAAAATGTAAATAATAAATTCATGTATTATAAGAAATTGAGAACTTAATGTTACAGAAAAACTGCAGGGTCACAGAATGTTATGAGGATATGTTTAGACTAGAAAATAACATTGGGATCACACTTATAGAGTAGACCTTATGTGTACTGATGTATTGTAAATTTTAAAAAGGTAGATGCTGTTACGGATAATATGAATGGTCTATTTTTTATTTAGAATTTTTCTGGGAAAAATATCCATGATCTTTACCAAGAAACCTGTTATTCTGTTGATCTGGCAGCAAAGTGTGACTCATTTGATTTTTTACATGATAAGGGCAAAAGTGTCTGGAAAGCTTTAAGTCTATATCATGGTACCTTGGGAGTCAGGAATAACAGAATTTCACAAGTCAAATGAGATAGGCACCATAATGTCAATATTTGTGTACTGATAAATGTGAGTTGTGAAACTTGGCTCCAGTTACAAGATGCTTTAGGGCTTTGCACTTTAAAATTACATTAGTAATGAAAACTAACAAATACAAAATTTCAATTTTTTTTAAAAAAA
Organism: Pseudorca crassidens; assembly: GCF_039906515.1. Classification (NCBI taxonomy): domain Eukaryota; kingdom Metazoa; phylum Chordata; class Mammalia; order Artiodactyla; family Delphinidae; genus Pseudorca; species Pseudorca crassidens. The sequence continues at coordinate 78,734,790 of NC_090298.1, forward strand.
GTCCTACTCAACTTGTACACTTTTTGAGAAAACTAACTTTAGATAGTTTTGGCAACTGCTGATTAAATATTTGAATCTGGTTTTGTGCACACAGAGCACATTTTATTCATTACATTAACCACACAGTAAATAAATGAATACCACAGTCATTTACTTTGCTTAGTGTAACTAAAAAGTTAAGTATTAAGTGTGCAATAAATATGTAGAAATGGAAAAGTAATGAAGAATACTATGTACAAAAACACAACATTTTTGTATCTGACCATTATATTTTTCTTGAAATTAAAACTGAATAATCCTAATTTTATTTCTTATATAACTAGATAAAACCTTTTGGTTTCAAATATAATTTTCATCATTCCTTAATTTTCTTGAACTATTTGTTTATTATTCCTTTTATTTATAAGTCAAAACTTGTGCTTAATTGTCCTTGTTGATAAGAAAATTTTTAAATATTGAGAGAAACTTTAATTGGCTGTCAGTGACTTCAGATCTTTTTCCTTTTGATATAAAACTATTCTAGGTATTATTACAAATGTGAAGGTAAACAGCTAAATCACAAGTTTAACTTTTACATAGAAATAATATATTACCTGAGCTTTAATCAAGTGGCACTTATCTCAGAGTTGTTTTCCCTTTTTTTGAATGTTTTTTACATATATTTGGTGGGTACGTATTAAAAGGAATGAGAAGTATGCCTTTGGTAGACACCAGGGCATACATAGATTATTTTAGTCTTCCATTAAAACTGAAAAAATTAGAATTTCAGATGATATTTTCAATGATAATTAAATTTCATATTTTTTGCCTTAAATTTGTTATTTTTCACATAAAAATGGGAAAGTGAGTTATTTGGAGGGAAGGTTGGTAGCTATAGTTACTAAGTACAAATAAAATGATGCAAAATTAAGTAATATCAACATAACATAAATCTAAAATTATATTGATGATAACAACGTATTCAAGACCTCAAAACAAATTTGCATGTAATATTTTATTCTGTGTAGGAACCACAGTTGATGAACTTTCCTTTAGGCTCATTATGTAACTAAAAGACATGTCAGGAAGTTGATGCTTACAGAAAAGTTACAGTTAGACACATTTCCTTATTTATTTTCATTGGTAACCATTATTGGAATATAACACATATATGGTATGTACCTTTTCTGCAGTAATTATGAAGAGCTGTGGTTCAGAAGGCCTTTTTGTTTCAAACATTTATAATACTTTTAAGAAAATGTGAAGTAAAAAGCTCCATGTTTGCTTTTCCTTTCAGGTTGAGAATTGGAAAATTTAGCCTGGTATGAGGTCAATGATCAGAATATATTATGTTTTAAAAATTTCCCATGGAATAGAAATGGAAATGATTTAGTATGAAAAATATATTTCAAAACCATTTGACAGCATATGTCCAAAGTAGAGGTGAACTTATGGTTAAAATAGTGAATCTTAAGCTTTAGGGACCCTAGCTTGAGTGGGCTTTTTTAAAGGCTGACATTCTGGAAAAAAAAGACCAAATTAGCTTTCCTGTCTTCATACGAAATGATATTTCAAATGATTGATATTTTAAGAAGAGGTTAAATAGTATAGAGCCAAAAAAATACGAAAAAATGTATTATGGCAATAGACAGATAATAAAAATATATTTGTCTCCATTTTTGTGAAGTTTTTGTTGTATTTTTCAGCTTTTAAAAATCTATAACTTGTTGTGATTTCTTTTCTAATTTTAAACAAATTTTTACTTTTTTACAAAATTTTATGTTTGTTACTTTTTTCATTAAAGAGAGGCCCCCATATTGTAAAATTTCAGACCTCCCAAAGCCCTCAGACCAAAGAAGGCTCTTTGCTGTTGATAGATTTAAGAGTAATGTAATTTTCAAAGTCAAATTCAAGGATGAGGTATATTTATTTATTTATTTATTAAAAAAATTTTTTCCCCCATTCTATGGGTTGTCTTTTGACCTTCTGTTTTTAAAAATATTTGTTTATTTATTTATTTATTTTTGGCTGTGTTGGGTCTTCGTTTCTGTGTGCGGGCTTCCTCTAGTTGTGGCGAGTGGGGGCTGCTTTTCCTTGCGGTGCCCGGGCTTTTCATTGTTGTGGCTTCTCTTGTTGCGGAGCATGGGCTCTAGGTGCACGGGCTTCAGTAGTTGTGGCACGTGGGCTCAGTACTTGTGGCTCGTGGGCTCTAGAGCGCAGGCTCAGTAGTTGTGGCGCATGGGCTTAGTTGCTCCGTGGCATGTGGGATCTTCCTAGGCCAGGGCTCGAACCTGTGTCCCTTGCATTGGCAGGCAGATTCTTAACCACTGCATCACCAGGGAAGCCCTATATTTATTTTTAAATAGTTTAATTTATGTGGATTTTAGTTGTCCAGCGTAGTACCAGATAGGCCATTTTCAAATCAATCTCTTTGATATCACCATGAAACACATACCGTTGTTTAGAAAAGTAAACAGAAGAATTATTTCACATTGCAGCTTCAAGTTTGTATACTATTTTTCCTAATGTAGATATGTTGTTTGTTTTTCCAAAAGTAAGATATTTGTTTTTATAATTAAGGGTGATATTTTCTGTTTTTATTCCAAGTTAAGTTCCTTCACCTTCTTTTACTCCCTATTTTACTTTTTCAGTTTGAAATTTTAAGAAATTTTCAGGAATGGAAAACCTTTAAGAGTGTAAAAGGTTTTCACAAAATGCAGAGGAACTAGTCTTCTTGAAAAGGCAGAGTTTTTCAAGTTCCAAGTATAAGAATCCTTTCTCTGTTTTGAAACTTAAGAATATTCATAGGCAATTTGTGACTTTCAAATGTTCCTTCTCTTATATTGTTAGTCAGAGAATTTCTAACCATTGCATTTCACCTGTGTCTCTTTTCATTTCTTTAAATAAAGTATTTATTGTCATTCTAAAGAACATTATTGTGGAGCTGTACAATTTTTAGGCTAGCTTGCTAAGATGGGGAAATCTCTGCAGTATCTTTAGGATCTAAGCACACATTTCCTTACTAGACTTTTTGGAGGCTTTTCAAGGTAGTTGGGGCCCACAGCCAGACTGCCTGGGTTTAAATCCTGGCTCTGCCAATGGTGAATTTTGGCAGATTATTAACCTGTCTATGCGTCTCTTCTTCGTCTGTAAAATGCCAATAATAATCATACTCTTAAGATAGGTTAATATATAAAAAAGTGCTTTTATAGTATGCGACATGCAGTAAATACACAATAAATGTGAGCTATTATTATAATGGCTCAAGAACAATAGATAATTTGGGGACCTTTCGTTCTCAATAGGGGATAGTACCGGGCCTCCTTTCTTTCCAGGATGCTTCGGGTACGTTTGGAACACCGATATCCATTGTGTACATTGTTTAACCTGTCATGCAGTCAGTCACACATAAAGGATTTGATCATATTTGGGGAGACCTTTAAAAGGCATGATTAATTTTGAAAATGATTTATTGGAGATAGTTAATATAACATTATTACATCTTCCAAGCTTGTGTGAAAGGAAATCATGGATAGGATTTGGATTGAGAGCTGGGTTGTGACACTAATCATTGACTAATTTTAAACATCTCTGCTCCAAAATGTTTTTTTGTAGAAATTTCTGGTGTAAAATCCTATTCTCTAATTCTTTGTCTGGTCAGTTGCATTTCTGCTTAGTTATATCAGACAGTTTCTTAAGTGAGAGGGTTATTTTTAAACCCTGTTATGTGAAGACAAATTATTTGGCAGTAGACAAAAATGAGGTGACTGAGTTGGGGGGAAGAAGGGATTTAGCACTTACCAGGTAGGTTTGGAGGAGAGGGTGGGAGAGGCTGGAGGTAGAGCAGTGATGGAATTTGGGTCAACTGGATGGGTAAAAAAATAGAAGGGCTTCTGAAGTGCTTGCTGATTGCAAGTTTAGAGTAGTAAGCAACTTCTGCAAATGTCAGGAAAAAGCAGAAGGGATGTTCTAAGAGTTATTCAGGAAGAGTTTCGTTTCTTCTGTGGTGGTGCTGCCACATCTGATAACTGCTGGTGAAGAGGGCATGAAAACAAGCCAGGATTGATGTAAGCCTAGCCAATTTGGATTCCATGATTCCATGAGTATAAGTAGTTTGTGTGCTAAAATTCCTCATGCCCTGGTCAAAGAATCTTTGCATTCAAAACAAGTGACTGAGAATTTTACAATATGGTTGAATCTCAAGATGCAAAAAAACTATGGTTCCCAGTTCCTTTCCTAAAGAGCAGTTTAATCATTTGCTTATGGAAAATCAACACAGAGAGGCAAACCAGAAACTTATCTTGGCAATTTCCCTTAATAGTTCATTAAAACCTCTCATCCTGCTATCTTGTGACATATTAGTAGATCTGTAAATATTTAAGACATTTATAATGTGTAAATATACCATGGTACCTTGGAGTAAGACAGAAGTGGGAGGGACATGTCTAATTATGAAAGTCATGTGAGATAGCTGGTAGATATTTGTTGAGGAAGACAAATGCCATGTTACACAAAGAAATCTTCTGCATCATATAGTGTGTTTAGACCCACATTGTAAAATATTCTTCTGTGTATTTTCTACAAGTCTTCTACAATGTCGAATCTAGGCTAAGAACATATAATGCTCTATGCTGTTTTCATCCATTTGCTTTAGGCTTGGGTTTGTACTTCCTGTTATCTCTCATTTTAGGAAGTAGCCTGAAGCAACCAGATCTTTGTTGCTGCCAACCCTGGAGAGGGAGAAACAAAGGAAATAGTTATATAATCTAAGAAGGGAATTTAAAGAGACCAACAGTTTTTAAGCTGCTTTTTTTCCTCTCCTTTCCTTCTCTCCCTCCCTCTCTTCTTCTCTTTTTTCCTTCCTTCTTTCCCTCCCTTCCTTTCTCTTTCCTTTTTTTCTTCCTTCTTTTTTAAAACCTGGAACTGTTTAAGTTTATATGGAACTCTAACAGATTAGAGAAAGTCTGCTCTGGTGGAAACATGGGTGAGGCAGTGCCCATAACTCTTCCTGGTTGTGGTTCTGGGGAGAATAATTTGAAAACAACTGATGAATTATATTAAAAGCAGAGACCAGAATGTTTAAACAACTCGATTCGGCTTCTGACTTTGACTCTTGGGATGATGTGAGCAGGCTGAAAACTCTTCTGGTAATAGGGAAATTCATGACATGGATTGCCAAAATAGCCATTGAAATTTTAAATTCTCTTGTATTTCTTACTTGCTTTTAAACTCCCTAAATATTAAGTTTGAATATGGTAGCAAAATTATATGTGTCAGTTTTGTTAGCCACTTTTCTTTATAATTTAATATAAGATCATATGTATTTTACATACACATGGTTCTGTTGTTTTAGTAGCTGGGAAAAAGTCTGGTAGATTTAAATCTACACATTTTAAGAAAACTAAAAACTTTCCATTTTCTAAGACAGACCTTTATTTCATGATTACAGTGCAAATAATTGGTTAAAGGTTTATAAATTAATATACCAAAAATTAAAGAGTTTACCAAACTCTTGAAAAATTCTAAATTTATTAAAAAAAAATTTAAACACTTCTTATACCAAACTTATTTTCTATTTCTTTTCTATACCCTACAGAAGAACATAAACCTGAAATTAGCAGGACAGTATGTATATAATGACATTACATTATTATGAAATAGTTATCTGCTCTAGAGAGCTCTTTTTCCTCTAGAGGGCAATGCTTTACTTTTACATCACTAATCCAGAGGAAAATTTAAGAACAGCTTTTTTTCTTAAGAGACAAAAATGGTTCATTTTGCTCATTCTCTCTCTTTTAAAATACATTGTATAGCTGAGACATTTAACAATACATGCTTTTAACCAGAAAATATCCAAGATAATTAGAACTTTCATAAACTAATATTTGATTTGGATTTTTAGGGAAGATTTCTTTGGCTTTCCTTTTTTATTTTCTAAGAAAGCATTAGAAAAAGCTTGACCTATACTCTAAATTTAGATATAATTGAGTTCTCTTTTTTAAACGATAAACTTTCTTTCCCTCTTAAAAAAAACATTTTGACTTAAGGTTCCAGATTTGTCACTTGACTTGCTAAAAAGCAAACGAAACAAAAAGAAAAACCCAAAATTAGAACTAAAAACTCAGACTCTCCTCTTTGTTCTACTTTTCTATTTGTGTTTTTCATGCTATTTAAAATTTTAGGCGATTTCTCTTGTGCCATAGCTTTCTTTTTTGTGGTATTTCCACAAAACAAATGGATTTGTTAAGAAAACAAAAGCCTTCTCCACCCCCTTTAGCGCACTCTTACTCTACCCTCCTTAAAAGTGAAACCAAAATATATTAGTGTGGTAGACTGAACTCTAAGATGATACTTAAGATTTCTGGCCCCTGTGCATATATACCTTCACCTAGTTATTCAATCAAATCTAGGTACTGCTGTGAAGGAATTTTGCAGATGTAATTAAGATCCCAAACAGTTAATCTTAGAGAGGGATTATCTGGGTGGGCCTGACCTAATCATATGAGTCCTTTAAGTATGTGGTTAGAGATCAGAGACAAGTCAGACAGATGTGAAATGTGAGAGGAATTCAATTTGAGAGAGATTCTCCATTGGTGGTTTTGAGATGGAGGGGTCCATGGTGCAAGGATCTGGAAGTATCCTTTAGATGCTGAGAGTGGTCTCCAGTGGACAGCCAGCAAGAAAACCAGGGCCTCAGTCCTACAACCACAAGAAACTGATTTCTGCCACAACCCCGTGAGCTTGGAAGTGGACCCTGAGCTCTGGATGAGAAAGAAGCCAAGACAACACCTTGATTTCAACTTCATTAGACCTTGAGTAGAGGACTCAGTCAAGCTGTGTGCAGACTTCTGACCTACAGAACGGCAAGACAATAAACGGGTGTTGTTTAAAGCCTCTGAGTTTGTGTTAATTTGTTATGCAGCATAGAAAACTAATACAATCAAGGTAAATAAATTCCTTTAACACTGTGCTCACAGAGTTGGCTTGAAAAGTGGAAGCTCTCATATGATATGATACTGAAACAGTAGTGTTCAACATTTGAAGATCTGCTATCCTTGTTATAGTGATAGTTTGCTGGCCAAAATCCATGCTCCCTTTTTCCTGGTACCATTCCCTACTGGGTTGACTTCATGCCTAACTTCAGAGGTGAGACTCAGCTTAATCTATTAGAGTATACCGCCTGAAGACAGCACATGTATTCTAAACTGGTCCATATGAATAAAACAGAGGAGGATTTTGGTGAGAATGTTGGGGCACATACTCTCTTTTCTCCTCTGAGCTTGGCGATGTGAGTATTGAGGTTTTTGGCTATTGAAGCTCCAAGGGAGAACCTGGAGTTTTGAGGAGGCTATTATATACAGCCTAAAAATTAAACTGGAGGAAGCAAAGCTAAGAAAAGGATTCTGATGAGGTTTGAGGATGGCGTCATGCTGTATGTGAATATAAACCTATTCTTGACTGTTCAGTTATATGGGCCAATAAATCTTCCCCTTCCGTTAAAAATTTTTTTGTTTAAGCCTATTTGCATTGAGTTTCTTGTTTCTTTCTACTGAAAAAATATCTAAATTAATAGACCAGTCATTATCTCTTTGATTGTCATGATACCTTTCTTCATCTTTCCATAGAATATGTTCTAGACTAGTAAACTCTCATCATCTGGATATATTTTCTTTTGTCTTTGTCTAGTTTTAGGTCTAGAGGTAGAAATTGGTGAAAAAATTATAATAAGATGTTATAAATTTATTGTTTTTATATTTTAATCCAATTGAACAATTCAGGAAAATAAGTATTGTGGCTCCCATAATATTCCTATTGTAACACATATTTGAAGACTATTAACTTATTATTAGCTTCGTCTAAAACTTGTCCTTTTAGAAATTATGTCAATAAAGTAGAACCCATTTTGTTTAAAGGTTATGTTTCAAGTTAGTGAAAATGTAAACCATACAATTCTCATTAATTTCCATTATAATTCTTTTGACTGAAACATGTTGGAGATAGTTGCACATGAAAAAAATAATTAATATTTGCCCTATGTAAACATGAAAACAGTTGGTTTGTGTTGCTAAAATTAGTATTCAGTGCCTCTTCATAATCTCAATCTTACTAGCAGAAGTGAATAGAGTCAGTGATACAAAATGTGATATTGCAAGCATAATAGTTCCTCTTTAATAATTTAAAGTACTTTGAAATGTGTGTATTTTAAATGTGTGTGTGTGTGTGTGTGTGTGTATTGAAAACTGTGGGTTTTCATTTATTTGTTTACTTGCTTTTTATACTTTAAGGTCTTGTCTTTTACTTGCAGGCATTAATTTTCCCAGAATATAGTTGTGATAACAGACCTCCCTGGTCTTAAGGTTTTCTTAGATGAGCTAGCCCTTCTAGGAGGGTATCTTAAATATTAGTGTCTTAGCAGGTTAGAGTTGACTCAAATAGAGTATAGCAAAAAATACTTCTTTTTTTTTTTTTTTTTGCGGTGCGTGGGCTCTCACTGTTGTGGCCTCTCCTGTTGCGGAGCACAGGCTCCGGACGCGCAGGCTCAGCGGCCACAGCTCACGGGCCCAGCCGCTCCGCAGCACGCGGGATCTTCCTGGACCGGGGCACGAACCCGTGTCCCCTGCATCGGGAGGCGGGCTCTCAACCACTGCGCCACCAGGGAAGCCCTACTTCCATTTTTATAAACACTTAAAAGTAATTTGGGAATGAGTAAAGTGTACATGAAATATCAGGTATTTTTAGATTTCTTAAGGAAAGACCACAAAGGAAATTTCCAGCATAAGAGATACATACTTTAAATATATGAATTTCAAAATGGAATTTAACTATTCTTATAAGATGAGGTAGAATACAAGTTGAGTGAAAAAGATCAATTATTGATATAGGAGGAGCCTACTAGTTTTTTTTTTTTATTGCAAGGATGGACTTATAAAGGAAGCTTTAATTTAAAGAGGAAATCTAGGGTGAATTGATCTTGAGTGGCATGACTGAGGGGAAGTATGGTAATGGATATAATTGAGAACATGGAAAGGAAGGGCAGAGGAGGAGCAGAAACGACACCTAATGTGTGTCTTTTATATCAGGGAAATTGCATAAAGAGGTAAAAACCCATAGCCAAGAGAAAAGCATGCTAGATATTTACTGTGGTCAGAGAACAAGGGGTCATTGGCCAAGTTAATGGATCAGATAATGAGATGGATGTTGTATTATTGCTAGAACTGCCGTAACAAACTACCACAGACTCGGTGTCTTAAACAATAGAAATTTATTTCCTCACAGTTCTGGAGGCTAGAAGTATGAGATCAAGGTGTAGGCAGGGTTGGTTTCTTCTGAGGGTCTCTCTTTTGTCATCTTCTTCCAGTGTCATCACATGGTCTTTCCTCCATGTGTGTCTGTGTCTTCATCTCTTCATATAAGGACACCAGTCATATTGTATTAGGGTCCATCCATATGACCTCATTTTACCTGGATTATCTTTTTAAAGGCCCTATTTGTAATACAGATACATTGTGAGGTATTTGGGGTAAAGACTTCAATATGTGAATTTTGCAGGGGTGCGGGGGCTATGATTCAGCCTACAATAGACATGTTTACTTCAAGTTTGCTATGGACCTAGCCTAATATGGTGGCTGTGGGAATTGAAGGGAATAGCCTGGCCAATAAAAAGAAGAATCATTAAGATGAGTTATTTAGAATGCAGGATAGATACATTTTTTTAAACTTTTGTTTTTATTTGAACTTTTGAAAAAAAGGGAAAACCATGTTTTGAATAGGAAGCTATATTTGAACACTTACTGAATATCAGAACGATAACTTTTCTAAGAAAGCACACTCTCTAGTAGGTAATATTATAAAAATGTGTGAGTTGTCAATGGAAATAAAAGAAAAAGAGAAGAGAAAACTTAGCTCCATGGGATGACTTCAGTGAGGAGTGCTGTTAAATGTCTCAGATCTTTGTAAAAGCAGGAAAATATCTGGGATTGTGGAATGCCACCTAAACTAAGACAATAGAAATTATGAAATGCTGGCCAAAGAATCATTGAGAAGAGGATTTGCCAAGAAGGAAGTCATTGATATCTTCAAGGCAATACTTTCTTTTGTAGTGACACTGTGGGTGTGGGTGTGGGTTGCAGTCAGTGTATGTTGAGATGGAGAGGTGTTGTAATTAGGGGGAAGGGGTTCAATTTTATCCTTCACAAAATTCATCACTATCTTTTCTGAGTTGTCTAATACACTCAGTTGTTATCTATAGCTTACCAAACATTTTGAGCTATCCTTATATTTCAGGAAAGCTATAGCTCATACTTAAATGATATTTAATTATCAAATTGTGATTGAACCAAAAGCTGCAGTTGTGCTTTTCAGTGGTTACCTCAAAATTCAATGCTTGGATAAGCAGAAAGAACATAGAAATCTTTATAGTCTCAATCCATGTCTAATTTTTTGGCTCCAACTCTTATTCAGATCTGTTTCCAGGACCTTGGGGATAAACATTTAAACCATGTTTTTATTCCCTTGAATAAGTGGCAGTATAAATTTTATGGTAGAATCAGTTCAGACGGAAAGTACCACAGCCAGGTATGGGATTACTATTCTGAGAGTGGTGAACTAGAGCCAAGGTCTTTAGGGAGGGGAGACCCCTGTGCTAAGACATGACCATGATGGAGAAGACTTTCTCCAGCTGAGAGTGATGCTAGAGGTCCTGGTGGTATGGCACTTTTTCTTTAATGAGAACAAATTAACTCTTCCTGGATATGATTTTTAAAAATTGTTATCTGATTTTGTTGTACTGTAAAGTATCTTCAGTAGAATGATTTCCTTCTTTTAATTTTCACTTTTATATTTTATTCATTCACTCCACAAGTTTTGTGGAATGTGCCAGGCACTGTTCTACATGCTTGGTGAAAAACTATGAATACCTCTGCCAGAGTAGAGCTTATATTCTAGCAGAGAAGACAAATAATGATCACTATGATAATATATTAATATATTATAGTTACATTAATTAATATATAATTTATTAATTTTAAGATAGTATATATAGTTAATAAATAAGAAAAAAATGCACCCTGCTAGAAGGTGATAAGTGCTATCACCTTCTTTGATCTCAAATAGGCATACTTTATATTTTCCAGGTAAACCTGTTGGCAAACAAAATATATGGTATAAAGTTATAATAGCCAATTTTATAACTATGAGCTAATGAAACTTTGTGATGCTATTTAATGTTTATATTTACCCCCTGCAAGCAATTGATTTTCAAATTTAGTAACTTTCTTCCAAATAATGTAGCTTGCATCTATTAGTGTGCCTTTTAAAATCACCAAGTCATTTGCCCAGTCTTCTGGTTAACCCGAACCTCTGTTCCATGAGATCTTTGAACATTGAGGCCTGATTGAAGGCTCAGGGTGCTTTTGAAAATTCACCAAATATAATTCTCCCTTCACCTGACAAGAAATCGGGCAGATAAAAGTGCCTTTATTTTTCCTGGAGTCATGGTACAGCAGAGCCTTTACTGTTCTGCCCCAAGAGAAAATGGTTGCCTGTCCAAAAAGGGAAGGAAGAGGAAACAAGGATAGCTCTACTCAAGTCTTGCATTTCTCTTTTTCTCTCCAGAGTCTATGTATGCATTCTATTTTGAAATATTTCTATTAGAGAAAACAAAAATCCTGATTCTCAGTGTCTTGACTGGGAAAACAAATGTACAATTTGTAATCTGTTAGTTCCGTAAAGTTGAAATCACTGGGGACAGATGTATTTCAGAATTCAGATTTTTTTGCCTTTTTTACCTTTTTAGTACCTGTGCCAGATATTTGCTTTGCAATGCTCTTCATTTAAAAATTTTAACCCCAGTTACTGGACTTTAAGATTATTAGTGGTTTTTTACTTGGGGCTTATAATTCTTAAGAGACATCTTTTAGCAAACTCAATTAGCATTTTACTATTGAGCCATGAGTTTTTATACCTTCTAAACAAATACTGGAAGACAACTCAGCATTACTAGAATTTGTAAAACATTAGTATATATGTATATATATAGACACATATATACCTTCAACATGTAATTGAAACCTTGTGTTGTTCTACAATGTTTATATTTACTCTCTACAAGCAGTTGATTTTCAAATTTAGTAACTTTCTTCCAGATAATGTAGCTTGTATATATATGAGTGTGTGTGTGTGTGAATATATATACACATATATATGAATTTATAAATATATATATCAGTTTATAAATATCCTAAAAGGCTTAGCTAATTTAGGTATAACATATTGAGTGGGTAAAGTAGGAAAAACCAATGATTAATTTAATAGTTATTTACTTAGTTTATCAAAGAATGCATATTGTTTTGGTGAACAGTCAAACATGAGTACTTTTCCCCCAGATTCAGTTACATTAAATAAAAAGAGTAATTTTTTTTTTTTACTCTTTTAAGAATTTGTGCAGTTAAGAGTAAAAAATCATGTATGCCTAAGTAAGTAAGTCAGAAAGAGGAAGACAAATACCATATGATATCACTTATATTTGGAATCTAAAATATGATACAAATAAACTTATTTACGAAACAGAAACAGACTCACAGACATAGAAAACAAATTTATGGTTATCAAAGGGGAAAGGGAGTTGGAGATGGATAAATTAGGAGTTTGGGATTAGCAGATACAAACTACTATATATAAAATAGACAGGACTTCCCAGTGGCACAGTGGTTAAGAAACCACCTGCCAATACAGGGGACATGGGTTCGAGCCCTGGTCTGGGAAGATCCCACATGCCGCGGAGCAACTAAGCCCATGCGCCAAAACTACTGAGCCTACGCTCTAGAGCCTGCGAGCCACAACTACTGAGCCCATGTGCCATAACTACTGAAGCCCACATGCCTAGAGCCCATGCTCCACAACAAGAGAAGCCACTGCAATGAGAAGCCTGTGCACTGCAACGAAGAGTAAGCCCCCATTTGCCACAACTAGAGAAAACCTACGCGCAGCAACGAAGACCCAATGCAGGCAAAAATACATAAATTTATTAAAAAATTAAAAAAAATAGACAACAAGGTCCTACTGTATAGCACAGGGAACTATACTCAGTATCCTGTAATAAACTGTAATGGAAAAGAATTTTAAAAATCATGTATGCAAGAAACTTTTGGGAGCAGTAGTAATTTTATAGATTAGAAGACAAGAAGGATATGTTCTCATTTACTTAGAGTTTGGGTCCTTGGCTTTCACGTCATTCTAGGTAATTCTAACCACTGAGTGTTTGTGTTTGCTAATGAACTTTTAGCCTTTAAACTGAGATTTGTCTCTGATCTTCAGAGAAGTTCCCAGATGTTCCCTTATCATAAAAGTTGGTATCTGAGAAACGTTTTCAGAAAATATATCTCCTCCACCAAGTCTTCTAATTTCTTTAAAGTAATTCAACCAAATAATATGGCCTATTAAATTGTTTCATCTTAATTCAGGGACAAAAGAGGAATGCTGCTCTGGAGGTCGCCAGTATATACCAAATATTTTCTTCTCCTTTGCCAAGTGTGCAGTTCATTGTTTGGTCACCTGTGTCTGTCAGTTTAGCACATTTAAGGCAGTTCTCAGCACCCCCATTCTTCTCTAAATCTTACATGGAGGCTTCAAATATTGTCTGGCTCATTATTTCCCAATGAAGGTTAAGCCCTTGACTGTCAGACGGAACCCTTCGCTAATTAGAGCCCTTGCTTTGGCACTGAACGTGTCATGTCTGTGAGCCGTCCCACTGCAATCAGGGGCACGTTGCTCGCTCGCATTAAGTAAGTGTCCAGTGCCCACAGATCTCCGGGAGAACTGCTTGCTATTTTCTACATGACAAATTTTTAGCTTGCTAAAATTCTAACTCCTCTTTAACAGGCTTTAAGTAGAATTGGTTGAGGTATTCCTCAGTTCACTAAGAAGAGTTTGCTTAATACTACCCTGTTTAACCTCTTCAGTTTTGATGAAGTTGAATCCACACTTGAATAATGAAAGTGATACTTTCAAATGTGGAAAAAATAGTAAAATTTCCCACTCTTTAAAAAATAAATGTGTCAGTATATCTGTTACATAGTATTTAACTTCATGTTAGGTTAAAAACCATCTTGGTTCTTTTTGATTTAATTAAAAAGGATAACTCAAGATTGGTTCACATTATTAAAATGGTATCATAAAACTACATTACTTCCTTTGATTCTGTCTTTGCTTCAAGAAATATATAATTTATGGTTCGTTTTTCAGTTGATAGGGTTTTACCAGCTGCACGGATAGAAAGATTGAATTGACGGGCAGGTTTCATGCCTTTGAATTGTCAAAGAATGCTTTTGGGAGTAAGTCAGGATTCTTCATTAGTATTCATAGGAGTGCTCCCATGTCTTGTGTTTGATCACTGCTTCTTGCTTCCATTTCCAGCTTTCCTCGGTTAGAGCAGGGAGCTGGCCCGACTGATGCAAGTGTCTTGGTGTTTGATTTCTTTATGGGTTAGCTTTTTGAAGAAAATTCTCTACATGGATATAGGCCATACTCTTGTATTTGGCTAGTTGATTCATGGGTTAATTTTAGACACAAGACTAGCTCTACAAGCTTAGTGCATTTTTCTTTTTAAAAGAAAGTACATTATACAAGTTAAAAAAAATTATAGTTTACTTATTCTTGGGGAAATATACTATGTAAAGTTATTCATGTTTCATGACTGTAATGAATGTATTGAGATTTCATTATACTCTATAAACAAATTAACATTTTAATTTTGGAATTTCTGATATTTTTAGTTTTAGTAGCTGATCCCCTCATACAGGAATTAAGTGAAGGCAGAAAAAGCACATAAAGTTTCAAAGTGAAAAACAAGGTATAGTAAGTGTCAGAGTTGTTGAAGGGCAGAGGAAAACAATTTTCTTTCTCACTGAGAAGCTATAGGAAATAGTTTATAGAAAGTTGTAAAATTATTAAAAAAACCATACTTATTGTTTAACTCAACAACTTTTAAATTTCTTTATATGTGTTGATGTTTCAAGACTGCTGTAATAAAGATTCAGTGACTTTTTAAAGTATAAAATCAGTTATAATCCATCAGATGGATTAAAACTGTTTTAAAATATTTGCTTCTCTGGGAAAAGGATAAATCATTAGGTTTACATATTGGGCTCTTAGTTTCTGTACTGCTCTCTGTTTACTTCACTAGTATTGGGACTCCCTTACCAAAAATTTATATTTGGTATATATATACATATATACTCTCTTGGGGGGGGGGATAGCGTGAGAGGAGCTTTTTAAAAGTTTTTTTTCTCTTGATTATAAAGAGATAAATATATATATATTTTTTGCGGTACATGGGCCTCTCACTGTTGTGGCCTCTCCCGTTGCGGAGCACAGGCTCCGGACGCGCAGGCTCAGCAGCCATGGCCCACGGGCCCAGCTGCTCTGCGGCATGTGGGATCTTCCTGGACCAGGGCACGAACCCGTGTCCCCTGCATCAGCAGGCGGACTCTCAACCACTGCGCCACCAGGGAAGCCCAGAGATAAATATTTATTGTACAAATTTTATAAGAAAAAAGAAGGGAAGAAACCCCACCAGTAATCCAATACCCCGAGGCAAGCAATAGATATTGGTTTATTTTCAGACTTAGATAGACAATTATTTTTTGTCTTTTATGAATAGTTAACTCATGTTTCTAGCTCATTTAAGCATTAGGGTTTTAATAAATCTATTTATATGAGATAAGCATATATACATTTATTTACTTTATATGAGCAAATTATTCATCTTTTAATTTTCTTCATTGATTTTATGGTGACAAAGCCCATTCTGTGATTTATATTCACTATTATTTTTTTTTGGCTGTTAATAATTAGTTTTTAAATTTTTCATTGCTTTTGATTTATTTTAAATTACACAAATAATATGTGAATATAGTCTTGGAAAAGATTCAGATGTACCCTTGTAAGTTCTCTTTTTTTATCGTTTCCTGTGACAGTCTGTCCCCTACTAGATTTTAACCATGGTTACCAGTTTCATGTGATATTTTCCTTTGCATTAGTGTATGTATTAGGATTTTGAGTGGGGTTTTTTCTGTTGCTCTTGACTAGGGGACAAAACCAAGGACACATTGGACAGCCAGTATCTCACATTCTAAAGAGAGCTGGAGTGAGACAATCCCTCCAAGACTCAAACCAGATCTGCACCTCCTCACCATATACTAGCCCCTTCTTCTAACTGTAGGCTCCTCTGGTTTATATAAGAGAACTCTATGGAGAGAGGAAGGCAGGGCGAGAGAGAGGAAGGTTATAGTTGGCTCCCAAGTGAATTGCTTGTAGAGAATGGGGATTCTGCAAGAACAGTTGGCTTGCAGCTGACTGACTGATTTACTCCCTGTCCTGTTGGAACAGGAGAACTGGGGAGAGACAATGAGCAGAGACAGGAGGCTGCAGGAGTCAGCCTGTATTCCTGTATTTTATAGGAATGGCAGCCATGTGTGAGCATCCTGTGGGACAACTGGACATGAAGCCAGATGAATGGGTTTAAGTACCTTATCAGAAGGTGTTCTCCTGGATGAGGAGAATGCCGCAGCAAGAGGTGGCGAGGGGACCCACTTTATATACCTGTCCTGTACCATGGGGGCAGGGAGTGTGGCCAGAGAGGAGGGGGAGCGGGAAGAAGGTGGAGCCACCCTAGGTCTCCCAGGGTTTGGATCTACCACCTTTAGTGAAGTATCCTCTCTCTCCCCACTGATATTTTTGAAGCTTTATATCAAAATTTTAAATATACTAAGACTAATACACTATATAATATCTACATTTTAATATTATTTAAAATATACTATGATCAATATATTTAAAATATGCTATTAATCAGGGGTCCCCAACCCCTAGGCCGTGGACCGGTACCAGTCCACAGCCTGTTAGGAACTGGGCTGCACAGTAAGAGGTGAGTGGCAGGCAAGTGAGCGAAGCTTTACCTGCTGCTCCCCATCGCTCGCATTATTGCCTGAACCACCCCCCGCCACCCTGGTCCGTGGAAAATTGTCTTCCACGAAACCAGTCCCTGGTGCCAAAAAGCTTGGGGACCGCTGCTGTTAATCGATTCTTCATGTTATTTTTAAATTTAGAACAATTTTAACTATACTTTGCCTATTTGTTCTTGCAGATGAATTTAGATTCCAAAACAAAATTCCTCAGGATTCATTTACATTTTGGCCCCTTCTGTATTTGTTTCTCTTCCTCCATAGTAAGAAACTTGACTCCCATTATCATTACTATGTCTTTGTTCAGGATTACTTGCTTGTTCAACCCCCCAGTATGTAACCAGTGTCATTGTTTCCTGTGTG
Organism: Pseudorca crassidens; assembly: GCF_039906515.1. Lineage (NCBI taxonomy): Eukaryota > Metazoa > Chordata > Mammalia > Artiodactyla > Delphinidae > Pseudorca > Pseudorca crassidens. The sequence continues at coordinate 78,752,093 of NC_090298.1, forward strand.
GATGCCTCACACCACAACCCGTGTTCCAACACCCCAGGCTAGGTCTTAGTGTCCAGCACTGAAGGGGCCTGGCCAGAGTCTCCTTAACACCCATGCAAGTGCCTTTCTCACAGTGCTCAGACACACCTCACATCACGCCCCCGGCCTATAAGCCCTTCGTCTGTCTGTGTAGGCTCAGACTCCTGCTTCTGACTGTCACCCCTTTTGTCCTCCTCACTGACTTAGGTACTCTGATCCCCACATTGGGTCGCCACTCTTGCATAGATGCCCTCATCACTCCGCTCAGGCTCAGACCCTCTCCAGGGATGCCCTCCTCAGTCTGCTGGGCTCTGAAACCCCATCCAGGGTGCCACTCCACTCCAAGTGGCCACCCCCTCTCCCAGCTAGAGCTCTGATGCCCTGAGTTCAGTGGATGCTCTCTTCACTCTCTTTGGGCTCTGACTTCACACTGAGCTACCACAATCCATGGACTCCTTCCTTTCTCTGCTGTGCCTCTGATACCGTGTACCTCCTGCAGGAATCCCTGTGTCACTCCACTTGGCTTCCGACTTCCTGCCCCAAGTCAACCCCTCACATGAATGCTTTCCTCACCTCACTGACTCTCAGGCTAGGAACCCTCCTACCTGGATACCTTCCTCACCCTGCTTGGGTTTTACACCTTGATGCCAGTCTTGTTCTGCCCCACATGATAATGGTCTGAATTGTTCAGAAAAGAAAGGAAGAAGGTGAAAGGGGAAGGGAAGGAAAGGAAATGTATTTGATTTTTTTTATCTTCCTTTCTTCCAAAAGTATTTATTAAATGCAATTAACAGGCGAATAAGATTCCTGCCTTACAGGGGTTTACTTTCTATAAGTGGGGACAAGCATGTAAAGGTATTATTATCATAGTGCAGTATGCTACCACAGAGCTTTTCCCTAGGATGCTGTAATGGCAGGTTGGAAGGACACCTATTCCAACCTAGCAGAGTTAGCAGAGGCCTTTGGGAGGTGGTGGTGATAAGGGAGTTTCATCTATAAGGGACAGAAGAATCTAAACAGGTGAAGAGGAGGCCAGGGTAGGTTGATGAACCCACACTAACTTTTGTATCAGATTCTTTAGAAATTGAAGTAAGCATCATATTAAAAGTGTTAGGATTACTAGGAAAACAGAAGTAGATTTATTTAAAAGCCTTTGTTAATGAGAAAAATGTCATTACACGAAGAGTTTGGACTTTCTCTGCCTTTCTGCAAAACAAGGAAATTAGTTTAAAAATGAATTCATGCCTGTTCCCGGATGGCGTGTGGGGCTGGCGGCCGACAGCTGACCCTGCCGCCACCAACATGGAGAGTTTGTACCGAGTCCTGTTCTTAGTGCTCGAATGTCCCATCCTGAAGCTGAAGAAGCCGCCCTGGGTGCACATGCTGTCGGCCATGACAGTGTACGCTCTGGTGGTGGTGTCTTACTTCCTCATCACTGGAGGAATCATTTATGATGTTATTGTCAAAACTCCAAGTGTCAGCTCCATGACTGATGAACGTGGGTATCAGAGACCATTAGCTTTCTTGGCCTGCAGAGTAAATGGACAATACATTATGGAAGGACTCACATCCTGCTTCCTGTTTACAATGGGAGGTTTAAGGTTCATAACCCTGGACTGATCCAATGCACCAGACATTCCCAAACTCAATAGATTTCTCCTTCTATTCATTGGATTCATCTGTGTCCTATTGAGTTTTTTTCATGGAGTATTCATGAGAATGAAACTGCTGGGCTATCTGATGGTTTAGAATGCCTTTTGAGAAGAAGTCGGTGGATATTGAATTTGCTCCTGTTAATGAAGTTTTCAAGGCTGTACCAGTCCTCTGATATGAAATATGGAAAAGGATGAAAAGCAGCAGAAAAGAAACATCTAGTGAAAACGTAGGAAGCGTATTATAGCTTGGACTAGAATGTCTTCTTGGTATCAAAGTGACAAGCTTATCAGTATTTTTTCCTGCTGTCCTATACTGACATACCAACGATGTTAAGTGGCATTTTCTTCTTTTTTTTATTTCTTAAAGAAAGTATACTTCATTTCTACAACTATAATATTGAGTAAAGTGATTATTTTTTACAAACCCCTTAAAAAAGTGAATTCATGCTGCTTTGAGGGCCTGGAATCTGCCTGAATATGAATTACTACAAACACAAAAAAGAATTTTAAATGAAACCCTAAATATTTGATAATGGGAATGCTTAATTTATTCTTGGAGTAAGCATGACAAACCTCTGAATAAAAGGGAAAGGGAAGTTATTCTTTATATATAGAATGCTTTTCTGTTTCTTTTAAATTTTAAAAAATCAGTATTTTTTAAAAAGAATATTACTGAAGAGAGTTTTCTCCCACTTCGGTGCCCTTGAACTTGCCTCTGTGACCCACACTGTAGGGCCAAGAGGTTTGACCTGGGGAGGACATCATTCAATAGGCATGAGAATCAATGGTTGGGTAAGAGCTTTTTGTCTGATGGGAGGCTTAAAATTGGGACTAGAGATTCTATCCTGTGTGGATTTTTTGGGGATACATGTTTAGTTCTCTTAACTTGACTTTTCTATGTATATGAATTAGGGTGTGTATATTTTTCCTGAAAGAAAACTTATGCTTAAAATAGTTTACTAAAACAAAAATTTAATGAATTATGAAATATTTTTCTAGCCTGAGAAGACATAAATACTTCTAATAATGATTTTGCAAAGCTGAGCATAACTGGTTTATAGAATGTGTTCTGTGTTTGTGTTTATTTTTAGAGTACATTGAAATTGGATGTTCATTGTGGAGCGAAGCAGGAAATTTTGGTGGTCCCAGTCTGTTGGAAAGGCCCAGGTGGTTGAGGCCCAGTTCTGCTGTTCACAAACTATATGATCTTGGGCTAGTTACTTAATATCTCTCAATTTCAGTTTTCTCATGTGTGTGTTGTGAATAGTAATATTGAGAAAAATTATGTCTTTTCCCCATAGCATGTTATGTTGTTTGTAAATTACTAGACTGAATGAGCTGTAGACTTAATCCAGTTTCTCCACAAAAATTTCATGTGCAAATAACCTTTTTTTTAAGGAAATTACTCTTAATGCACCCAGTTCTTTACAATGAGTAATTTTTGGAATTAAGATAATTTTACTCATGCAGAAGATAAAAAATAAAACTTCCTTCAAGCCAACACATTAAAAAAAACAAAACAAAACTGTACTGACTCCTCAGTACTAAGGAATCACAGGAGGAGGTATAATATTTTTATCTCTAATGCAAATGTTGATTACATAGTAAGAAATAACTGTGTTGTTTGTTAATAGATTTGCCTGAGAATGTTGCTTAAATTACATAATATTATCTTTTAACTGCTCCGGCAAATAGTGGCAATGCTCCCTCTTTGTGTACTGAGATTGCTTATGTAATATAAGACATTACATTAAAAAGATAACCAGTTGTGAGAAATATGAGTCTATTAAATCAACAGTTATAATACTTTACAAAAAATCTAGTCTAATCATCATATTAAGGGTCAAGGCCACAACACTTTTAGAAAAATGATTTTGAGTTGTAAGAATTTAGGGTTCATTCCTGTTATTTCTTTGGGAAACAGTTTCCTTTTTACAAATAAAGCTGCTTGTCTAGCTACTGAAAAATCTTTTATTTAGACAATTGTCTTTTAAAATATTCCAGGTCGCAATGTATCATTTCAGTTTCCATGGCTGCTTTTATGGTAAGTGTTTCTGCTAAAATGCTTTAGCAAGTGGAAATGCTATCAAACTTTAACATTAAGTAAATCTAGGCATATTTTTAAACAAAACCTCTGCAGATTTAGTTTGATTTTTAAAAAAACAAATGCCTAACTTTTAAAATTAGAGCTTTTTACTAAGAAAGCATGCATTAAACTGCTTTTTTTCTCTTTGAAATTATTTCTTTAGTCTCAAAATACCTGACGAAATTATGTGCTACCCATAAACCTCAGAAAAAAGGTAAACTAATTCAACATTTTAAGAAAGCATGTCCTCCAAAACTGTATAAAAATATAGTAAACCTCCCAGAATACACGATTTAAAAGGATTGTCGCACTTTAAGATTTAGAAAAGTTATCTTCCCTTTATGTATCTCCATAAAGAATTAAAGATGTATAACTATAAAATATTATTTTTGGGGTCACCAGTAATTTTATATTTGTGGGGAGAGGAATTAAATGCATGAAATTATGAGATAGACACATAGATAGATTAGTATTCACCATCGTTAGCTCCTTGTTTAGAGAAAACATTCAATAAATATCTGTTGAATGAATGAGTTTTAATGACAAACTATATTAATTATTGTGATCATATCTAAAGTGTGTTTTGTGAAAGCATAAATAATATAAGTAATATAATTACATCACCTTGATGACCAAAAGACAGATAAGCTCTTCTAAGAACGATGGCTGCCCTGTGCTGTGAAGTTTCTTTTCATAAGACTATACTGTGTTACAGTAATTTAGGTTTTGTGTATTAGTGTGTGTAGTTGTAGGTGTTTATAGGCTTTTCTAAGTTAAAAAAAAATGTTTATAATTATGTTTTTCTTCCTGGAATATAAAAATTTGGTGGATAACTTTTAAAATTATTGTGAAATGGGGAAGTTTGGTTGGTAAGTTCCTGTGGAAAAAAAGTTTCTTATGCTGCTTTTTTGGAAAGTTCCCAGAAATAGCATTTAAAAAACTTCTTTAGGAAAAACAAGGTGATTATAAGTAAGGAAGTTCTGGGCCAAAGGCCTATGGAATTCCCAGTAGATGAACGATTGTTCGCTTTATGGCTATTTTCTGTGGTTTTAAAAAATAATGACAGTTATTTCTCAGCACATTATTTATTTCGCCTGAAATATTTTTTCCTACATTTTTAACTTTTAGTACTTGGGGTGATGCTGAGGTACTGATTTTGAATCACGTTGTTTGAGCTTCTGTGCTTCGTATTTGAGTTGGCAGGTAGGGGTGACTTTGGTGACCTGGCTTTCTATTAACTGTGTCAGTTTCATGCCAAATGTTGACTTCGTTGATTCTGATCCTGTCTTGGCCTCATGACCTCAATTTCTGCCTTAATCGTTTGCCTGACAATTGAGCATTCTTAGGCTATTCTTACTTCAGTTAGCCTGGCGATAGCAGTTCATCAATAAGGGCCCAAATCTCCTGCCTGATATCTAGAAATAAACTTCTTTACCTTGTTATTTGGCCATAATGAATTCTAAAATTGCCCATGTAGAATTTTTTACGTGGGCTTTTTATTTTTCACTTTTCACGTTATAATCCTCAAAGGAATTGACTGACTTTCGGAAATTTCATATATAACTAGCAAATTGTTTTCCAAGTGTTGTTCTGTAGATGTTCCAGAGGAGAAAGTTCCTGGGTCATAAATATTTAAAAAACACCGTACTGTTTTCCTTTTCTCTTAAAAATACATGGTACTCATTAGCTCTACAGTGAAGAGATCTGTTAAAATATTTACTCTAGTATTTATGAGAGACCAAGCGTTGGCTCTTGTTGACAAGCTTTGAAGCCATTTTTCTGTTCCCCAGGAAATCTTGTTCCTTAGGAGTAAGTCTGAAGTTTCTGCAGTGTCCATGTTTGAGGTTTGTGCTCCACTAAACTTATATTCTTGGCAAATGTCTTTCCCTCTATTGTTGGAGAGAATTGGATGAGGGCGGGTGGAGTATGTTGGGAGGATGAATTACGTACAAGGGGCTGGGTTAAATGAGTGAAGTAAATGGCTTGTTTTTTTCAGTTTGATTGGTGAGTAGTCCTGGTGTCATTCCTCCAAATAAAAGCCTGGGCAAGCTCCCATGGATAAGGTCAGTGGCAGGTGGCAGAGACACCAAGAAGCAGCTATGTTATCTGAGAGTCTCCTTGCTGAGCTGGCCTTGTGCTCGTGAACAGGGACTATAGAGGTGGCTGCATGAGTATGAGCTGAGGAGTATGAAATTGTGAATAGGGTTGATTAGCCAGATTTTCTAAAGCTGGAAGGACACTTTCATTTTATCATTTAGTACATTTATTCTACTACTTTGCCTTCATCTTCCACCTGCTCTTGATAGTGGAGTGGTGATGGATGTGGATCCTTTGAATAACCCAGAAAGTTTCTTGGTAAATCTAGACTCCTGGGATAATTTTTAAAAAATCATTTTAATTATTCTACAATTAAATAGTATAGTTTTTCCAAGTTATTTGACCTTAGAATTATTTTTTTGTGTGCTTAACACCTTTTACATCCCACAGAACCAGTGTATTATGAAGCACATTTTGAAAATTGTTATATTCAAAGTACCTAGATATACTTGGGGCTCATTTTATGGCTTAACTAAAGTATAGGAGATATGTCTTTTGTTTTTTTTTGCGGTACGTGGGCCTCTCACTATTGTGGCCTCTCCCGTTGCGGAGCACAGGCGCCGGACGCGCAGGCTCAGCGGCCATGGCTCACGGGCCCAGCTGCTCCGCGGCACGTGGGATCTTCCCGGACCGGGGCACGAACCCGTGTCCCCTGCATTGGCAGGCGGACTCTCAACCACTGCGCCACCAAGGAAGCCCAGGAGATATGTTTTAAAGTGAGCATTATTTCTTTTTTTTAAATAATTTATTGGAGTATAGTTGAGTTACAGTGTTGTGTTAGTTTCAGGTGTACAGCAAAGTGAATCAGTTATATATATATATATCTCTCCACTCTTTTTTAGATTCTTTTCCCATATAGGTCATTACAGAGTACTGAGTAGAGTTCCCTGTGCTGTACAGTAGGTCCTTATTAGTTATCAGATTTTATATATAGTAGTGTGTATATCTCAATCCCGATCTCCCAGTTTATCCCTCCCCTCCCCATTCTGCCCTTGGTAACCATAAATTTGTTTTCTATATCTGTGACTCTATTTCTGTTTTGTAAATAAGTTCATTTGTACCATTTTTTTTTAGATTCCACACAGTGATATGATACGATATTTGTCTCTTTCAGTCTGACTTAACTTCACTCAGTTTGACAATCTCTAGGTCCATCCATGTTGCTGCAGATGGCATTATTTCATTCCTTTTTATGGCTGCGTAATACATTTTTGCTTACTATTAATACCTGGGTAGAAATTCATGAAATCGATTAGTAATATCAATATATTGAGTTTGTAGTCATTGAATTAGTTGCCTGTTATTGCTCTAACAAATTGCCACAGATTTGGTGAGCTTAAAACAGCACAAAGTTATTATCTTATAGTTTTGGAAGTCAGAAGTCCTAAAATCAAGGTGTCAGCAGGGCTGCATTCTTTCTGGAAGTTTTGGGGAAGAATTCATTTTCTTGCCTTTTTCAGTGTCTAGAGGTCACCTGCATTCCTTGGCCTGTGTCCCCTTCCTTATATCACTCCAGCCTCTCCATCTCTCGATTGCTCTTCCTCTGTCCGAATCTGCCCCTCCTGCCCCCTCTTATGAGGACCCTTGTGATTATATAAACCAATCCAGATAATGCAGAATAATTTCACCACCTCAAGTTCCTTAATCACATCTGCAAAGTACCTTTTGATGTGTAACATTCATAGGTTTCTGGGATTAGGACATGGACATTTTTGGAGGGCCATTATTCTGTCTACCACAGACATATAGTTCCATGAAATATAAAACTACTAGTCTTTGATTTAAAGTATCTAATGGTAAATCATTTCATCATTGGGAACCAAACAGTCTTTCTTACAAATTTTTTTAAGGAGCATCAACTGCTAAAAATTTCACATGGGAATATTGTTATAGAATATGTTTACTGGGTGTCCTTTGTCTTAACTAGGTATACTTATTTAATTTTGCTGGTATCATGACATCTTCCCCCTAAATATGGCAGTAGAAATCTCTGAAATATAAGGACATTCTCTCTCCCCTCAATAGCCTGAGTAGTAGTGTTCTCATTTACAAGCAAATATAAGGAAACTGTTACAAACCCTAGCAGGAGGAATATATTAGATAAAAGCTAAGTTTTTTTCTGAGAACATGATTGTTGCTGTTAATCTTACAGATATCAAATAATATAATTCACCTCTTTCTACTGACTGCTAGGATGCTTAGAGCAAGTTTATGGCCCACACTTAGCACTGATGTCTTTATTTTTTTTTCTTACAATTTTTTAAATTTTTTTCCTAGTTCCCTCATTTATTATTTTTTTTAAATCTCAATATACTGTATATATCTTTATGCCTTACCTCAAATCTTTTTTGGAATTAAGCCACGTATATACAAATAAGAAAACATTTCTTGTTAGTACTTTGGAATAGTGTTTTCTGAGGAAGCATGTAGAAACTTTATCCTTACAAGTTTCCTAATTAGTTAGAATGCCATCAGTTTGAGTTCCTCTTAGAGAGGATTTAAATATCTATTAGCATTTACCCTGATTCCTCTTACTCTCTTACTGTCAAGAATAAGGGAAATATGAAAAAATTTATTTTGCTCTTGGGTTATATTTTAAAGGAAGAGAAGAACTTCTGTAGGATCACTGAAGTCCAGTGACTCTTATTTGACTCAAAATATTCAGATTCACTAATGAAAAAAGACACAAATGAATTTATTTACAAAACAGAAACAGACTTACAGACATAGAAAACAAACTTATGGTTACCAAAGGGCAAGAGGGAAGGCATAAATTAGGAATTTGGGATTAATAGATACACACTACTATATATAAAATAGATAAACAACACGGACCTACTGTATGGCAAAGGAAACTATATTCAATATCTTATAATATATAATGGAAAAATAATCTGAAAGAGAATATATATATGTAAACGGAATCACTTTGCTGTATACCTGAAACACTGTAAATCAACTATACTTCAATAAAAAAGAAATTAATTAAAAAATCCAGGTTCACTGTATTTGAATTAGAGCACCCAAATGAAGAAATTCCAATGTCTTCTAAGAAAGAGTTCACAGAATATGAAAAAAAATGGTAGAAAGGGAGTTCTGATGGCAACTATCTATTCCTTTTCAATTAATTTTTGATACATTGCAAATAAATACTGTAATATTCATGTAAAATTTCTCTCATCTTTAAAACTTTTCTCCGGTGCCAAAGAGTCCAAAACTACCTTGAGGAAGGAAGCATATTACTTCCCTTGCCCTCCTCCCAGTTTTCTGTTTAAATCCTGCTGCTGTCAAGTTTGAGTGGAAAATGATTCTGTTGCCAGTTGGCAACTTACATGACTCTTGGCCAAGAAAGCTATTTAAGCAAATTTGAAATCTGCTTAGCTTTTCAAAGCTGTGTGTGTGGTGTAACACCAGTGCTCCTGGAAAACACTGGGAGGCAAGCCATCCTCTCTGACATGCTCTCAAATATGACATAAGTTCCATGTCATGGATACCAGCATAACAGAAGAGCCCAGAGGAGAGTCTCAGCTCCATCTTGTGAGCTTCTTGCCATAAACCTGAGGGGTACTATTACTACTATTATTAGTACATATTAACTGAGCACTAGGGACTTCCCTGGTGGCACAGTGGTTAAGAATCCACCTGCCACTGCAGGGTACACAAGTTCGAGCCCTGGGCCGGGAAGATCCCACATGCCGCGGAGCAACTAGGCCCGTGAGCCACAACTACTGAGCCTGCGCTCTAGAGCCCATGAGCCACAACTCCTGAGCCTGCGTGCCACAACTACTGAAGCCTGTGCGCCTAGAGCCCATGCTCCGCAACAAGAGAATGAGAAGCCTGCGCACTGCAACGAAGAGTAGCCCCTGCTCGTCGCAACTAGAGAAGGCCCGTGCGCAGCAAGGAAGACCCAACGCAGCCAAAAATAAATAAAATAAAATAAAATAAATTTATTAAAAAAAAAAGAGCACTAACTCTAGTGTTAGGAATTGTGCTAAGCTTTTAAGCGCCTTTTTCGTTTAATCCTCACAACAGCCCTCTGAGGGAGTTACTGTTACCATCCCCGCTTTAATGGATAGAGAAGCTTGACTTAAGTTAAGTCTTTTGCCCAAGATCACATGGTTTTTCAGAATAGTGATTAAAACATTTGTGTGTTTGAATTTAAAGCCCACAGTGTTAACCTTTATGCTGTGTACTCTATATAAGAGTTTGTGTATATACAGGGATCCAGACTGTATTGTTGCTAAGACTTAGCTCATATTTTGAAAATATGTAAAAGTAATATAAAAGTAATGTGTAGGGGATTTCCCTGGTGGCCTAGTGCTTAGGATTCTGGGCTTTCACTGCCGTGGCCCGGGTTCAGTCCCTGGTCGGGGAACTGAGACCTCGCAAGACATACAGTGTGGCCAAAAGAAAAAAAAAAAAAGAAAAGGAAAAGAAAAGACAAAAAGTAATATGTAGGGCTTATCTCTTTAACTTAAAAAAAACCCTGGCATTTAATATTGTTTTTCCATCTGCTATAAACTAGAGATTGCCTTTACATTCTGAAAAGAAATATAACTCTAATATTACCTTGAGATTTATGTGGCATCAGTGGTGCATAGCATTAGGGGAAAAAAGAATAACTTTAAATCATTTTGATGGGAAGCAGCATAACAGGCAGATGTAATGATGCTAGGAATGAGGAAATTGATCTTATACTCTGGTTCAAATTTGGCTCATATTATGACTTTGGAGACCTACTCAGCGTTTTAATAGTTTTGGTATCTTTTCCTTGAAATGAAGATACACATAAACATAACATTATGATTAAGTGTAGAAGATTTGAATTGTCTTTCTGAAGTAGGTTGGTCAACAGCTAAATTCTAGGCTCATAATATCTAAGTAACCCATGTATGTCCATGGATGGGGAAAAGATACTCCTTCTCAGAAAGGGAGGAGGGAAGCCCAGTCCTGCCCATATTGTCTACAAGTCCTCAGCGTATGCTTCCTTCATGCCTGACTTGGCCCTCATTCTGATTTGGGATCCAGGTTTGGGTTTGGTTTACATTTTGGTTCTTTTTCCAATTCATTCAGCCAACTTGGCTATATGCTTAGACTGTGTTTGCTATACTACTTACCCTTGCCCATCACTCTGATTTTGGACTTTAACCCCTTTGATGGACTTAACTGCACATGCCATTTCAAGTGCATGTCAGGCATTCCAGCTCTTGTTGTGGTGAGCTACTCTTAACCAAGGCTAAGTGCTTGTCTGAGTCAAGTGCTAAGTGGCTAAAAAGTCACTATAAGGAAAATATTTTAAAATATTATTTAAGATTCAAAAATCTTTATATTTAATTGTAGAATGATACTTATTTACATAATTATTTTTTTTAAGAATTTGAACCTGCTGATTTTCTCCTTTACTCCTATTGTCTTTCTACCCCTCCTTCCTTCCTTCCTTCTTTCCTTCCTTCTAGAAATTTCAGGAAAGTTTGAATTAGAAGAGTATTTTAATAGTTCCACATATCATAGTGTTTAGAGCAGTGTTTATATTAAAATTTTTTATTAAAATTTTTTTGAAGGCTTACTATGGGAAAATGTGAGAGATATCTCAATAATGGATACTCCAAAACTTCTTTCATTATTGAGGTTCGATCAAAACTATAAATGTTTAAAAGAAAAATCCTACTTTGCTTTATTTTATTCTTACATTTTTATACTTATAAATATTTATAACTATCTAAGAATTCACAGGGTATATTTATTTTATAATTGCTTAACTATGTTAAGAACATTGAAACTGCATTTGAAAGCATTAATTTAAAGAAAGGTTGAGGGTAAAAGTGGAAAATACTGATAAACCTGCCAACTCTTTTATACTGTTTCAGTCAAAGTGTATTTTTTTACAAGTTTGACATATATCATGTATTTTTTGTTTATGAATCCTTTAAAAATTACCATATTAATGACTAGAACATTTCATTAAGTTGGTCTAACCTCAGTTATTTAACTATTCTTCGATTGTAAAATATCTTTTATTCATTAAATCATTTATATAAAAATATTAGTTGTTTATTAAGTGCCATGGTTATCAGGCAGCAACTCTGAGAATAAGGTAAAAATAGTTTCTTGCCTGCTTTGAGTTTATAAGTAATTTAATACACAGTGAAAAGTATTATGACAGGGAAAGTTCAGTGTTTTATGGCTTCCACAGAAGAGGGGCAGAGTCTAAATGATACGGGCAGGGAAGGAGAAGAGAGGGTTATAAAACATCACAGAGCAAGTGTTCTTTTAAACTGAGACCCCAAATGTGAACAGGACTTAGCTACAACAAGTGGATGGGAAAGTGCTCCTGGCAGAGGCAAGAGCGTTTTGATGACTCCAGGCTAAGAGAGAACATGACATGTTCAGATACTGAAGAAAAATCTCACAGGACTGGAGGATGAAGGATAAGAGAAAAATTTGAGCATTGGGAAAAACCAAGAAAGAGAAATAATAGGATCCAGGAAATATTGTCCCCAAACTGAAAAAATAAGGGAATTCCCTTGACTCTGTAGCAGGACAAGGGAGAAACTCAGCCGTATTGAAGCAGGAAAGCAGAAAGTTCTGGAGTGGATGTCTCCAGAAGAAAACTAAACTGTATGTAACAAACCAAAGAATTGAAAGGAAGGCAAGATAAATGTGAGGATATAATGAAGGTTTGTAATCGCCCAAACCCTTTTTTAAGAAAAATGAAAAGTATTCAGAAACTCTAGGAAAAAACCCAAAAGCTGAAAAAGTATACCATACTTAATAATGAAGCTAATCAAAATATGGCTTGATTTTAAGCATTTGATATAATAAAAGAAAAGAAAATCTATTCTACTGTGATGCTAGAAATACTTTCCTTTGAGAGTCCCAGAGGTAGTTAACATTGGACCTATTGAATAGCTACCAAAGTAACCGGTGGAAGAGCTAAGAATAATAATATATTGATAGTTATCAGTGTATGGGACACAGGAGGGGAGAAGCTTTGTGTAAGTGAGCACAAGGCTTTCATAGCAGAGAGTCAGTAAATGGCACCTCAGATTGTAAGTAAAGAAAAGAGAGATGCAGATATTATTTAGAATTGTGGGATTAGCTACCAGAAGAACCCATACAGAAACAGTTAACAGAATTTGCCTATGGACTCTGGAAAGGAGGAGGGGCAGAATGGGAGATTCTCAGGTTTCTTTATAAGCATAGGATTTGATTTTTTCTTTTTACTATTTTCATGTATTACTTTATCATAACTAAACTTTTTTCAGATATGATGGTCTTTATTATCCTCTGTTTCTGGAATCTTTATTTCTCGCTCATCTACGTTGAGAACTTCAGAGTTGTCTGACCATTTTCCCTCCCTTGCCTCAACTTCAAATCATTTACCAAATTCCATTATATTTACTTCTAGGCTAAGTACTGTTTTGACCTCAGCTAACACATCTTAAAAGCAAGACCTGAAAGAATCAAGTTGCTTTCAAGAAAGTTAACTACACTCAGAACAAAGCTCAAGGAGATTTCTAGGCATACAAAAATACCAAGCACCCAACAAGGCAAAATTCACATATGGAATGGACCTATAATGAGAAGTAAAATCAATCAACTGAAACGAATACAGAACTGATATAGATGCTATAACTAGCAGGACATTAAAATCATTATTGTCACTGCATTTCATATGTTCAAAAAGTTAAGTAGATGGAAGGTATAGGAAAGATCCAAATGGAACTTATAGAGATAAAAACAGTAATGTGTGAGATGCAGTGGATGGTATATTAATTAGGGTTTTCAAGAGAAACAGAATCAATAGGCTGTGTGTGTGTGTGTGTGTGTGTGTGTGTATGTGTGTGTATTTATTTTAAGGTGCTGGCTCATGTGTTTGTGGGGGCTGGCAAGTCTGAAATCATCAGGGCTGGCTGCCAGGCTAGACATTTCAGTAGGAGTTGATGTTAAAGGCAGAATGGAGACAGAATTCCTTCTTCCTTCCCACTTGGTGGACCTCAGTTTTTTTCTCTTAAGGTTTTCAATTGATGGGTTGAGATCCACGTACATTATGGAGGGTAATCTGCTTTACCCAGAGTCTAATGATAAATAAATGTCAATCACATCTAAAAAATATCTTCACAACGTATCCAGACTGGTGTTTCACCAAACAACTGGGCACCATAGCCTAGCAAAATTGACACATAAAATTAACCATCACAGAAGGGATTAACAACAAATTAGATGTTTCAGAAGAAAAATATTAGTGAACTTGAAGACATGGCAGTTGAAATGATTAAAACAGAACATAGAGAAATTAGAAAATATTAGTGAACTTGAAGACATGGCAGTTGAAATGATTAAAACAGAACATAGAGAAATTAGAGAGTAAATAAAATAAACAGATCATCAGTGAGCTGTGGGGCAAGTTCAATCAGCCTAAATACCTGTAATTAAGAATCCAATGGACATTTTTCAGTTCTTATTGAGTTGGCCTTTTAGCAGCATTTGACTATGTTGACTATTTACACCTTTTCAAAATACTTCATTTTCTTGGCACCACATTCTGTTGGTTTTCCTTCTATCTGGTTTCTTATTCTTTGTCTCCTTTTTCCTTCCTTCTGCCTTTTCCTTTCTTAAATGTTCTTTCTTAGGTTCCTTTCTCTTCTACCTCTGTATACCCTTCCTGTGTGACCTCACCCATTTCAGTGGCTTTGGTTACTATCTCCATGCTTACTCCCAAATCATTAACTTCAATCCAGAACCCTCCTGAGTATTTGACCCAAATATTGATTACCTGCTAGATCTTCCCTATAGGTACTAAACCCAGCATAATCATAACTGAGTTCAGCCTCTTTCCTTAACTCCCAGCCTGCTCCACTCCTGCATTTCCTGTCTTACTGAATGTGTCAACTCCTCTGGCCAAGCCAGAAATCTAGACATCATCATGGACTCCTTTGAATCCTTCACTTTCCTTCACTCACAAAGATCTGCTAATTCTACCTCTTAAATATTTTCTTGAACATGCATATTCCTTTATTGCCATTGCTACCAGTTTAGGCTAGAGAGCTGTTATCTCTCTCCCAGTTTATACTCAAAATATCCTAAGTGGTTTTCTGTCTCTAGGTTTCCCAGTTCCAATCAGTTTGCTATATAGTGAAATGAAAATCTGACTAGGTCATTCTTCTTAAAATTCTTTAGTGGCTCCTACTTCTCTTAGGCCAAAGTCCAAACTCCTTGGCATTCATTACAAACACCTGTCACCATCTGTCATTCATCTTTCAGCACCCCTTTCCCATGCTATGCTCTATGTTACAACAATATAGAACTTAACATACAGCTACTAAATTGAATTTAAATGTGCACATAGGCTTCTGGGTCTACCGAAAGCAGTTTTAAAAATGACTTTTCTTTGCACATTCCTTTGATTGTTTCATCGGATTCTCCAAAAAAGAATCTCACAGAGGCTGATTTGGTGTGGTGGGGTCACTCCATGCTCCAGTTTCTTTATATATCTAAACATTTTCTGCATCCTTTTGACCCATGGAGAATAAGGGAGCGACTACAGTGGGCTAGGGCCACAGCTTGCAATTGAAGCAACTGACATAGGATTAATCTCCAAGATTTATAAGCAGCTCAATAACAAAAAAACAAACAACCCAATCCAAAAATGGGCAGAAGACCTAAATAGACATTTCTCCAAAGAAGATATACAGACTGCCAACAAACACATGAAAGAATGCTCAACATCATTAATCATTAGAGAAATGCAAATCAAAACTACAATGAGATATCACCTCACACCAGTCAGAATGGCCATCATCAAAAAATCTAGAAACAATAAATGCTGGAGAGGGTGTGGAAGAAAGGGAACGCTCTTGCACTGCTGGTGGGAATGTGAATTGGTACAGTCACTATGGAGAACAGTATGAAGGTTCCTTAAAAAACTAAAAATAGAACTACCATATGACCCAGCAATCCCACTACTGGGCATATACCCTGAGAAAACCAAAATTCAAAAAGAGTTATGTACCAAAATGTTCATTGCAGCTCTATTTACAATAGCCCAGAGATGGAAACAACCTAAGTATCTATCATCTGATGAATGGATAAAGAAGATGTGGCACATATATACAAGGGAATATTGCTCAGCCATAAAAAGAATCGAAAGTGAGCTATTTGTAATGAGGTAGATAGACCTAGAGTCTGTCATACAGAGTGAAGTAAGTCAGAAAGAGAAAGACAAATACTGTATGCTAACACATATATATGGAATTTAAGGAAAAAAATGTCATGAAGAACCTAGGGGTAAGACAGGAATAAAGACACAGACCTACTAGACAGCGGACTTAAGGATATGGGGAGGGGGAAGGGTAAGCTGTGACAAAGCGAGAGAGAAGCATGGACATATATACACTACCAAACGTAAGGTAGATAGCTAGTGGGAAGCAGCTGCATAGCACCGGGAAGCTCGGTGCTTTGTGACTGCCTGGAGGGGTGGGATAGGGAGGATGGGAGTGAGGGAGACGCATTAGGGAAGAGATATGGGAACATATGTATATGTATAACTGATTCACTTTGTTATAAAGCAGAAACTAACACACCATTGTAAAGCAATTATACTCCAATAAAGATGTAAAAAAAAAAATTTCCAAAATACACAATTATTAAAATGTAGGCTTTCAAAATTGAGTTTTGGGTTTCCCTGGTGGCGCAGTGGTTAAGAATCCGCCTGCCAATGCAGGGGACATGGGTTCGAACCCTGATCCAGGAAGATTCCACATGCCACAGAGCAACTAAACCCGTGCACCACAGCTACTGAGCATGCGCTCTGGAGCCTGCAAGCCACAACTGTTGAGCCCGTGTGCCGCAGCTACTGAAGCTGGCACGCCTAGAGCCCATGTTCCGCAACAAGAGAAGCCACTACAACGAGAAGCCCACACATTGCAACGAAGAGTAGCTCTTGCTCGCCGCAACTAGGGAAAGCCTGCACGCAGCAACAAAGACCCAGCGCAGCCAAAAATAAATAAACTAAAAAAACAAAAAAGACCCTGTCTTAAAAAAAAAATTGACAGTTTCCCATATATGAATATCTTAGAGAGTTTCCTGAAACTGTTCAAAAATTATCCCAAAGCCAGATTTAGAATTTTTGGTTAGGTAGGCTTATGTCTAGGTGCTGGTATACTATTATTTTATCACTGAAAAACCACAGATATCTTTTGGAAAAATTAGAATAGCATTCACTAAGGAGTTTGTTGATATATATCAAGCACATTTCTTTTTCAAGTATTTTATTCATAATGTAATTTCTTAAGAATGAGATGCTTATTCTGGAGAGCTTTTGTTTTAGAGTGGATTGCCTGAAAATAGGATCTGAGATGGAGAGTTGCATGTGCAAGATATACTGAGGAGTGCTATTGGAAGTGAGGAAGGCAGGCATGGGCAGGAGAAGCTTATTTGCAATGTGGTTGCAATTGAGGCCTGATAGGATCCAATGGGGGCTAGAGCTGGAGTGTCCTTGAACCGCACTGGCCCTTCAGATTTGTTGCAAACTGATACAAGGGGCTTGACCTTTATACATTAGTGTCATGGCCCTCACTGCTGGGCTCCTTATGGGAGAGGGCTTGAACTTGAGTGAGACAGTTCCCTGTGTCCAAGGGCTGTGAGTGTCAGCAGGGGACATTATAGCTGGGCCTGATCCTGAAGTGGGATCTGCATGGACTGTCACAGTATCCACTGTAGTTTGTGTCTTGCATATTTCTTAGTTGAAACAATTATTTTAAGTCATGTCATCAAGCCTTGTTCCTGAACTAATAACCATTGCCTCACAAAGAAAAAAATGTGAATTTGAGGGATGGGAAGGTGATGGTGGGAACAACAAAGGAAATAATCATACTTCTGAGATATATTTCACACAAATATATTTTATAATTAAAAAGGAAGGCTGTTCCCAAAGGTGTAAAAAGTGGCAAGCCAATTTGTTTCCATATGTAATGTTTTTCTACAAGGCATAGCCCTTGCTTAAGTATGCACATCTAAGCCCAATGAATTGTGTTGATATATTCATACCACTCTTTGATGATCTCACACATAACAGCCATAGTTATTTGTTTTTCACATACTGTGTCTGAGTATTTGCATACTTATTTTTAGAATCATGGGGACACCCAAAGCCAACATTTGAATGAGCTTCCAAATTATCTTCCAAATGTTATCAAAATACTTTCACTAACATAGTGTTGAGTTTTTCAGCATGTTCCATTTTCTTGATAAATCCATCATAATGTCATCAAAACTCGAAATCCATCATAATGTCATCAGAACTCAAAATCTAATTATTTTATCACTGAAGAACCACAGATATCTTTTGGAAAAATTAGAATAGCATTCACTAAGGAGTTTGTTGATATATATCAACAAACTTTATTTTGAATCCATTCCTCATTGCCTATCCATAAATGGCCATATCAAGAACAATTGATCTCTTTTACTCATCTTAGAGATACTTATCTTAGAGAAACTTTTATCCATGCATTTTGTCCACTCACTGGACAAATATCAAGTGTGTACCTTTTATGAGTACTTAATGAAGTGTGCTGGTCAAAGGTGACATGTCCCAGGCTCTGCCTTTCTGGAACTTATCATCTGTGAGGAGGTTTGTAATCTTCTACTCCAAGGACTCTGACATTCATTCACCTGTAACTTGTTGGTGTCCTTTGTAGACTCCTTACTCTTGCCCTCAATGAATCTTATAAGAATATTCACATTTTTCTTAAAGTTAGGAGCGAGCTCTAGGGTTTACTATGTTTTGAGGTTTGCCCAATAACATATATGGGACCAGAACCCAAGATTCCTAATTCTAATTTTCATGATTCCTGCCCCTGCTTGGGTTTTCCATAAAAACTCACTACCTCCAGTATTCCTGAGAGGTATTATCAAGAGAGATCATGAATTCAGGGCCTATTGGTCAGATCCTACTCACAGATATATTTTGTTTGGCCTACATATTGTCTTAACATTTTGGAGTTAATTGTGTGCACAGATGGATGAAGCTGTAGCTATTGCTCTCTTGAGGTGGAGTTTATACTCTTCTTTTGTCCATGGTCCTCACCATCATCAATCTACCTTGCTCACTTGACAGAGAGACTGATTCTGTTTTCTTATATTTTCTAGCTTCACTTATTTATGAAGCCATCCTTGGAGTCTGTTAGCAACTGGTCTCATGACCCTGATATATCTCTGATGCAAAATTATTAGAAATCTGGCTTTTTATTTTTTTTAATGTATTTCAGTTTTATTTTTATTAAATGGAAGACATTGGGTCAGGTTTTATTTTTGTTATTATTTTTTTTAATTTTGGGGTCAGGTTTTTTGAGGTATAATTTATATACTGTAAAATTCGCCCTTTAAATCACTGTTTTATGAGTTTTGATAAATGCATACAATTGTAAAACAACCACCATAATCAAGAAATCGAACAGTTCCATCACATCAAAATATTCTCTCATGACCCTTTTTTTTTAAGCTAATCCCTCCCTGTATGATGAGACCCTGGTAATCACTGATCTATTTTTTTCCCCTATAATTTTGTATTTTCCAGATTTCATATAAATAGAATCATATGGAACCTTTTGAGCTTACTGAGTTTCACTTTTTTCACTTAGCATAATGCATTTGAGATTCATCCATGCTGTTGTATCACTAGTTTTGTTTTTTTCTCAGTACTTAGTGGCATTCAATTATGTGGATACACCACTTTGCTCATACATTTACCAGGTGATAAACATTTGGATTGTTTCCACGTTTTGGTGTTTTGAATAAAGTTACTATAAATGTTCATATATAGCTTTTGTGTGCACTTAGGTAGAAATCTGGCTTTTTAAATTGAAGTATTTTCCTCATTTCAAATATAATAATATATGCTCTTTATAAAAAATAAAGTGAAAAATTGCTTGCAAGTTACTTATAATCCCAACTAAATTATTTTGGCATCCAAGGCTCACATATGTAATATAATCAGAGAAGATTATAAAATATTGTTTCTATCAGCTAGATCTCTTATATTGCAAGTAACAGAACACTTAAACAATGAAGAATGCTTAATGGTTCATGTCACCAAAAAATCCAGAAGTAGGACAGGTTTCACATAAGCCTCAATCTGGTTTGCTCATCTGTAAAAAGAAAAGAGATAGTACCTATATTAGTTTCCTGGGGCTGCTATCATATATTACCACAAACTTGGTGCCTTAAAACAACAGGAATTTGTTCTCTCACAATTCTGGAAACCAGAAGTCTGAAATCAGTAACTCGGAAGAATCCATTCCTCGCCTCTTCTAGCTTCTAGTGGCTGCTGGCATTTTTTGGCTTGTGGCCAATCTCTGCCTCTGTCTTCATATTGCCTTTTCTTCTCTGTGTGTCAAATCTCCCTCTGCCTCTCTCTTATAAGGACACTTGTGACTGTATGTGGGCCCACCCAGATAATCCAGGATCATCTCCCTCTCTAGGGACCCTTAATCTAATCACATCTGCAAAGACCCTTTTTCCTTAAAACATTTACAGGTCCCGTGGATTAGGTCCTGATATCTGGGCTCCATTATTCAGTCCACTACAATAACTTACTCATTATTATGAAGATTAATTAATACATGTAAGTGTTTAGAAATGTGCTATTAAATATTGAGTACAGTCACTGTTTTATAATCATTCTTTTTTGGCCATAAAACTGCCGCATGGCTTACTATGGTGGTATAGACAGATTCTTAACACCCTTGGCAACAAGGTCCTCCACAGGCCCAGCTGGCATAGATACAGCAGGAGTGAACAAAGGTTCACCTTATTTAGTAGCATGCATGTAAGTCTGTTGCCAACCATTCTCCTTAATTTATGGATATTTATTCTCCACAGAATTTGTCACCTCATACTTTGTAGTTCAATTTTTAACCGTTTAACATTTATGAATATTGGTACTGAGTGTTATGGGGGAAGGCCTGACATTTACCTGTGCTAATATTTATATTGATTTTATATTTATTCAATTGATTTAAGATGTATTTATTTTGTAATACCATACTATTCATTTATGTAGCTGCTAAATCTTAGGTGGATTATTGATTACATGGGATATAGTATATATTTAGTTTTCTAGGGTTATACATCATTTAGTCATGTCTATAGTATTTGAGTAGTGAAGTAAATAATTGAGTGTTTATGATGCAATGCTAAGTTTTCTCCACTTGGTGGCTACAGTGATTAAAGTTCTGATAAATTTTATTTTGAGAACTTTATTTTAAATTAAGATTTAATTATGAGAACTATGTTGTACTTCTTTACTGTTTATTCCTGTTAATTTTTTCCTGAACATATTATTGCTATTGGTGTTAGCAGCTTATATCACATTCTTGGAACCACATTTTAGGGAACTTTTTGGAATTTTGGCTTTTTAAATATTAGAATAGTGTTTTTTTCCCCCATGTAGTTTGACAGTTGAATCAAATTAAATTGCTGAAAGTAGCTAATTTATAGTTTTGCTTTTGAATAATTTATGAATTTTCAAATTTAATTTTGTGAGCAAAAAAATATTCTACCTAATATTTTAACTTGGGAAGTATATGAAAACATTATTTGAGTGCCCTGGAACTTATAATATTAACTCTCTTGCTTGCTCCCTTTTAATAAGTGGATATTTACTTGGGAGCAAAAAATAATTTTGTAGAATAAACTCTGAAGGAAAAGCATTATGTTAATCTGATGGAAAGTCAATTCCTTTCTCAATCTAGCTCTAAAAAAGGAGATTAGACACTATATCTTAAACCTTTTCCCATACATTATCATTATGTGTATTATTATCAGTATGTGACACATTTTTCTGCTCTGTGGTATATTTTTCTATAGTCACATATTACTCTAAGTTAAAAAAAAGTTTAATTTTTTAATTGCTAAGCTTAAACAGCTTTCTTTTTCTGGGAATACATATTGTGACTGTTACAAAGATATAGGACTTATTCTCAATATCAATATTTATTGTTTTATCTGAAATTCACCTAAGTTATTAACAATAAAAATAATTAAAACAAAGACTCTGTCTCCGGTGAGCTCAAAATAAGAGAAATAAATTTATTTTTATATAATTAAGATTTCTTTTTTAAAAATTAGCTGGAAAATTCAGCATCTACTCAGGGTTTTTTTCCATAAACAACTTAATGACATAAAAATTTTGTAAAAATGTATTATTATTAGAGGACTCAAACACAGACAGAAGTACCAGCTGCAATTTAAAATTTCACTAATCCTAACTTGAAGTGCATATAATTCACTTTTTACCTTGCATATTTTATAACAAAAGTCTCTTACTGCACCTTAAAGGGGATGGCATGCATATTTCAAAAGTTTGAAAATTTTATCTTAGTGAATTTCGTTCAATTGTTGGATTGGGTTATGTAGATTTAAACTTTTTAAGTGAACTAAGTTTGTATAAACAATTTGAGTGAACAATGCTAAAATGATCATTTTCATACATGTTTCCTTGTATCTTCTGTGACAGTTTTCCTAGTTTGTAAACCTATAATTAAAATTCATGAGTTGTAGGTGATGAGCATTTTTAACTTTACTAGTCGATACCAAATTTCTCTCCAAAGTAGTTTTTAACAATTTATACTACCAGCAGACTGTGGATGTTCCTGATGCTTTACATCCTCACCAGCATTTGGTGTTGAGAGATATTTAAATTTTGTTGTTGTTGCCAATCAGATGAGTTATTTTCTTTTGTGTTCCTCTGACTACTAGTGACTATGATCATGTTTTCTTTTGTTTATTGGACAAAAGAAAAAGTATTGCATGTTTCTTCTGTGAATTTTCTGTTTACATTATTTGCTCATTTTCCCATAGGATTGTTTATTATGTTGATTTGTGGGAGTACTTTAAGTATCCTGCATGCTAGTTATGTAAATGTTTTGTGCATTTTAAATGGTTTCTCTCCCAGCAGGTGGGCTTGTTTTTTGTTTTAACCTTTTTATAACATCAGTTTATGAATTAAAGTTCATAATTCTAATGAACTTAAAATATCAAGCATTTCCCTTTGGTTGTTTGTGCTTATTTAGTATCTTGTGTAAGAAAACCTTTCTATAAGGGTAAAAAAAATTATAGATTTTTTTTCCCTTATAGTAAGTCTGTTTCCCCAGATCCATTTATTGAGTAGTGAATCCTTTCTGTCATTGATTTTTTTTTTTTGAAGTATAGTTGATTTACAATGTTGTGTTAGTTTTTGGTGTACAACAAAGTGAATCAGTTACACATATAAATATCATATATATTTCATATATATAAGTATACATATGAAAAAGAATATATATAAATTCTTTTTCATTGTAAGTTATTACAAGATATTGAATACAGTACCCTGTGCTATACAGAAGGACCTTGTTGTTTATCTATTTTATATATATTAGCTTGTACCTGCTAATCCCAAACTCCTAATTTATCCCTCCCCCACTTTCCCCTTTGGTAACCGTAAGTTTGTTTTCTATGTTTGTGGGTCTACTTTTGTTTTGTAAATAAGTTCATTTGTATATTTTAGATTCCATATATAAGTGATATCATATGGTATTTGTCTTTCTCTGTCTGACCTAATTCACTTAGCTTGATAGTCTCTAGGTCTATCCATGTTGCTGCAAATGGCATTATTTCATTCTTTTGTATGGCTGAGTAGTATTCCGTTGTATGTATACAACCTCAGTCATATT
Organism: Pseudorca crassidens; assembly: GCF_039906515.1. Taxonomy (NCBI): domain Eukaryota; kingdom Metazoa; phylum Chordata; class Mammalia; order Artiodactyla; family Delphinidae; genus Pseudorca; species Pseudorca crassidens. Next base: position 78,775,666 of record NC_090298.1, read on the forward strand.
TAAGTATGTATGAGTATGCATATAATAACTATGTATGAGTTTATTTCTGGGCTTTTTATTCTACTTCATTGGTTTATTATTCTATCCCTGACCAATGCAACACTTTATGTCTTTGTGACCATAAAGCTTTGATTTCTGGAGGTCGACCTCCCCTCTTGTTCTTAAAAAATAGATTTATTTTTGGCCATTTCAAATCTTCCACATAAATTAAAAATTTTTTTCCCAAAGAATTATTGTATTTTTATTGAAATTGTATTAAACTTATATTTATTTACAGAGCAATTGGCATCTTCATGATACTGTTTCAATCCATGAAAATAGTATATTCCTCCATTTATTTGAGTTACATTTTTCAACAGTATTTCATAATTTTCTCCATGGTGTTCTCACAAACTTTTTGTTTGGTCTTTTGTTAGGTACCTCATAGTTTTTGTTGCTGTAGTGAATTAGATATTTTTTCCCTATTATTACTGTTATTTCTATTTTTGACTAGAATATAAGCTTCAAGAAGGCAGATATTTTTGCCTCTTGCTCAGTCTTGTATCCCAGTACCTAGAATAGACTCTAATACATAGTATGCTCTAAAAATGTGTTGAAAAGACTAACATCATTTTCTAATGCACTGTTTCTGCTTCATACTGTGTCTAATGACTTTTGCACCAACTTGGATGAACCCACATTGTAGTTATAACAGTTTATCCACTGATTCTCTTGAGTTTAATATGGAAAAAATGAAAACATCTGAAGAAAACCAGCGTATTTTGTTATTTATTTACTATTATTTATTAAAATTTAGGTATTTTATTATTTATTAAAGAGTTGCTCATAGTTATGAAATATAACTATATATATTTATAGATGTAATTTTAAAATATTCATGTGTATAAATTCACTTTCAGAGTGAGATAATACTGTAGTAGGTTTTTAAAAATTCTTCTTTAATGCTATGAAAATTACCTTAAATTATACAGTATTTTGTTAAAACAAAATAGATTTCTAACTTTAAAGTTCTAATCTCGTTGTATTAACATGACTAAATAAAGTGAACATTAGATAGGAATAACTTATTTTGGCACATTAACTCTGTCCTCTGTATACTATAAACATTTTTGATTGATTTTATGGTAAATCTAGTTTATAAATTCTGTTCTTTGTTTGAAAGCTTTTATCGGGTTATTTTCACCCTACTTTCTGGATACTCATACAAACAAAATTTTAAGAGTAGCTGTTTCTCTCTTTTTTTTCTCCTAATCTTATTTACTCTTTGCTTTATGGTACCTCTAATATCTGAATCTGTGCACCCCACTTTTGTCATACTACCTCCAGTTGGATTTGACCACTGGGAGTCCAGTTGCTGCTTTTTTCTCTTCCAGGCCTTGGGCGCTATTCACACAGAACATGACGTGAATGATGCCACAGTAGTTGTGGAACAGAGGCTTCTTGTTGATCCTCACAGAAAGCAATTTCAGCACTTTTGCAATTTCTTGTGGCCTTCACCTTCATGTATCTAAAGAGTATGTTTGTACCTCTATTTCTTGATTTTTCAGACTTAATTATTGTCTAGTCCCCTTATGGAAGATGAGGATTTAACTCATACAAAATTCCCCCCAATGTAATTCTATCACAAATTTTGGTTTATTCAATATTGAGGGATTATATTAATATGATTAGTGATTATTGTTCAGAGCTCAGATAGAAATTGATTACATTCCCCTTCTTATACAGATTTCAACTTATCCTGGAAGCAACAGCAACCTCATTTTGGGGGGAATATTTCTAAATATCTATCACTAGCTCTCCTGCAAACTCTCCAAAAAACCCTAAAATTCTCCTCAGTAGGTCAAAACACCTGGAAATTTATCAGTACCATGCTTTTTCCTTTGCCTCCTGGCAATATCTTTCTTCTTGCTTTCTAGATTGTTGGTTGTTCTCCTGGCTTGCTACATACTTGTCTTTCAGAAAATTCCTTTCATCATCTTCCTAAGAATTCCCTTTGTCTCTCTTGGGTTTTAAACCTCCTGTCTCCAGAATCCTACGGCTTCCTTTTTCATGGAGAATTTTCCTGATTCAGTGGAGACTCTGTAAAGGAAAGGGTGTCTGTCCTGCTCTGGAGGAACTGGGCAAGATTTTCCAGAGGAAATGAAAATTGAGTTCGGTTTGAAGAAGGTGTAGGAATATTCCAGAAAAGACTCTTCCATACAGAGAAAGCATATATAATATAATGACTCATACACATTAAAGAATTGGTAAATGGAGCAGTGAGAAATTCAATAGGTTTATTAAGTCTAAGGGTTTGAGGAAGTAGAAGTTAATGCTGTAGAGTGTGGCCAAATTTTGAACAGCAGTGTATGACATGCTAAAAATTTTGAAACTTTTTCTTAAAGATCATAGTGATCTGAAAGAAGTTTTTAAGAGGAGAGACATAGTAACATAATAAATACTTTCTAATGCAGGTAGTTCTAGGAGCACTAGAGAGAGTGGGCCAGAGTGGA